>NC_066595.1:5043125-5373750 GCF_905475345.1 Vespula vulgaris | reverse complement strand
TTTATACGTAATGTTAAACTGTACGTGTGTGTATGTGTATAAATACAATATAAAAAATAAATTTTACTTTACGTATCTTTTATAAATATTTATAGATATTAAAAAAATTAATATAATACATCAATAATCTCGAGATTCGTGGAAAAAGAAAACCTAATTCAAACCACGTTAATGATTAAATCGATTCTCGCGTATACACGATTAGATAGTCCAAGTCATTTCTAATCTATTTTCTTCCTCTTCTCTTTACTTGCTAGCTTAATTATCACCATTAATATTACTAAATAGCTACTACATATTTATAAATTATTCGTGATAGTTAACGAACTTCCATTCTTAATATCCGAGTTTCGTTTCATCGGAAATAATATTATCGGCACGAGGTCGTTTTCCCCTTAAAACTGTTTTAAGAGAAAGTGAAAGCATATGCGTGTTTATGTGTACGATTATAACGCTTATCCATACTTTTTTTTTTATACTTTTACTACATTTTTAATACATACTTATGATGTCTCGATTTTGTAGAATAAAATATCTTTTTTTTTTTTTGAACGTCTTCCTTCTCACTTTTCATTTTACGTTTTCACGAGGAAGAAATTCGTGTTTTTATTTCTTTTAAGTTTTTTTTTTAAGTCTATGTTTCTAAGTTGCGGTCAGTGACGCACTGCCGTACGAACAATTCAAATTTAATGTCTCTTTTATGCTTACCATCCTATCATCTCTATCTTTCTCTCCCTCTCTTTCTCGCACGCGCACGAGAGCTCGCTTACTCTTGCCAATGCATTCCGTGATGATTCTTATCCCGAGATTGCAACTTCCAAATGAGCAACAACGTGTTCCCTTTTGGCCCAGTTTGAAAAGAGGTGCCCTCCATCAGTCTCGATCCATCTCTAGATAACGCGTGTGTCAACTAGGAAAAGGGAAAAAAAAAAGGACCGTACCTTGACCTAAACTTGAAATTACTGCGTATACGAGTTCCTCTACGTAAATCCCTACGTTTAAAATGTTCATTTATTTCGTTTAATTTGTCAATAAAATAATGCATGTAATTACGATTAGGAAATATTTTTTATTTTTCTTAGGAACAATTTTTCATATCGAATAATAGAATTTATTTATAGTAGTGGATGTTTTATACTTTCGCGAATATATAATTTTTATTTTATAAGGTAATTATATCTGATATATAATTTCGAATAAATGTCGAAAGAATATTTCAATTTATAATTATAAAAAAAAAGGAAAAAGAAAAAAACAACAAGAAAAAATAAAAAAGAAATGATTTTTCGTTGTAGCAACGATAAATAATACGAAATGAACATTATTGAAATTTGATGTAAAGAAATTTCTTAAAAAAAAAAAAAAAAAAAAATATACACCTTTATAAATTCTGAAAGGAAAAGAAAAAGAAAAGAATCGAAACGTGTATTCTCAATTTGGTTCGCAACAAGGATTCGCCGTTTTTACTACGATAAGAAATCCTTTCTATTACGAAGACGAATGTACGGAATTACGAAGGAAAATTTAAACGCCTTGCCCATTTATACAAGAATTTTGAAATCATTTACAATTTTGCCTGCTTCTATTCGGTAGTACAATACGACTGGATGGAAATATTAGAACGTGGTGTGCCTACCTTTCCCAATCTTTCTCTCTTTCTCTCTTTTTTCTTTTTTTTTCTTTTTCTCGCTCTCTGCCTCTCTCTTTCCCTCTTGTATTCTCTGCTTTGTAATTTCAGGAAACATTTTCATTTATAACACCCAAGCAAAAATATTTCATCTCTCCGTTTATCCGAATTCCAATCGTGAGAGTAGCATGTAAAGCTGAATTAACGTTTCTTACAATTATATTGATGAATCTCGCGAGTTGGTAATAAAGATACCACGAGTAATAAATCCGCATTATGATTTCAAAGAACGAAAAAGAAACATTTTAACGCTTCAAGTTAAATGACACCCATTCTATATTTATGCAAATCCAAAGTCAATACGATCAAACGTATTCTGGAAAAAAACTTAGTAAAAATATTCCAATCGTGTAATTTACATTAGGATGTCATTCACACCAGATTGAACTTTCTTCTTTTGACGTTTCAACTTATGCAACTCATTTTTTCGATATCTATTTTTAAAATCTATTTTAGATAAGGCATCTCTAACTCGTATCTTTTTGAAAATTATTTGTTATCAAAAAAAATTGTTTTATAAAAAGCATGCTTCTCAATAATATTTCTTATGCCTCATTATAAAATCATTGATAATTTTCAATACTCGATATTTGATGCAACTGAATGAAGTAAATTCGTAAGAAACCAAAAAATTTAAGATTAAACAAAATTGAAACATCTTTATTAAAAATTTCATATTCTTTTTAATTTTGACATAAAGAAAATATACATTATTACATAAAAAAAAAAAAAAAACAATTCGATATATTTGTATGAAGTAAAATGATGGAAAAATTATTTTAAGGATTAATTACGCTTTATTCGATAATGACGAAATTTAATTAAAAAGATCACTGTGTAATTACCGATCAAAGATAACGAAGATGGTTTGATAGACTATATGTTTTTACGACAGATGTCACTACAATTCTAAAGATCATTGCAGCAACTGCTGCACGTCTTAAAAACGACAGTCGATGGTGAAAAGAGAGAGAAACTTTTGACAAAAGGGATACGAAGAAAACAGTAATTATTTGTTACTACCAATTAATTGTGTACATATATTGTCGTAAAGATAAAATACAAATAAAATGCGATAGTTTAATAACTTGACATTAATAACATTAATTGCGTTCGAATATGTGCCAAAACACTTACGTACTTTCTTATTATTGATTAAGTTTAATTTTCTAACCGATTTGTTTTTTTTTTCCGGTGCATCTGATGGTACTATGATCTTGGATCATAATGAACTATTTAAAAAGAGTTTATCTTAAACCATTGCACATAAAGAAAATCTATGATATGACTTCGTACTGGACGTGACAAAAATTTTGTACGTTCTCTAATCGTACGTCTCGTATAATGCTTTTAATTACGGTTTTCTTCGTGTCTATCTAAATATATTTGCTAACTGAATAAAAAAGCAAATTGTAAATCATTACTAGAAATTTTGACAAAAAAAATTGTGATTTCTATAACGATACAAAGAGAAAGCTACGTACTTGCAAAATGGGTTCTGAACAAAGCTCACAGAGTGGTACTCAAAGCACAAGTAATGGCAGAGCAAGGACTGGACAACTTCGTCGTGGTAAAAGCGTTCCAAGCAGTGAAAGAGTGCCAGAGGATACTCCACCAAGATGTACCAGTCCTGGTGCTAGCATTTGTTCAGATTCTGACCTACCATATATATCTTATACTGTAAACAGACCTATCGGAGACTCTCCAAAGATGAGCAACAAACAGTTACAATTGTACAGGGGAAAAAGTCTAGGAGCACAGGATATATCAAGGAGGAGAAACAGCTTCACTCATAGGTATGTAGTCATTGGAAGCTTATTAAAATTGTTTTTTCATTTATGAAATGCTTGTTTCATTATCAGTCATAGAAAACCATTATCTGACAAACTTCACAATATTGTGGTGGTAAAACCAGCTGCATCGGATCCTAGCACGGAAAAAGATCCAGATCTAGTCAAATTACAGAGTATTCCCATGTTTCTACCAATTATGCGTGGAACTTTGAATCTACCACCAGGAGTAAGAGATCCAGAAGTTCTTGAAAGATTGGATCCCATTGGATTATTTAACGTATGCGCCCGATATCAACATCATCTTAATACTAATGCACAAATGATAGCTGGAGAACAAGCAGCTCTATGTATCAATCTTGAAGCTGAAGTTAATAGAATTTTGGGTCTAGCTGTAGAAAGACAAAAAAAATTTGCAAAATTTACAGAACAACTAAACAAAGTACATGAACTTAGCAGACAACTGACCAAGTGTCATTCGCTTCTTAATCAGACTTTAGAGAGTCTTGAAACACTTAATAACTTCTTACCAATCGAAGACAGATTAGAACCATTTGTATGGACCACAGGATAAATACAAATATACCAATTACGAATCTAATAGCTCGAAAAATACTCTTTCAACTTGATGCATGACGTACAAAGATTTAAACTCTAGAAATGCCTACATAGTTCTATTCTCTGTCAACAAATCAACATCCTATTGTGAAACTAGATTCGAGTAGAATGAATATGGAAAACTTTATAACTATACTTATAAGTAATTCGGATTGTTACCACTTTGGATTACAAGGTCTACCTGCACACTATATTTAGTCACATAGATTTCTAATATTTACACCAATATTGTATATTATATACAAATATGCGCTTAATCTTGAAAAACAGGGATTTGTATGATACATCTATTTTCATGTGAATTCAACAATTGTATAATAAAAAAAAAAGTACAGAGATTTAAGAGAATGGAGCTAGATCTTTCTTTTTTCTAATGATATGAATATACATATATATTAAAAGCAATAGAATACAAGGGAATCTACTTTATTTAGAAAAAAGAAGTAAATCATTCTTTTTATGACTTCTTAAAAACTGTTAGAGATATTATAAAAATGTGTCTATGTATATGTATATGTATATATATATATGTATATATATGTATGTATATATATATATATATATATATATATATATATATATATATATATTGAGTGTTAAAAATAAAACAAAGTAAATAAATTTTGAATCACTTATATATATATTTTTTTTATAAATACATACCCTAAGTATGAACATCAGCAGACTGCCTGGCTTTCAACTGTCTGTACGCCGCAATAACACTGCTTTGTTCTTTTTCCAGTTGTCTCCTTTCGCTAGTTGGTAGATTTTTACGTTTACCAGTTCTATCAATGGTGACTGATTTTGTGGAATTGCTACTAGATGAACCATTCTTTGTGAATAAGGAATGTAAAAGTAAATTTTTCTTTCCTGGCTATTGGAGAAAAAAATTTTAATATGAAAAGTAGAGCGTAGATATATCATATATCTATAATATATATTTAAATTAAATCATTAAAAAATACCTTGATATTATCCGTAAGATTAGCTTTTTTAGGTCTGGTAACTAATTCAGGCGGTGCATGCACTGTTTCTCCAAATTTCACTTCATCTTGAAATGTTTTAAAATTGTCAATTAAATCTTCCTCCTTTTTTTTCTTTTTAATCAGCAACTTCTGCCTTCTTTTTTGAGATTTAGTAAGGTTCATATCACCTTCTCCTTCTTTATTCTTTTTCTTTTTTCTAATATTTTTATGTTTTGCTCTTAATCTCTCTAATTCATCCAACTCATTTTTAGGACGTTTAGATAGACCTTCGACCTCCCCGGTATCAGAATTTCTATTTACAATGACATTGTATTTCCTTTCAAAGGCAGTTTCATTAAGAAAAGCATGAGTTTCTTGACTGACACGATAAAAAAATCGATTATTACTTTCGTCGGGTTTTTGTTGAAATATAGGAACTGCTTTCTCTGGTTGTGATTTAGGATGTAACGACTTTGATTTTTCACCGCCTACGCATATTAATCCATTTTTCTTTCTTTTTTTGACTTTCTTCACTTTACTTATTCTACCTGACTTAACTGCTTCCTTAAGCTTAATAAGATTTTCTAAACTTTTTGGTATAGCTTGCTCTTGGACATCCTTCGGCGGAGCGTTTATTTTGGTTTCTAACCTACAAATGCGTAACAACGTTGCTAACCTCGAAAAACACTAACTTACAATGATTACTCGAAAGCAAACTCACTCAGCTAGTCGTTTAGCACGCTGTTTTTCAGGATCCTTGACGCCACGATGTTTCTTTCCCGGAATTTTACGACCCATTGTTACAAACAATATTTATTATTTTATAAAATGACATTGAACCGAAGCAAACCCACGTGGAAGATATTACAATTTATTTACACGCACATATAAAGTAAACTGAATGCTCAACAAATTATTAATTATCGATAAAAATTTTTGAATAGAATATAAACACAAAAAAATGTTAACAATAAGATCGAGATAACATTATTACGATTTATATTGTAAAATATTAGTTTTGAAAATGTATTTCAAGATACGTCCCGCTAGATGACTCTTCAAGATTACTTATTTTTCTTATATGAAAGATATCTATTGGTTATTTATCGTTTATGACGTTACAAAAAAAAAAGAAAGAGTTTTGTGAACTTACGAAAGAACTTTTCTTCCCAAAAACATTCGCTTCAGCTATTTTTCTAAGTATATCCTAAATACATAGTATTTGATTGTTAAGTATACGTTTAACAATCAGATAAATAAAATAACATCAATGCCATTCTAAATATATATTCGAATGACCATCTAACCTAAATGATAATGAATCTGGTTCGTTCGAAAGTTAACAATGTCAAAAGACAAACCCTTGATAATTGGAAAGGCATACTCGTGACCTTGAGATTATGTTCTAGCGATAATCAAAGTACAGGAATGTCTAATGAACGAATCGAAGATCAAAAAAAAGCTGATGATTCTTTTTCTATAGATGAAATCACAGAACCTACCAACTGCTGCATGTCTGGTTGTACTAATTGCGTTTGGATTCAATACGCAGAGAAGCTGACTAACTCTCTTAAAGTTAGTAATCTGGATGTACAAAAAGAAATTATGGATAAAATCCAAGATCCAAACATGAAAGCGTTCCTTTCGATGGAACTAAGATCTCGAAAATTGATAAAATAGTAGTAAATAATGATAATAATTATTATTAAAAAAATGTGTACATATATTGCTTCTTTTAGATATTGAATTAAATAGAAAAAAAAGAGCTTTTTCATACTTGGAATTAATACCATTCTTACTTTTTCTTTTTCTTTCTTTTTTTTTTTCTTCTCTATTAACAAACCTAATTATACATTAATTAACCTGTAAAACTTATTCATGAAGGGAAATGATGAAACAGTCATTAAACGATTGACAATGAAGTTAACGGCTTTGAAATAAATACCTTACGAAAACTTCGATTGAACATTAAATTCGAAATAATTGAAAAATAAATGTAAAAACGCGGCAAATTAATGTTCGGTAGATTACGTATGTCTACGTGTATTTACTACGATGTACGTCGCAAATTACAAAAAGCAAACGATATCGATTACTCGAATCTCACTAGACAAAGATTATACGCACGAATACCCAATATTATTGAGAAATATATTAAAAATATAAAAGATCAAAAGTATGAAGATGTATATGCGTGTAGGACATGTTATTTTTTACTTGCATTGAAAAGCAGATAACGTGCCATCTAGCGTTAAAATTACAGAAACTGAAAATGAACGTCGATAAAAAAGAATATCGAAATCGAACAATTGACAAATTTAAAATGAAATGACATTATAAATAAATTAGAGATAGATTCGTGTGAACAAAAAACTTGACATATGTAACGTGCAAAAAAAAAAGATTGAGTTATATTATCCCGTTCGAATTCTATTTTCGAATGATTGGAATAAAAAATTAATGAACTTCGAAATCAAATATTCCCACCTTCAACGTTCATTTTTTTTATCGGTGGCGTATCAAGAATCGTACGAACGTTAAACTAGTCATGCTTTTATTCGTGTTTGTATGCATGCGTATAAAACCACTTGTGTCGTTGCATCAGTAACGAGAACGTACCTTCTGTTTCGTATGCGCCGCTGATATAAAGGACGTACTTACTCGGTTTGTTTGCGTTTTTTGCTTTTATACTTATCAATCTAGCCATCAAAGAGTTGATTTTAAAGAGAGACAGATAGGCAGATAGTTAGATAGATAGGTAGATAGATAGATAGATAGATAAATAGAAAGAGCAAGATAAAGAAAACGACATATCGTAAAAAATCAGCGAGTGTATTTTACGTTAATTTAAATAAACGATGAAGATGATAAAAATAATAATTGAAATTAAAAATAAGCACAACACAGATTCAATCTATAAAAGCTATCTGTTTCAGCGCGTAAAAATAGAACAATTAGAAATAACCTATATAATAATCCTTGAAAAGATATCGGTAATTAGTAGTGGCGAGTATTTCGGTCGATTGGTTAAACATACGAAAAGTCAGTTGAGAATACCGTTAGAGGAATCCAGTGAAGGGTAATATCAAGACGGAAAGGAGAACCGGATTGTAAAAGTTAATTAGATTCGATTAAAGTGATGTTGGATGAAAATACATCTATGGTGATAGAACAGAACAGGTAGAAGGTGATCGAGTAAAAGGACAAGGTATTAGATAACTCGATACAAAAAAAGAAAAAACAAGAAAAAGAAAGACTCGACACACGTGGTATTCGTTGTCGTCGGCCGACTGACTTTTTCACGCGTGGGTGCACGCACGCGTACGAACGTGACCGAGTATGCACGAACACGCACGACCTTTTACGACTGCGTACGATAGCGACACGCGCGCGTAGAAAGGAGAAAAAGAAAGGTAGAGAGCGAGATAGAGAAAGAGAGAGAGAGAAAGAGAGAGAGGATTATTTTCGCTTTTGCCGGCACCGTATCTAAAGAGCCACGCACTTACGTATTCGCGTGTGTTACAAGCGAACAACTTTTCTTCGTCGCTGCGTTGGCTTTTCTTGGACGACATATGTAACTGTATAGATCGACGATAGTTGAGTGTATGCGGCCTGATGACGAATCTCGACGCGTGACACCGCGGAATCGTTGGAACGTGACTTTCGAAAAGGCGAAAGAGAGGAAAAAAGACAAAAAAATGGAATAAAATAGAGTGCAGAAGGAAAACAGAGACGAGACGCGGTATCATTGTGTAACGTTATCTACGAAATATTACGGTAGTCGTGGAAATGATAATGGCGCCATTTTTTCTCGCGAAAAGCTTTTGTACTTACGTACGTACGGACCGAAGTCAATAGTGCGTGGAGAATTTGCAAGAGGTGGAAACGGTGAAGAAGAGAGGAGAAAAGTGAGGAAAGAAAGACGAACGGAAGTAGCGGTTCCTTTCGCGGTTCTGACCGAGAGTGAGAGATACCTACATAAGAGTAGAACGCCGGCCGGTCTTATAGTTCGTTGCTTACTTCGTTACAGTGTTATCTATCGTTTTTTCTTCCTCTTTTTATATATATATTTTTTTTCTTTCTTTTTTTTCACTCCATTTTTAACTACGTTTAACAAGTTTGAAGCAGAAGACAAATTTTCGAAGATAACTTTTCTTTCCATGTTATTTGTTTTGATTAACCTATTCAAACCGAACCTTTCCAAATCGTCGTTTATTTTTTGAACTGTAACAATTACGATCGATATTCGAACGATTAAACGTCTCAAGTTAATTCGCGATTCGGTAAATCGAAATAATTTATTTAACATGATCGTATTGGATTGAACGATATTTATCCGATAAAATTTATACTTGAAAAAAATATCGTTTTAAAACGATCCGCATTTCGATTCAACTCGATCAGGAAGCAATAAAGGAAAATGTTAAATGAGAATAGAAAAATCGATAGAACGGTTTTAAACGATCGTTTTCGACGACAGATGCGATCACTGTTCCTATTAAAAATCTTGCAAGGTTGTTCGGTTAAATTTTTGATCGAATAAGGAAAAAAGAAAAACAAAGCAAAAGGAAGAGGAAAAAGGGGGAAAAAGAAGAAGAAGAAGAAAAGAAAAAAGAAGAAAAAAAATGAGGAACGAGGAGAGTGTTGAACGAGGTGAACGATGGACGTTTCATAGTTGGTTTAGTTGATTTTCAAGATATCCGTCGAAGAGGAGGAGATAAATAGATTTTATATAGATTAGGATAATAAGATATTTTCTTTCGATAATGTCCGTAAGAACGATAGACAAGGCAAGAAAAAATATATAAATAAAGAAATAATCTAATGGCACGTCTTGCGAGTGAATATAAATATATTCAAATAACAGTGTGAATAAATTTATCGAGTAACGTCGACCAAAAAAGAAAGAAAGAAAGAAAGAAAGGGAAAGAGAGAGGATGGAGGATTAAGAGGATCACGAAATGCCGACGATCGAGAGGCTCGTAACGAGAAGAAACGCCAATGAAGAACCGGAGGAACATTCGACGACTGATACGAACACGGGACAACCAAACGATTTGAATGTATCCGAATTGTTAAGACCCTGTGGTGATGGTCGTGAAAATGTTGGGGAACCTTGCCTCGAGGAAACTGGAAGAAATGATTCTTCGAGAGAAAAACGCAGTCTTCTTGGTAATTTTCAAAGAAGAGCCTTCAACAGGATCAGCTTCAGAGGAGAGTCCGGACCTCTTTTGACCAGGTTAGAACAAACTTTTAGCTTAGTTACCTATTTATAATTTTATCGTCTTACATACAGAGAAGGCTATCTATTTTGAGAATTTTTCGAAATAGTTCAGTTTTTTTTTCTAGTTTTTCATAATAATGACTTTTAATAAATCAAACTTTTTACAATATAGATTTTGTAATAGTAATAATAATGATAATAATATTTTGATAATAGAGTTATTCGCTTTGTAGTTATTATAATGAATTTTTTTTTCTTTTTTTCTTTTTCTTTTTTTTTTTTTGTAGTCCTACATAGAGAACAAGAATCGAAGGATTTTTTATACTTTGTGTTTGATGAATTTAGATATAATGAAAATAACGGAAACACAAAGTGGACAAGATTTTTGATAACAATTATTTCTAAAGGAAGTCGTTTTGATAGAATCGGGCTCGATTCTATCTAATTGTTATTAAAGTGTTAAAAGTTATGCAAAAAAAAAAGAAAAAAGAAAGTCCTCTAGTTTTTTTTTGAAAATGCCATAAAAATTATCTTTAAACTTGACATTGTACTCCAATTATCGTAAATGCTGTAAATATATGCTACGATGATGAGTATGAAAGAAAAAAAAAGATAAAAAATAAACAAAAATAAGGAAAAGAGAAATAAATGGAATATATTTTGAATTATTGCATCTTATCGCAAATTTTTTTGCAAGAACTTTTGTCCAATGAGTTAAATAATATAACCAATGAGTTAAATAAAATAGTACGTTGAACATTCTCATGCTGTTCGCATTCGTAGATCGTAGAGCTTTTTACGAGAAATGAAGATTTGTTACCTTCGAAACTGTTATTTTTGCGAAAAGTAAGTGCTAGCGAGAAAATACTGGCAATTGTAGCGATAACTATTTCATTCTTTTTTTTTTATATATATATACCCATAATATAACTTACAATTTGTTTTGAAAAGAAAAACATTCGATAAATACTTCTATCGAATTAGATGATAGAATTATCACGTGGAGTTATCATCAAACACATTCTATTTAGATCCTTTGCTAGCTTCAACTATAACTGTTGAATGATCAAATATACTAAATCTGTTTTACATAGTTTTCTTGGTACGGATAGTTTTCAACAAAACGTGGTATGTTCGAATGATTTTCTGGGTTGGCTTGTTAATTGCTTAAGTATCGTTTTATGTTTTTTTCGACTGATTTTATTTTCAAATCTCTATGTAGATCATCATGACGAATGTACCATCGTACATCGACGATGCTGAGTATTATCGATTGAATAGTTTATATTATTATTATTATTTTTAGTTGCTATAATTCATAACTCGATACCATAAGTTCAGATTGATTTTTTTCGAGTTTTACCAAGTTATTGTTAATTACCCCTGTTGCATTGTTCCATCATTGTATTAAGATTAGTTCATACTTTCTGCATAAGTTAAGTTATGGTTGATAATTTAAGGCCTATCAATAGCGCCTATAGCGTTGAAACAAAAAAAAATATATTTTTGTTGTTATCGTTTAGTACAAAATTAATATAGAATAATGGAAACAATTTTTTTTGTAGCTCTTACTATATTACATTATTTAATCATTACACTTTTTGACATAATTTACTAAATTCATGTACTATATCGTTCGTCTTAAAACATGTATATTACCTTATATTAGTAATTAATATTATTTTATAATTTTTATCTTTTTTAAACCGATAAATATGGTAAATTGTATTTTTTTCATTTAGATTTTTTAATGTCTCTTTCAAGAATGTTTATATTAATTCAGATTTAATTATGACGTTGCTGTTTAATCGTTTCCTCATGATTTCCTGTAACAATTGTTTCAGTGACACGATTACTTATAATGTTACGAACATTGTCGACAGTTTGTGGTGGTCGGCTTGACTTGGCGCTTTTTCTTCTATTAATACTTCATAAGTGTTAGTTGTTATCCATAGGCTATCTGCTAATACGACCTTGCTTATTTATCGTAATAATTGCTTACCCAAATCTATGTTTTTTAGCCTCATTAGATATTTCTGTCAGTTATTGTATCAAAAAGCTGTCTACTGAATTATGCAAAGCTTAGATTTTTAACAATATTCTTGGATTAAAACGGCATTGTATATTATTTGTTTAACTAAATTATATGTTAACGTTATTTACGTATATATACGTTACTTACGTTATTTATTTACTTTAACTCGTCATTATATGTCTTATCTGCACGACAGATATGATGTAACGTTTACACTAGTAACTTACTGTACGTCTTACTTCTACAACGTCTTCGTGAGCAACTCAACAATTATTTTTAGCTGAAGAAAAATTTTATTTTGATTAGGAGCTTTTTCTTCTATCTACCGTACTTACCTTCTGAATGATCCTTTCGTTATGATCATTTAATATAAATTGAAAAGCTATCATATATTGCAGATCGGATTGTTTATTAATTAAAATTTAATAATTTTATTGAAAGTCCGAATATGTATATAACGAAACTGTTACAATGTCGCATCCTTGAATATGTTAAAGATTATTATTTATAATACCTGGACTATTATGAATAATCACTAACACGATCGTGCAATATTGATTAATTTATTAAATTGATTAAATATTACGTACAATCCTATTCTCTTCGGACAATTTGATTTTTCTTGGTTACTTTAATAAATTTCATTGTTAAGGTTTTTTAGGTAGTTTTCTATAATAAATTTATTACAAACACTCATAAATATATTAATCACTATAACACAGACTTACTGATTACAAATTAACTCATTACTAATAGACACTGACTGACTCACTGATTGATTGACTTAGCTACGTGCTTCCATGTTTATTGTATCAATTGCTTTTTGAACTTTCCTGAGTTTTCAGGATCACTTTGAACTATTGACAAAGTACTACTATAGCTGATATGAAGAACACGTTGATCCATATTCCATGATTCCACGTTAGAAAATAACAAACAATTTTTTACAGATGAGAAATAAAAAAATAAGTAATTAAATTAAAATGTCCCACGAGATTAACTACTCGTCGCATGAATTTACAATTCGATACTAAAAGCTATGCGCAACTCTGTCGAATGATCATTCCTTACTTTTCCTCCCACAGCCCCTAATATTAACCAAACCCCTCCACTCCATTTTTAATACTGCCAAAAAATCATTTCCTGCCAAAAGATCATTATTATCACTTTGACCGACCGCGTGATAGCATTATTCATATTGATCTATTCTATTTAATAAATTATGGTAAACAGCTATGAAATTTATTACATTGCTCGATTTTATTTGTTGTTATTCATAATTGTTAGGCATTATAATTAATGCTCGTATTAATTACACAGTCCATAATATCAAGTAGAAACTTGATAGTTTCCATTATCGTATTCGCCGAGAAATAGTGAAACGGAAACTAAGTTCTTTATCGAAAGGATGGTCTGTGGTCATTGATAAATAATTTCCGTAACGATAAAGAAGCGAAGTAGGTTAATATCAGATGTAAATATGTGTAAGTCCCGTTAAATGTTCGAAACACAAAGTTTTAATAAAAAGAAATGTTCGAGCTATATGGAATTTCTATGAACTCATTAATGATCGTTATCAATCGTTGTGCATTCCACACAACTTCTCTTTTCTTTTTCTTCTTTTATTCTTCTTTTTTATTTACTCGTTCGCTATTTCGCGAATTATCATTTAAATAATAAAAGAAAAGAGGATGCAGTAAAATGTTTCGATTATAATTCAATAATATTATGCGAGGATATATATCATCATTAAAGAGAGATAATGAAATATTCGATATTGGTTTAATTTGTAATTCATATCAGTTGAATCGGATTATCGTATACACCTGATAGCGATGGAAACATTTCTAAAATTATATTATATTTTCATTTAATATTATATTCCTGCAAACATTTATAAAATCATCGTTAAATGTGTACGTGTATGTGTGTGTGCATTATGCATGAGTTTAAAGATATAAAAAATTTTAAAGATCTTTAGTACGATTAAAAATTACTCAAAAAATCATTCGATAAGAAATATGTAAAATCTTAATTTTTTATTCTTTTATTTATATTGCTACAACCAAACTCTATTCTTTTTCTTCTTTTTAATTATTAATATATTTCATATATGATCTATAAAATGTTATTCCATTAGTTTTTTCTTTTTTTTG
Source organism: Vespula vulgaris (assembly GCF_905475345.1). Taxonomy (NCBI): domain Eukaryota; kingdom Metazoa; phylum Arthropoda; class Insecta; order Hymenoptera; family Vespidae; genus Vespula; species Vespula vulgaris. Next base: position 5,359,275 of record NC_066595.1, on the reverse strand, counting down.
TATTCACTGTAAAGCGGTCGGAAGATACATGTTTTGACTGCTTTTATAGAAATACGAAAAAAATAAACGACGAAGTTTTCGGAAGTGAGACTCGGTCGGGGAGACGCCAAGCCGCGGAATTTTCGTCGATAAGCTCGAAAATACTTCGTCGCTGAGAGATCTAGATCACAATGCGTTTTATGAACTCCGCGAAAATAGCATCACCATGTTCCCGTTTCCCTACCATCCTCGGCGGAAGTCTTTCTTTTGCTTGACGAGAATAGAAGTCTCTAATTGCGGAAACCGTGGCACGCCAAAGAGTATCAGGGAATCCCGTCCTCCTAGTTTTACGTCCGAACCACTTTGAAAATGTTTGTATTTAGACGTAACTTTGTTACTATTAATCTTGCACAAAGAGAAGGAACTTTTCTCAGAGAAAAGAAAACACGTTTCGCGGGATCATATACACATATATATATATATATATTTACGTGCAGTGTTTTACTATCAAGATCAATCACATTTTTTAATATGACGTATTGAGAAAAGGAAATTAATTGTTATCGTTAAATAATTTTTCATAAAAAAAAAGAGAGACAGAGAGAAAAGATAACAAAAATCATTGATCATCGAATGTTAGTTTTTAATCGATCTCCAAAAAAATTTTAATTCCAACAAATAAGTAGATACATTAATAATCGTCTTAGAGATCAATTAAATTGTAATAAAAGTTGCGAAGTGTGGCATCGAAATGAACTCAAGGCAAAGAAACGAATCGTCGAGGAAAGATCCCAAAAGGACGTTCTTGGCCTAGAAAACGAAAACTGTCGGCCGCGAAAATCGTATCGTTCGTTCTCGAGACAGTGCCAGATCGCGAAACATTTCGCCCGAAAATATTTTGTCTAAGGGTAATACGCTCCCGTCGATCTTTTGTCTCTGTCTCTTCTATTACAGTAGAATAAACAAAGGTGTCGAAAAGTATGAATATAATAAATTTAAAAAATACCATCAATTGTATCAATCTCGAACGCATACTTTGTTATCTGTAAGTTTTTCATACAATTTTTTTTCTTTATTAAATGAACAACATACGACGTCGATCGTATTTAATCTCATACGTAATTTTACATAATATTTCTTTTCTCTTTTCGACACGAACAAAATAAATTTAAGGAATGACGTCGATCGTATTTAATCTCGTATGTAATTTTTTCGGTATAAATAAAATAAATATAAGGAATGACGTCGATCGTATTATCCGGACGTTTCAAGCGGATATGCTTTCAAAGTAATATCTTCTTTTTTTCCAAATGGTTTATTTTATCGCAAACTTTCTATTCTGCGTTAATTTTTTCGACAGATCCAACTATTCCAATAAGACAGTAGAGTATTATTCAGCGTGTATCTCGCCGGCCTTAAGCGGTGCCAAGCCGACGCATAGACGACACGAAGAACGACGAAAATCGGTTCTACTCTCCAATGACTCGAAATTCGATCGCGCAGTACTAGACGAGCTGTTGTTCGTTAACGAGCGAGTTTAATTAGCTCCGTGCACCTCGTTAGAAAATTTCGTTTATGAAACGGCATCACGCGAGAATGTTCCGTATACTTCAACAAAGAGATATCGATATGGTCTCGCGTTATTATTAAATGGATCTATTTAACGCGATATTTTCGTTGGATCTTTAATAATTAAAAGCCCAACGATCCTAAAGATTTTCGTATTGTAATAATTCGTAGGATTTTACGTGAGTTAATCTTATAAAATTCGGAATAGTTGGAAGAACATCTACTCGAGCGACGGTTAAAAGTGAAGTGGACGCTAGCCAAAAGAAGGGAAAGTGAGAGTGCGAGTGAGAGATAAACGTTTGAATAAAAGTGGTGGAAGTGGTGCGGGGGTGGGTAGAAAAGAAAAGAAAGAAACGATCGAGAATAATTCGATCGTTCGAGATCGAAGAGCCGAATGTGGTGCAAACGACTGATCTGGATATTTCTTTGGTTGTGGACTGGCTGCGACGTGTGGCTTTAGCAATGAAGCGAGCTGAATGGCGAGCAGAGCGGAGTGAAGAGCCTTTGGGACAGCTGAACTCTCGGTAGACTGTCCTTAAAGCGATCGCTCTGCACGGCCATCTTGAATAAGATTTAATTTTAGATGACCGAGCCTTCTTCGTGCTACCGAAAGCCGAACGACGAGAGATACATACATACTAAACTTCGATAGATCGACATTGACGAGATAAAAAGAAAGGATTAACGCTACTTTTTGCGTTTGGATTGCGTGTCTTTTTTTTCCTTTTCTTCTTCTTCTTCTTCCTCCTCTTCTTCTTCTTCTTTTTCTTATTTTTTTTTCCTCTTTTTATTTAAGAAGAAACATCTCTCTTCCTTTCATCTTTATGTCCATCGTGTCCACGGACGTCACTTCTATTGCGATAAGAGAGACCATCGAGAAGAGAGACGTTTGAATTTAGCAGAAAAACAAACATGGCCACGGCAACGTCAATCTCGCCGAGTGCGTCGGACGGAGAAAAATTACACCACCTTGGAGATGGAGGAACGGCCTTCTCCGGCTTGCGCAGAGCACTCTCGCAAGTTTCGATGCTCGTCCTTAAGGCCACGACTTCCGGAGAAGCCGCTTGGCGAGAAGAATTGCTTAAGTACGCGAGTCAAATCCGATGATAATCTTTCCATCCGATGATAATTCGAATATTTTCTTTGATATTCGACAACAAATTAATAATATTGATGATACCGAAATTATCGGGATTATCGATGTAAAAGAGATACAGTGCAAATAATTAAATACAAGGTGGTCGAAAGAAATCTAAATTGTAGAATAAACGTTTACTGTATCATTCGTTTTTATTTTTTATTTATGTTTATACTATGTATATATATATATATGTGTGTACATATATATAGTAGACATGAGTCGCAAATGTAGTAGATTAATATTTATGAGTCGATTTTATTGAAAAGAAAAATAAAAAATAAAAAGATCGTACAGAAAAATTTTATTCTACAATCTTGATTTATTTATTTAATAGGGATCGCATACTTTTCAACTGTACCATAATTACTGAACTATCCTGTATAAATACAAACATACGTAGATAAAGTTCATTCGTCAAATTTTATACAGAAGGGTTAAGATGTGAAAAAATAGTAATGGTTATAAGTAGAAAAAGCATTTGCATAATTTTCTGTATGATGATAATGAATGATAAATTCTTTTCAAGAAGCCTATTAGAATTAGAGAAAGAGAAAGAGAGAAAGAGAGTGAGTGAGTGAAGCGGAAAGAATCGTCGATTTAACGAGCCAAGAAAGAAGACATAAAGTCGCGAAGTGAACATCCGTTTAATCTAGACCAGAGACGATCGCCGAGTTACAATCTCGCCCGACGGTTTATATCATTAGGTTTATTGCCACCGGTTATCATAATCGCCGACGATTTCTTGTCTCGTTCAGACGGACACGATTCGTCTCGATGAAGATAAAACGAAACGATGAGTATCTCTCTCGAAATTTTCGTGACAATAATTCCTTTAGAAATGATTTCTATTTAACTCTATCTATCTACGACTTTTCATAAATATCGAAAATTACTTAAGCGATTGTTCATCATATATATATATATATATATATATATATATATATATATATATATACATATGCATAATTTATCCTGAATTTAAATTTATCATCCTGAATATCTTGTACTACAGACAATAAAATTAGATATAAAACGAATGATATTTTTTCTAGGTATTTTTTTTAAGTTACCAAGGCTATTGATGTCTTTAAATGAAATCGCAAATTTCTGTTAATGCGATTTTGTGTCTGATATCGAAACAAGCTCGCTTACCTATAAGAATGTTTCCATATCATTGAAATAATAATAGAATAGTTAATAAGTTGACGTTATTTTTGAAAAAGATATGCAAGGTGAAAAAATCGTCACAATCGAGAAATCATTTTTTTCGGCACTTGAATTAAATTGAACGAAACGCTCAAAGTAAAAGAGACGATCAATTTTTGTAATACCGTTTGATAGTAAATTTTTCTTTATGAAATAAAAATATAATTACATAGAGAAGAATAATCGTGAAGGAGACGAGTTCAAAGAAATCGAAGGCAAAGACTCGAACTACCTTTGATGTGCGATATGGAACCAGACTCCTTATTTCGTAAACATACGTCGTCTCGTTAATCTCGATCGTCTAGACTCTAGCCTTTAAAACTAGACTAACGTATTCGAAAAATACTCTTTCTTAACAGTGTTTTATTTCCAACTAATCTTACCGAGACACGGAGGCGCGACTTAACTATTTATAACGATGCTCAAAATCTATTAATAAAGACTATCGAAACGACGAGATCGAAAAACGTTAAAACAGTGGATTGACCTTCGACCGATGGCTCTTTCTTCGAAATTCAAACTTCATTACAATCTATTACATCGATTACCTTGATCCATATTAAATCTAACGTTAGCACTTGTTAAAAACTATCGAACGATCATTCGATTCCAAAGAAATTAATCATAGATCGTTAAAAAATATATAAAAATTTGAACGGGATATTTAATTTATAAGTGCGATCAATTATATTAATTAGATCAATTTTAACTGCAAGTTTCGACGTCATTTATAATAAATCGTAGAACATATGAATCATAAAAAAAAGTCGTGATTCGTTTCAATGACGCTTCACTGGCAAGTTGCCGTTCGACGATTTCGTTGTGGCGCCGCACTTTTAAGCATGGCCTAGACCAAGCGATAAATTAGAACCTAATATATTTTCAATGATATTATAATTTTACGCTGTGCTTCCTCTCATCTCTTAATAAAAACGTGCGTGGTAGTCGCAATTTGTTTTAATGCGAAATAAAAAAGAAAAAAAAAACAAAAAGAAATCGAAGAATTCGCGATTTTGTAGTTATCGATAAGTTGTTTGTTTTACTTTCATAAATTACGACTATCAAGATCATCGAAATAGAAACGAAAGATAGCTTCTCAATTTCAGAAATAAACAACGAGATCGTCTATACGAATAAAAAAACCTTTTATCTTTCTATATTTTTACGAATAGATATAAGGTGGAATCTTTCTTTTTTCTTTTTTTTTTTTTAAATGGAACAAGCCATATAATACGAACAATGCAGTAAATCAATTTTATTCAATAACTACTCTTATATACATTATTTAAAGGATCATTAATGACTATTATAGATCGTTTTTATATATAGATCGTAATTGCTGTATATTTTAACTTTTAAGAGCTATCATAAAAGAAACTAATTTAATCTGAACTAGATTTCATCCTAGGATATCATTTCTTTTTATTTTAGAAATGAGTAAAAAGAAACAGATGCTACTGAAAGTTTTTTGCTATTTAATATTAGATAAAAATTAATTTTCTGCATTGCGAATAACATTGCGATGGTTACGATAAATAAATTTTTGTTTGATATTAAAACAATGTTTAAAGAAAAATTTGTAAAACGGATATCTTTATAATTTGTAAAGAATTATTTTTATTACATCTTTTTCACGTATCTTTCTAATATTCTCTTCTTATTCAAAGCCTATGCATTTTCTTATATTTTGATTTTTCTTTTTGCTTTTTTTTCCGAAGATATCGTCAAACCAGATTCAGTTCTAGAAGAGTACGTAAGAGAGTAGTGTTCAAGCATGGAGATTGCAACGTCGTTCAAGGAAATGTTGCTAAACGTCGTCGTCGTTATTTGCAGGTGATTTTTTCTTTTTTTTTTTTTTTAGAAGATAATTGAATAACCATCAAAGTTAAACTCATTCATCTCGGTTAACAATTTATTTTCTTTTTTTTTTGCAGGATATTTTCACCACTTTAGTCGACGCTCAATGGCGCTGGACGCTTCTTGTTTTCTCGATGAACTTTTTACTTTCTTGGCTCGGTTTTGCTCTGATTTGGTGGTTGATCGCTTATAGCCACGGAGACCTTGATCCACGTAATTACAACTCGCCGAATTTTACATTTACTCCTTGCGTCCAAGAAATACATAGTTTCACCAGCTGTTTCCTCTTTTCCGTCGAGACACAGCACACGATCGGGTAAACGCAATCATTCTTACTTCTATTCTCGTTCTTTTGTGTAGTGTATGAACTTGTGTTTTATTTTTCTTTCATTTTTCAACACGCACGGAATGTTTTAATGTTTAAAGTAACGATGCACAAATTATGAATCGTTATTAATTATTAAAGCTCGTAAAATTTTCATGAATTTACTATAGGCATACAAAACGATATTAACTTTTCCAATTAATAAATTTCTGTTCGATTTAAAAATAAGAGTTAAATAACAATATTAGCATCTTTATATTTACTAATATAATCACAAAAATTTCAGCATCAATGCGTTATATTATGTATTTAAAAAAATGTAAATTTAAGTTCTTTTCTTTTCTTTTTTTTTTTTAACTGACCTTGACATTTCTTTAACTAAAATTACGTACATCGTAAAATTAAGTTCAAAGTTCAAAAGTTCAAAGAGAAAAGAAACGAACTCGTATATTAATATCGTATCATGATGCAGATATGGCTCTAAACACACGACGGACGAATGTCCAGAGGCGATATTCGTTATGTGTATACAATCGATGACAGGAGTGATCTTACAAGCCTTTATGGTCGGCATAGTATTCGCGAAGTTGTCTCGACCGAAGAAAAGAACGCAGACCCTCCTTTTCTCGAGGAACGCTGTAATATGTCAGAGGGACGGCCAATCGTGTTTAATGTTTCGCGTCGGGGACATGAGAAAGAGTCATATCATCGAGGCTCACGTCAGAGCACAAATGATCAAAAGAAAGGTAGGCAGCTTAAGTATTAAAAATATATTTTTATTAAAAAAAATTATTTTACTAGTTCGATGCAAAATATTTCAGGTGACGAGAGAGGGCGAGCTCCTACCGTTCTTCCAAACGGAATTAAAAGTCGGCGGAGACGGGGAGGAGGACAAGATATTTTTTATATGGCCAACAACGATAGTTCATAAGATTGATGAACATTCGCCACTTTATCATATATCCGCCAGCGATATGCTTCGAGAACGTTTCGAGATTGTCGTTATTTTAGAAGGTAAAAACTTTAAATTCGATGCTGCAACATTCTAACTCTAGTACTATAGCGTTTTCAATTACGATTGTAGGTGTGATCGAATCGACCGGTATGACGACGCAAGCTAGAAGCTCCTATCTACCGTCGGAAATTCTTTGGGGACATCGTTTCGAGCACATTATCACATTCCGTAAGGAAACCGGCGAATACGAGGTCAATTACAGTCTCTTTAATAACACTTACGAGGTCGATACTCCCCTCTGTTCTGCAGCCGATCTCGATCATATCAGAGCGATGCATCGAGCTAAAGGAGGTAAACTATTTTGTAAATTATTTTATAACAGCGCAAACGCTATGGATAATAAGGCTCATTTATATACAACCGTGCCGTGGCCGTTCCGCGTCCCGGTTGGCTGCATCGGATCCGAATTGGTTATCATAATTTTATGACGTAACAGTTTATATATCATTCATGGATGATCCGGACATTTTTCGATCACATTTGCCAAGCAACCGATATTTTTTTTATTTCCACGGAGAGGCCACGGCCGCAGCACGGACTTATATAAACGTGTCTGAACATATCTCGTCCGTGTATGACTTTATTAATTTTTAGGAACGTATTCAGAAACTTCAAATACTGTAACACCTGGACAATCTCCGATAGTATATAAATGTTTGGATACGGAACGGCCACGGCACCGTTATACTATATAAATATTAAACCACGACAGCGCGGTTGTATTATAAAATCAAGGTTGATGAACAGCCTTAAAAGCTTCGTATGATATATAATATTGAAAAGAGGACTCTAAGAAAAACAATGCTTTCCGTTTGGTTAGAGTTTATCTCTATGACAAAAATCATGGTAGTTACTACCTCTTGTTGCTGACTTACAGTTTCTGAATATTTACGTTCTCTTTATGAGAAGATTACAGATACATTCTGCCGAATAAATGAATTACTAAAGGTCCATTCAAAAAGTCAATTTTTGACCGCAATTTTCTCATACGATGACAACGATTTCTACTTTATCGATGGTGGTATAAGTAGAAATCGTATCTAATTGTTATTAATTTTCTGACAAAACGTCTTAAAAAAAGTGCTCGAAAATAGCTAATTTTTTTTTCTTTTTGTATATATCAGGATACTATTTTATTTGTGATAAAAAATTCATAGATAAATGTTTAATCGTTCGATCTTGACCAGTAAAACCATGATGTTAAAATAATAAGTATTTACGAGCGAACAAAAGAAATAGATTCAACAAGATTCCGATGCACGATGGCAAGTATCTGGTGAATTAAATTGTTGAAAACTTAATGGAGATTACTTCGAACGAATCTTAAACGATCCCGTCGAAGGAAGTTTGATTATTGTTTCGTGCTCGTCGCAGAACGCGTTAGTTCAGGTGCATTTCCATATCACGACGTCTCGAGCAGTTCTCTGACTACAAGTTCCGGTTCGAGTTTGGCCTCTTCTCTCGGTGGTCTTCATATGCATGCACCTCCGTTGACTCCACCGACTCCGATTCCGGTTATGATCACCGGTCCTGACGGCACCTTGAGACGAGAGAGCGTAAACAGCGTGCAAGTTGAACCAAGGCGGCCAATATTTTATACTCCCGACGAGGTGAGTTTCTTCCTGTTTCCTTGCAAAGATATAGAAAAATTTATGCCAACGAACGATTTACAGTCGATCGATAACGAGATTGCTTGCGGGGCTACTCCCGTCAGTCCGGAAGAATCAAGAGTGCAAGAGGAATACAATCGTGCCTTGGAGGATATCAATGCGACGCTTAGAAAAAACAGAAAACATAATTGCAAGGATGAGAAGAAGATTCATCGGGAAGGCTCGAAGAGTACTCTCGATTCGAAGAAAAGCGACTCGAGAATTAATATCGAAGGAATGAAAAGATCAACTTCACGTCCGACCATCGATCAATGTCAAGCTCGCAATAAAAAGTCATCCTCGAAGTCGACTTTGGATCCCAGGTAACGTGCTGTTATAAAAACGTTCACTATACTTAAACGCAATGGTTATTAACTCTTATAAGCGAGTTTAAAAAATTCATATTTAAATAAACGAAAAAAAGAATATGTAGTGGCTTACGTAACAATGTAGTATTTAACGATAAACATGATGTATAAAATTGTTTGGCAAACGTAAGTCGTTAATCATTTTGATTTCTCAGACATAGCAAATTTAAGGGCTCGCATGAGTCTCTTCGCGACGCTATGCCGAGGAGATTGAGTTTGTGCGACGGTCACAAGGCTAAAGACATGCAAAAGAAGACGTCCTTTGTATTGGGAAACGAAGAGGAAATGAGAAGCGTAGAGATAACTATACCAACGATATCAACGTCGTTGGGAGTTCCTCAGCGATTAGAGATCGTCGTCGACTCACCGGAATCAAATCATCGCTTGGAACGCGTGAATGCGTGCGAAGACGTCTAATTTACAGGTAAGTCTAATTATGATATATTTAAGAGACTTTATATTTTTAAACTATGAAAAATATTGTCGTACTATTACGCTTTAAAAATAAACGCTTTGTTCCATCTCGAAAATACGAAATTTACGATCGTAAATAATGTTAACTTCGTAATATCTCGTGTATTATAAAAGCTCAGGAAACGAGGGCGGACGAAGGACGTGTATTATTTGTCACATAATTGTTCAACTTCCTAAAAATATATCCAAATTTACGAACCATCGGAATCGTCATCTAAATTGTTTTTAACTAGAATACAAAAGACATCATACCGAGAGATTTAGAATCGCTCATGCTGTTTGATTTCCTCCTATCTAGCCTGCATCCTTTTCTTATTATGATTTAAATCAGGGATAAATTTACATGAAAAACAGATAGAGATTACATAATTATAATTTTATTCAAGAAAGAACGGAAGTCTTCAAAGTATCTTGCAAACGAACAGACGCATCATCGTCCTGAGAGTGTTTAACACTGACAAACTGCTGCGCAAATCGTTTGAACTTTTCTTTCTCTCTTCTTTTTTTTTTTTTTTTTAAACAAGAACTCTGCAACTTTGTTTGTTTAATTAATAAACATAACGATACAGACTTTCTTTCAAAAAAGTACATAACAAGACCATTATGCTTTTAAACGTTATTATAGTTAGGCGTAAAAGTTGATGAAAATTTTGTGATAATTTTTAATTTGCGAACTAGTGGAGTCCACGAAACGGGGTCAATATAAGAGCTGACTATTCGTTGGGAATCATTCGATCGCGGTAGTTCGCGCGTTATGATGCAATAAGCACGTTCTACGATTGCGAGAAGGGCAGATGGATGAGTGGTGGTTTAAATGAATACGAAGAGTCGTGGATAGGTTAGACGACGACACGACAGGATGAGTTTAGTGGCGGGAAGTGCCCTCGTTATCGCGCCAGTCAATTGTTTAATCTCAGCTCCTCCTCCTACGCTCGCCGTTCTCGCCTTCCCTTCCTCTTCTCACTCGTTTTACAACTTCGTTTTCTATCATCTGTCAGCTCGAGCGTGTGCGCTACGAACCATACCGAATCGAGCCGAGTCGAACCGAGATGATAATGAGAGTTGTCCATGACACCCCGCGAAACGCGATAAAGTGGCTATCGAGTTCCTTCTGCACGTACCTTTCTCTTTTCCTCTTCCTTCCTTCCTTTCCTTTTCTTTCCTTTCCTTTCCTTTCTCTTTCTTTTCTTGTACTTAAATTCAACTTGACTGTTTGAATGGACAGTAATAGATATACAGCTTATCAAGTTACAACGATCCCTTTTTCTACGTATAACAATGAGCGAAGAAATATTCTTTTTCTTTTTCTTTTTCTTTTTTTCATACTGGAGAGAATAATAATTTTGTTAGTTTACTTCGTGATACACGCTTGCAACAATTTTCTATTAGTGTTACTAGTAAATACACATTAAAGTTGAAGCATTATTTAGATAAGATATTATTAGAAATAAAATATTATTGTTGGAAGATACAGTTATTGTTTTCTCCGAAATAATATTTCATTTTAAATACTCTGTTATTTTTAATTATTTATTCTAGCAGAAAATATCCAATTGCGTTTTAAAGTTAACAAGCAAAATTCGTGAAGTTTTCGTTCATCGTATATTTGTAAATTTCTACTTTGCTCTAACTAACAGAGAACGCTATGAAATCCAGGTCAAATTTCATCTCACGATCCTCGAAATCACAAGCTAGTTGGCTCGACCTTCCGAGAATGAGGTCGTAAATGTCGCGATTGTCATGCTAATTGTAAACCTTGGAGAATGAAATTCCATCGACTCCATCGGTTACCCTATGGGAATTGTAGATTATATTGCTCGAATGTATGTACAATGTACGCGTGTAATGTGGGTCCTTTAAGTCGAGTCAGATCCGACTTGCTAAAAGCATAAACATACAAAATCTTTTGAACGTATTAATTATTTAATAATTAACGAATGTTTACAATTAATCACACTTTGTACCTTCTATAAATCAATTTTTTGTGTCTCTAAAAAAAAAGAGATTATACTATATGAAACTTACAGTGTAACGCTATACTATAATTAGATATAATTTATACAGAACAGGCATTAACATAGGAGAAGAAAGAAACAATGAAATATTATAACATTAGAAATATATATATACAGATGAGTGTAGACGACTAGAAAATTAAATGACATTATTAGATGGTTAAGTTAAACAACAAATCTTTGACAATTTTCTTCGCAATCGTCGTGCTTGGTAGCAGACATTGTTTCTCACGACAATAGAGAGGTGATACTCGAGGATCACGAAACTGGGATAAGCATATCGCTTAGCAAACGTAACGTAACTTACTCATTCATTTTTTTTTCTTCTCCAAGCACATCCTCGCTCTGATAGGTCGGTTATTCCGAACCTGTCACCTGAGAGACACTTTATACCTAGCTAACTCCCTTTTGTCCAACCTCGTTCTGCTCTGCTTCGCAGTAAAACGTTTTAACAACAAGAAAAATATATTTGAAGGAACTTATCTCGAAGTTTTATCATTATTAACCATGATTCACGAACGAATCATCGTCAAGCGAAAGGATCTCATCGCATAACTTCAAGGAAATAATATTTTTCAATGATTAACAACGGATAATCAATATTCCCAGAAACGATTGGATAGATACTTCGGTAAAAAAAGATCGAAAACTCCTTTTGCACTTATCTTTTTCGTCCCACTCGTCGATTATTCGCACGCTATGACTAATATACCCGGAATAACCGGAAACCGGACGTTTCGTGGGGGAATTCAAGAGACGAGATGGGGCTTGCCTTCTCCTTCGAACTTTCTTTCTCTCTTTCTCTCTCCTCGAAATTTTTTTTTTTGTTATTTTTCTACTTCTTTTGCTTTATTTCTTTTTTTTCTTCTTTTTTTTTTATTCTCTTTTATTTTTTTCTTCTCGTAAATCTTACATTCGAATTATTTTATACAAACGACGAACTCTCGCGTAACGCGCGTCTCTCGGTGTATCCTTCGTAAATGCGCGTAAAACGGCACCGCATTATCTGCACTTCTCGTGGCAACTAGCAAACGAGAGTAACATCGGTAATTACTCGTCTGAATCATCATCGTTTAATTGACTCAAATTAAAATTGCTACGAAAGAAAAACAACGTCGTTGATCGACGTCATTGATCTCTTTGAATGATAAAATAATCCTTCTTTTTTTAAGCAGAGATTCGTTTCGATATATCGTTTCGTAATTTAACGATATAATTATCGCGAATGAAAGAAAGAGAGAAAGAGATGTTAGATACTAAGAGATATTTAGATACTGAAAGACAACGTATATGTATAATATATATATAATATATCTATACAAACTCTATTAAAAATGTAGTCACGTATTCTATACACGTATTCTATACGAAAAGTCAGGAAAAAAATGAACGTATATTCTCTGTCTTATTTGACATGTCTTAATCAATACTTTTTATGATTTTTAAATATAGTTACTATCTTCGTTTATTTATATTCGTCCTTTCAATTTTATCTAATTTTTGGTTCGAGTATATCGGATTTAAGATCATTTTTATTTTAATTAATTGTAAGCAACTTTATTACACTACTTTTTTTATATAGCAAATTACATATTTTACGGGTTATGATTTCAGCAGAAGGCGTTAAACAATACGATATTTTTTATATTCGGATAGCAATAATGTTAAACGTATTGCAATCAGTATTAAATGGAGAGAGAGAAAGAGAGAGAGACAATAGTTAGTAAAAAGATAAAAGCGAGTTAAACAAACAATCCACCTATCTAGAAGTATTCTAAGCGATGATCAAACAAGTGACACATATCCCGAGAATACCCGATTGGCATAGGAATTTAGAAAGGACGAAAACGAAGCTGTCTGATCGTGGAAGGTTGGAAAGTGAGCCATGAGCGTCGTTTATTTCGATACGTACGAGAGAGGATCAAAAGCGAGTTGCTCTTGCCGTTTGATTTGCGTGTTCCCTTGTTCGACTCGAAAGTAATAAAGCGAGTAATTATGTAAACAAAAAAAAAGAAAAAAAAAATACAAAAAAAGAAAAAGAAAAAAAATGAAGACGCAAATTTTGCTCCACATTGTCTAGTAATTACAGTCGACGTGTTCGCCAAGTAAAACGTTCCAAAAGAAAGAAATTTCTTGTCGAATGAGAACGTTCGTCATTGTTCGTACAATGAAGATCGTAGTTGAAATGTCACCATTGGGTTTTCTGAATCTCCTATCTTGCTTGGCATAATTACTTATCATCATAAAGTGTGTCTCCTCTGTTAGTAGAGACGGGTAGTAGTTAAGAATATACGGGTACTTATTTAAGAGAAAGACCGTCACGAATACGTGGCAAATCGATCTTTTATACTAATCATTGTCACACGCATCAGATCGTTAAAGTATTATATATAAAGTATATAAAAATTTTTTCTAATATACTAACATATTTTTTTTCTCTTATACCGCACCACGAGTGCTTCGAATTGTAAAAATAATAAATCTAAAGTATACCACTATGCAATATAAATAATTTTCTCGAGATTATATAACATCGTACGACTATATGAATCAATTACATAAATCTCGTACTACCATGTATGGTACCATGATCATTCCTCTTCTTATAATACTTTTTATCAAAGTGCATCGTGAATCGTCGAATCATTGTTTACAAGATCTGATCGAGAGTTAAGGAAATAAAGTGTCAACGACACGATAAGTCAATAGGAAAACAATACTATAAATTATTTTATTAACAATAATATAACGTGATAAAAACGACGGGATCACCGTTAGAGAAACATTTTGATGACTGTCCCCCTCTCTTTCTCTCTTGGGAGACGTCAAACTCAGAAAACGAGCAGCTAAAAGACCGAGACAGATCGGCGATCTTCGACAATAAGAGTCAACGCGTACAACGATGAGGATGAGAATGAAGAGGAGGAGGAAACCAAAGTGGAAGGAGAAGAAGGTGGAGGAGTTGAGGAGGAGAAGAGAGAAGACTAACTGAGAGAAAGGAGAAGGGATAAAGGCGGGTGTAAAAGGTGCCGGTTGACGTCACTGGACAGGCTTGCTCGTGGCTCTCTTCGTTGCATTCGTCGTATGTACCTACTACATTCGCTTAGCAAAAGCGTTCGCAGTTTCGCGACGTTTCGTCGACGTCGTCGTCGTCGACGCGGCGAACGCGCGGGACAGTGTCTCGATTCGTTTCGAAACAAAATTCTACGATTCTAATCCGTAAATATAGGTGAGAAGAGAGAGAGAGAGAGAGAGAGAGAGAGAGAGAGAGAGAGAGAGAGAGAGAGAGAGAGAGAGAGAGAGAGAGAGAGAGAGAGAGAGACTGGTCTGGAAGATCGAGTGAATGGCGGGACATTTAAAATTCAAATTTACACGAGCGACATCTACGAGTGACGCCGGTCGATCAATTCACCACGTGTTCGCGTCTCTTATTTTTCTTCTTAATCCGAAAGGAGAGGATTTTTTGAAAAAGAAAAAAAAAGAGAAAAGTAAATAAAAAAACTGATCAAGAATATACAAAGTTCTGAATAGGATGAACGATAAGTTGAAAAAATAGTGTGTGCTGTTTCTTTCTCATTGGTGAAATTTTATAACAGTGTCGTGGTCGTCAATCGGTTAAGAGAAGACAGAGAGAAGATTGAGAGAGAGAGCGAGTGAGAGAGAGAGAGAGCCATCGTCATCGTCGTTGGTTTCGTGAGGGAATGCGCTAATTGATCAGCCGTCTACGTTGAAAGATCGACGTCATTTCCAGCGGAAAGACAATGAAAGCTGTGCGCAAAAGCGTGCGTCCGGACGGGACGATCGGTGATTAGTGACCGGTAAGAGGATGCGAATTTTCCAACATCCGATCGCGTGTCGACCTCGTTTCGGACGATATTCGATCCATGTCCCGTGTATAGGTATCAAGCATATGGATCGAGCTGTGCATGAAAAATAAAAAAGAAAAGAGAAAACCGAAATACCACGTATCAGTAAAAATCAACGATTCAAGACAATTTCGCTTTTTCTCTCGATCAACTTCGACTCGCTTCGATCATTCGAGAATGCGAATGACAACATTGTCTTTTCACTTTCGAATACGTATAACACTTACGCATTTACGTTACCTCGATATGTCTTCGAACAAATATAATACTTAAATATATGATTAAAAATGAGTTCGAATGCTTATTAGTAAATTTCTTTTTCGTTTCTACGTGTATTTGAGACGAATTAGAAAGGAAATGTTACGACCGTGGGAAAAAAAAAAAAAATAAAAAGCGTTACCTTGCAAAATCTCTTCTTTACGAGGAAGAACGTTTCAGGGACACCGTTAGTTGACTGATGAGCACACGCCAATGATAATGTGTGTACATACGTAAGACGACGTTAACCTGATGTAGCGTGACGCACACGTGCGCGATTATTACTATAGATCGTACTCGTATCTATGATTCTACCACGTATCTACATGATACAGATAAAGGAGTATTATAAATTATTGCTTGATATTGTTTTCCATGATTATTTTCGATGATTAAGAAGGTAGTTTGAAAAAAGAAAACGAAAACAAGTAAATAATACATATATCTACAGTTTCGTAGAAAAAAAAAAAAAATATATATATATATATATAGTAACATATACGCCGTGATAAAACGTTTTATTTAACTTTAATTAAATGTGTCTTACGTATTCTACGTAGGTAAACGTTAATATGTATGTACTTACATACATATTTACATAGGTGAAATAAAGCGAACTTGAAGAGGGAGAAAGAAAGGAAAGGGACATCGGGAACACGTAACTATTGGAATTGCAAATGATGTTCCGATTTACATATAGAGAGTAAAAGCAGTGGAACGTGTAAAAGGGGGAAACGACACTCGTAAGAAAAGTAGGAAAATGGAATATTCATAAGACAAGAACAATGAGAAGAATTTTGATCGTAATATAACTACTGAAATCGATTAAATCACTGATTAATCATTTTATTTAATTAATTAAAAATTTTGTCGGATTCTTATCGATTTATCGTTCGAAAAAAAACGTTCTTGTTTCCCCATTTTTTTTTTTTTTTACTTAATGCAATATTTATTTTTTATAATATTAAAAAGTTATCTATGTCTAGTTAAGATAAATATAGATAGAAGATTAAATGTTACATATAGGTTTGAAAAAAGATAGTCAATAAATATTAATTAGAAGAATAATTCAATTCGATCAAAAAGTTAAGTAATCATTTTTCTTGTCGTTAAAGGAGATTTTCCAAATGAAAATTTATCAATGAAACATAATCTTTCTATCCTCTTATTTTTCTATTTTTAATCGTTCTTGCTCGATTTTCCGTATTTCATTATAAACTATTTAATGTTTAATTTAACAGCACGTTTTTACGTCTAAAGAAACTACATTCTTCTTCAAATTACTTCACATTTCATAATCAGAATCTATTATCAATAGAAAAGGAATTTATCGATAAATTATTACTTAAGATAATAATAAACTTGTGATATATACCGTTGTTGTTTTTTTTATCTTATTGAAAAGTTACTTAAAAATGTTGATGAAAAATATCGTTAAAATTTTCAAATAGGATTTTTTCTTTTTCCCACGGATATACAATGATAAGAAATTATCGTTGCGCATTTAAACGCATTAGCCTGGCGACTGTGACAGAAGGAAAGTTTCAAGGTCCGTGTCGCTTTCGCACGTCGGGATCTATCTGAGAAGTCACGATGTGATCGCGCGAGAACACGACGCGTGGCCTCGTAAATGTATATGTGAGTTCGCGCGCGCACGTTATCCCCGCCATAAGAGGTAAACGCCATGGCATCCGTTGGCAACGAGATCTCATGCAACGGGCGCGAATCCGATACAGTTGCGAGTACGACGCGCTTACGTGCGTCCGTCGTCCCTTGAAAAGCCGAGAAAATCAAAACGTCGGGTAGAACCGATTCGAGTAATAATCTATCTTATCTCATAGATACCTCATCATAGTCTATGTGTCTAGATACAAATGTAGATACTGTGAAATGATAAATATCTTAAGTGAGTCTAGAACCGAGCCAAGTGCTCTGAGTATTTTTTTTTACTCGATATGGAGATTAGTGTGCCGTTTGAACATATATGGGAAGAATTAGAAATAAAATAGAGCTTTTCTTGTAACATTGTTGAATATAACATGGTTCTTTTTTCAGTCAAAATTTTATAAAAAGAAAGAAAAGAAACGAATACCCTATAGATATGTTATTTGATAAATCCGCTTGTTTTACGTGTCTTCTGAAAAAAATCATAAAAGTAACTCGATTTTAAAACAAGTTGCATTTGTTTGAAAATCTATTATTAAATGGTCAGTGTATCGTAAAATTCAATTTTGATGATGTTTACAGGGTTGATAAAAAAGCTAGTTCTACAAGACGTATAGATGTATTCATATTATTCTATTTTTTATTGTCTATTTATTTTTTCTTATTTTGTACTCATCATCTTTGCTACAAATTCTTCTTGTCATTTCTTTTTTGTTCTAAATTAAATTTAATTAAGTAAAATGTTCGAGATACTTTTCAATTCAATTTTCAAAATCAATGAATAAGTTTTATGAAATAGTCTAAAAAAAAAACAAACTATTAAGTTTTACGATAAATAATATATCATAAAATTTCTAAAGATTCCACGAAAGCTTCCACTTTGGTTATAAATAGAAATGCTTTTTATCTCGGCGAAAGGATCTCTCTTTCTCCTATTCTTCTTTCTAATCCTCGGTGTGCTCTCATGCACGTGATTACGCGTATCAATGATTCTGAGAAGAATGCGACGCGTAGCTATTGCAATAAGATATCTTTCGATATCAAATCGTACCTTTTTTTCTTTCCTCCATTATTTCTAATGACTTTAAAAAGGCATCGAGAAATGAGCTAAAAATGTAACTTTACGATCATAATTATTATATATCCCTTATAAATACATTTTTTTTCCTTTTTATGTTTAAACATATATACCTATGTATAATGCACATTACTGTATATAAGTTTAACTATCCGACATTTTTTAGCATGAAAAAATAAATCTTTCTCTCTCTCTCTCTCTCTTTTTCTCTAATTAACGTCAACGAACTTTTAATCGGTGCAGAGTCAAAGGACGATAGGATAAGCCAGCAAAGAGAAGAAGGACGTAGAAGCTGCCGAACGAGAAAATAAACGCGAAACGAGTTGAAGCTATGGCGGATCACAAAACTATATCCTTAGCGAGTAACGATCGCGGCTCGACTATGCGTGGTGATTTCGATGAGCGTTTAAGACGCATTTCATACTGATGTTCGAAACAAAGGAAATAAAAAGAAGGTAGTGAGAGAAGAAAAAAAATTCCTACGAGAATAGCAAAGTCATTGATCGTGTAAAGCTGAGACGCGAAAAAAAGAAAAGTATGTTGAATAGAAAAACTATGAAAAGTTTGAACGTAATGATGAAAGTGACGTCGTGAAAGAGATAAAAAGAGAAAGGGAGAGAGAGTGTGAGAGAGAGAGAGAGAGAGAGAGAGAGCGAGAGAAAGAGAGGGAGAGAATGGAGGAACCACAAAAACTTTTTCGTTTACCGGGTACGATCGAAGAAGAGGAAGAAAGAGATCCGGAAGCGCAAGCTCACGTCGCCACTGTAGGAGAAAATCCAACGAGACCTGAATCACCTTTGCTGGGCCAAAAAGGCACCGGCACTTTATCAAGTCTACCGAGAAACGTCACTCTTGTCAGAGTCAGCACTCAAAGTAGCAGCATAGGTGGCGGCGTCGGTCGGCAAGATTCCACCAGGTAAGTAAACATTTTTTTTTCTTTCGAGACTTCGCAAAATTAAAAGATCAATTTGATCTATTACTCGAGAGAGAAGATCGAGAAAATATTTCGAACTGTACTTTCATTTCTTTTTCTCCAAGTTCCATTAAAATCCAAAATATTCAGTTAATAATCATTCCATATCATTAAAGATAAATAATCTATTCGTTCTTTTAAAAATATAATCTTTACGACGACAACACGTTCTTTTCTTATTAATAACTTAATCGTGTAATAACTTATGAAACTTGAAAGTCATAGATTTAAGTATAAGTTTATACTCAATATTTATAACTTATAGTACAGTGAGTTAAGTTGACCGATATTGAAAAACTCGTCCTTCGCAAATCAGTTCAAATATGTATATTTATAAATCCCTTTATGATTCATTATTTTGAAGACACATAACATTCTTTATAACGATAAAATTTTTTTATTTTATATAAATACCTCAAAAGAATATATATAATTATCCATTTGTATGTATATGATGTGGTATCCAGAAAGTTAGAACTAACGTAAATTCCACGATGATACATTCACCTTCGTTGAAAACGAAGAACCTATCGACTCGATGAATAATAGCCGTATATCTTCCTCATATTTGTAAGAAATTACATGTACGTCGTTCAAGGTCGTGCACCTTCGAAAACAGGCATCGTTCACGTCTAAAAACGGGTTCTACCGGTGCGTTAGAAAGAATAATTATCATCTCCGATCGCCAAGATGCTTCTCACTTCTACGTTTCTTATAGAGATACATACGCTTTGTACACAGACGAAGGAAAGAACGAAAACAATGAATTAAGGTGTTAATTTGGACGGGCGCCATATGGTATAATTTTGTTCTTCTCCGAAGAAACCGAAATAACTGAGAGTTGCAAAACGATTTGGCAAAATTAATTCTGTAAAGTCAATATGATATTATAATCAAAATAATATGTGATTATTTTTTTTCCTTTTTTTCTCTTTAATCGTTTAATAATCAATTAATATCTGATTAAATAACTAGAAATTTTGATCATTGAGAAAATTTTTCACTCATTATATTCATAATGTAAAATCACGAAAATATTTTTTTTCTCGTTGTTAAATCCTTCAAAATTTTCTCGATAACAATCTCTTCGATAAAATTAAAAAAATCGAAACATGGCGTTGAATTGTCTCGATCAATGGAAACAATTGATACAAATAATTTGATGGAATGATTATTTTTTATACACGATTGCTTCAAGTTCATAAGAGAATGAGTTTTTTTTTTTTTCAAAACGTTTATCGTTTCTAACTACTTATTACGAAATATGATTTATCGAGTGTGTCTTTAATTACTTAACTGTGTACAAATGTATGTAACTATATAAACGTACTTACATGTACGTATCTGTATATGTAAGTAACTACATAATATTAGTCGTATAACCATACATCGATGAATGAGTCTTTTTATGGCGTGCACATTTCTACGGCAAATCTATCATATTTTTCAATGATGACAACGATCTATTTGCTCTTTGGCGATAATTTATGTTTTGTCAAACTATCCGATATTGCGACGACGACAATGAAATAGCGACATACATACCGTAAAAAGATCTTACAAGACAAGGAAATAGTTTCATTGCTCCATCATCGATTCCTGTTACACGAAGGAGTTGTAATATTGTTGATTTTTGGTTTCATAGAATTTATCATTATTCTAACAATTTAGAAGAAAACTTATCTAATATAATTAATGGAACGAATTTTTCTTTTTTTTTTATTTCTTTTTTCTTTACACGAATTTTTTATCTAAACGGTAATCATTCGCTATATATATTTCATCTGTTTATTCGAGTAATGATGCATGTGAATAAAAAAAAAGTTCATTATAAAAATTATTTTAATGATAGTAATGTTGTATAATAAAACGTCAAAATTGTATGCGTCGAACTTTATATATATATATATATTTACGATTATTCAACAACTATCATATTTTCGTAAATAATTATACGATAGATGACGAATGAATCGTTAAAATGTCTTACGTTGATGGGATAAATGTTTAATCGAATAAAAATATATTCGTTTGTAGAAAAGTTTGCTGATAAGAATAGTACTCTATTTTTAAATTCTATTTTTAAGCATTTTCATTCAAGGTTCATAATTCGCATACCTCGGTTGTCCTAAAGGTCACCGGAGGCAGATCAATCTGCGATCATAATCGTGCTTAATCGTGGAAATTTGCGGCAATCCGCGGATATCAGATATCTCATTTCCTGGAGGTAACATGATAAAACCGCGTCATAATGCTTTACGTATTCGTTACATGGAAAATCTTACGATTTAAAATGAATCAAGCGTTGACGTATATATAGTAAATTAATTATTAATTACGATAGATCTAATGGCAATTATGTAACCACATGTCTTCTTACACTCTTGTTTTTCTCATATACACATACATCAGTCAAGTTTAAAATTTTTCTTTAAAAGAGAAAAAAGGAAAAAATATATATATATATATTGTAAAAAAAAAAAAAAAAAAAAACAAATTTCAATTTTCAACAAAACTATCAAAATGTCTTCAACGCAAGATTAATATATATAAATAAAATATAAATATAATATTTCGGTAAAAAAAAAATAACAGTACAATTGAAAGTTAAAGTTACTCCAAGAACGAATACGATATAACTGTATATCGTGATTAGATATAAAATGGCACGCGTCCGATATGATACAAGGTATTATATCTCCGTAACGTTAACCACAGATCGAAGCGACCATAAACCGGTAATCTAGTTATCGACTTAGCGTCTAATCGAGCGTGTTTACTAGCACGTATCAAATTACTAAGACGGACGAGACACGATTAATGTGTTTGTTAGGCTGTGTCCACCGCCACCTGGTCAATGTGTTACTGTGTAATTTGAACTAGAGAGAAGGAAAAGGAAAAAGAGAAAAAGAAAAAAATACAAACAACAACGTTATACGATATATAAAGTAAATTAAAAAAAGATGGATTGATACATCGCATTTGGTTTTATTGTTGTAAAAAAAATGACGCAAACGATCGTTCATCATCACCTACGATCAAGTCTGTTGGAATGAAAATTTTATCGGTCTTCGCAACCTCTCGACTCTCGTCCGGTCTCGTTAGTTTAATTAAAAGCTCGTTATCGAACTCGTAACGTCGCACGGCTGCGGGAGAGCTCGCGATAGATCTCGTTTCGTTCGACAGTAAGCTAGCTCATGGACAATAATACAAACTTGGTGAATTATAAATCCGTGGAAGAGAAAAGAAATTATCTAATTCATCGTGTGCCAAGTTATGGAAGATAACGAGAAACTGAATCTAACTGAGTCTCAAAAGACGATACAAATCGTGACATTAGAATCCAAAACAAAGTCTCTACGGAATCGAGCTGTGCCTATAAAAAGAGATGCCTGGTTGGTTCTTTTTAATGAATTAAAAGAATATTTTCATTTTTATTTATTAGAAATAGATCCCGAATATCGATATTTTTTTTCAACATCTATGGTCGCTGATCGATTTTTTTTTTTCATTTCATTTCGTTTATAAATTCTGACATGCTTTAAGAATAAATTCCTCACGTATTCGTAAAATTAATTTTTTTACGTACTTGCTCAATCTTAAATCATATGAAAATATTGTTCCTTGATAATTACTAAAATTTATTTGTTAGAAAAAATAGCATTGATTGTATAACTATGTTTATTGAAACCATTGAAATGCTCGTTTTTTTGTTTATATATATATATATATATATATATATATATATATATATATATATATAAAACATTAGTTCTTATCATTATATCAATTAAAATTAACATAAATTGTTAAAAAGTAATATTTATGATTTTTCTCATTTTAAAAACAGCCTGAAATCCGTGAAATTGATAAGTTCAGTAAATAAAGCGTTAATAGTATTGATTTATTTCAATATTTTTTGACATTTTGAAAGATACTCATGTTCTTTTTTTAAAGTTAATGTTGTTTAAATATGCATGATTGTAATTCACTGTCCATTTCTCACGAGATCATACGTTTTAGAACTAAAAATAATTCGAATCTGTATTTTCTTTCTTTTTTTTTTTTTTTACCATTCAATCGAAAAATTTTTATAATACTCTTGATATTACGTCGAAATGTCCTGTTTTCATTTTTATAATTGAGTCGATCATTTCTCAAATCCGTTATGTCTATTAAAATATTTTATTACTAAAAACTGTCATTTCTTTCTCAGTAGAGAAATATATGGTTGATTTCTTTTCTAAATATTTGATATTCATTATTTTATTAGTATGAGATATGAAAATCATGTAACAATATTTTTATTAGAATTAATTAAAATTTGTTGGAAATAATAGATTTTGATTCTTTAACTACAGATTTTTGGATATAATAGGTTTTAGAAGTATTTGCAGTATCAACATAATATATAGACCGTCTTATTGCAAATAATATAACCAAATATCTCCGATTTCATTGGTTTTATAAATAAATGTTTCAAATAAAAATTGCTAAATTTTGAATAAGGAAATGTAATAATATGTATTGCATATCTTTGTTATTATTTCATAAAAAATATGATTGTCAAGATACTTGTAAAGCATAAAACTTTTTTTTTAATCGAAATCAATATTTTAAGTATAACAAAATTTGTAGAGAATATCAATACGAATCTAACGAGCACCTATAGTGTATCTTTTCTTTGATATTTCGTTGAGCTACAGCATCTTGAAATTTAACGAACTGTGTTACTGCACAAGAAATTATTATATAAAAATAGAACATAACGGATGTTGAAAAAGTATCAGTCATATTGCAATAATAGTGTACTAGATATAACGGCTTTTGTTGCAGTAAAATGGTGATGGACATAACAGGTTTTGGCACTGTTCATAACTGACATAACGTGATTTGGAACTGTATTCAATTTTCAACTCTCTTTTTCTATGATAAAAAACTATGTTTTGCCTATTTTTCATATTCTAAAAATATGTAGTTTCGTCTTATTTAATCCACAATA
Organism: Vespula vulgaris; assembly: GCF_905475345.1. Lineage (NCBI taxonomy): Eukaryota > Metazoa > Arthropoda > Insecta > Hymenoptera > Vespidae > Vespula > Vespula vulgaris. The sequence goes on along the minus strand of NC_066595.1, from coordinate 5,334,835 downwards.
ATTTCTAATTTCGATTTTTGTTAGACATATCGACTTCCGTAAAACGACGATTCGATCAATATTACGTTTATTTTATTCGACCGAAGCTGAGAAAAAAAATAAAAACAAAAAGAAAAAAAAATAATAATAACAATAGTAATAATAACGCAGTAATGTGATAATTATAATAATAATAATAATGATCATTAATATAAATGATAGTAATAATAATGTTAATATGTAGAGAAACTAAAGTAGAACATAAAAGTAGAAGAATAGCTGGAAATAATGTGAGAATTTGTGATGTTAAAGGTTAGAACATAAATCGTTATCTCCAACGTTCGCTTTTTCCTAGCTCTAAGGGTGGGGGAATATCATTTCTATATGTAGAATTAGTGATTTTATGAAGCTTGCCAAGTACGATTCCCGATAACGAGATGACAAGACAATGATAAGACATGGTTTCTCAGTCAGTCGAAAGTAGCATATGAAACGTCACGTTTCGTGCTCGACAATTTTATTTTCAACAAGGCGATCGAAATTTTCATCCAACGAACGTGAAATATTCATCTTTCCTTAACTTTTCTTTCTTCTTTTTCTTTTTCCTCTTTCGGAAGAAATTATTTATATTCGACACGAGTGAAAACAGATCTCTTAGCGATTATACGCATTATTCTTACATATAATCTTAGCGATTGTACGATTGTAAGTATTAATTTGTATTTATCGTGCTACGAACGTCTCCAGCATTCGAATTTAAGATTATATATGTATATATATATTTATATTTAAAAAGTAAATACCGAATCTATGGTTATTCACTTACGAAAAAAATCATGTTAAAGATTGTTCAAATTATTTTTTCCAAAAATCTGTTGAAAAATAATCAAACGACTTTTTGTTTTATTCAATGTATCGACGATATGATATAATATCTTTAATTATAAACGCGATCATCTTGAACGATCTGTTCGCTGATATCATTTAAATACAACTGAGAATACTCCTTTGCATTTTCGCAGATGAATGCGCGATTCAAATGCGAATTAATTAGCATTGATCTCCTCTCTCTCTCTCTCTTTTTTCTCTCTTCCTTTCCTGTCTTCCTCATTCGATAAACGTGACTTTTGTTGAACAACGTGGAAATTATCGAAATGAAATAACCGAGTTGTTCTTGATAGTTGAAATAAAATTAAAAAAGTATAGAAACGAAGCTAAAAAATGTCGAACGTTGGTAAAAAGAAGAGGAGGACCGTTTGAAAAGGGGATCGACATGTTTAACGTGACGTAAGCATATGATCAGCTTTTTTTCGCAAATGAAAAGAGCAAAGCGTAGTGTTTAGTGACCGATAAGTGGAAGAACGAGGCGGTTAGGCACGTACGTATATATATAAGACGTCCTGCGTCGATATTCAATGCATCAGTAGATGTTTTACTAGCTTCATACTCGGTACTTGTCGATACTCCATCTTCTTTCGTGGTCGCGTCGATTTTTTTCAATCGATTTTTCTGAATTAGAATAACAGAAATAATGGCAACAAACAGTGACTTTAAACTTATAAAGAAATTAGAATAGAAAGAGAGGGAGAAAGAGAAAGAGAAAGTGAGTGATAGCGAAGAGGGAGAAGAGAAAAAATAAAAATAGGTCGTCGTGGATATAATCGATACCTCGAAGCGATTATTCATTCGATTATGATCGCTATCATAATCGACGGGAGAAAAGATCGGTGATATAAAGAAAAGATCGAGTTTTACGAAAGTGACATTTTGTTATCTGCTCGTTTCGGATTCAAGGGCATTACGGACTGACAAGAAGAAATAATACTGATAACCCATTTCCATCGTACGTGGTTAAAAATATTGATTATATCTACGAACGATTACATCTTACGTGAACGAGCTCAAAAGAAACAAGAAGAAAGAAAAGAAAGAGAAAATTCGTGTACTGAAATCGAGGATTACATCGAAATTTTTTTTTTTTTTTTTATTTTAGATATATCATTGTTCGACTCGAAAAAGCGAAGACGACAAAAAGTTTCGAACTTTTCATTTCGATACGCGATAAAGAAATTCCGACATCCAGTGAAAGACAAGAGAATTTAAACAACGATGTTCGACCGCTCGTGAAGAAAAAATTCGAGAATGAAGGATCTTCAAGAAAAATCATTGAAGATAAACGGAGAAGGTACGAAGAGTCCAAGTTGTAACAACGACAAAAGTCCATCACCGGAATGTGGAGAAGAACAGAAGCTTTTACCACCTAATTCACCTTCCTCGATAATCGTCGTATCCAAGAGTCCGAATCTGTCCTTCAGAAGCAGGTATAATAAAAAAGAAAAAGAAAGAAAAATTTATCGAATTAAATCCGATCGATCGACGAGAATTTTATTTACGTATTATCCGTATTTAAGTGGAAGCAACGTCTTGAACATCTTCGCGGAGCTTATTTTGTAAATATGTATATGTATTTTTGTCGATTAGCTGTTGTCGTCGTAAGAAATTAATCTTCGGTCATGATTTGCCTCTACGACGAACGATTATAACACGTTTCTTACATACTTCGTTTATGAATATTTTTTTTGTGCGATATTTACTAAAGAACGTTTCATTCGATTGTAAGAAAATTTTGATCATACGATTGATTGATCTAAAGCAGTTTCTTTTTTTTTTTTTTTAAGTGATGACTTTTTTTTTATTCATAATGATTCGATCGTTATCTGTTGCATTAATGAAATTCGATATTTTATTGAATAAAGCTGATATGTAATTTTCTTAAAAAAAAGAATGAATAAATAAAATAAAATAAACAAAAATACAATTTTTTCGTGGAATATCTCTCTTTCTGTATTTTCAACTATTTTTCTTATCGAGAAGCAACAGATGCGATAAGAAATCGTACATCATAGATTTGATAAGTATCTTAATGAGAAATTCATCGTGTAAGACCAAAGGAACATTAAATTCATGTAACACTTGCAAAAAAAAAGAACTCAACTACATAATTCTTCCGATGCAATTTAAAATATTCGACGAAGCTTACAAAACTTGTCAGAGACAATATATTCGACTAACTTCGAGCGTAATGATAAATGTAGATTACGTAATTAAACAATAAATACAATAAATCTGTTATTCATTTTGAAAACTAGTAGTAGATGTTTTTCAATGATATATCTCTTGCTTGTAAATATTTTCTAAAAGAAAATAATCTCTCTCTATATTTCCATCTTTAACGTCTACAGAATGTCTTAACATTTATCACTTCATTCGTTTTACATTATTCTTTTCTTTTTTAAATCATTGAAGATAATCATAAAGTAGTTTCTGCGTTTTCCTACTTATTCTTTATTCGTTTGATGATAAACTTTGAGACACCCTGTACACACGGGGCTGTTTCCCCTTGTTATAAATAATAAATTTTCTTCTCTCTCTCTCTCTCTCTCTCTCTCTCTCTCTCTCTCTCTCTCTCTCTCTCTCACTCGCTCTTCGCGTGTACGACTTTATATCCCGGACATGCATCACGATATACGCTGATTAGGTCAATGAAATAATTCTCATAATCGTATCACGTGCGGTTTCAGACTTAAAAAGCAATGTAACAAGAGAGGGGAAGATCCTCGAAAGAAATTCGGCTACAATAGAGTGACGAATAGAAAGAAAGAAAGAAAGAAAGAAAGAGAGAAAAAATGTCGTAATGGTAAAACGGGAAGGAGAGATCGGTGAGTTGACGAGTCCACAGTGTGTCGTCGACTCGCGGCGGCTGATTTACGCGTGGCAATAAATAAATTGGTAGATAACGGTTACTCGGTTATCGTTCAAAGTCAAAATGGCGACTTCCTTTTTGTCGTACGAAAGGGAGACCCGGCCCGAGACTCTCGGTCGGATCATTGCGCTGAGAGGGCGCGCGCGCGCACGAGATATACCACCGTCGATCGTCTTTATTCGCGAAACCATGTGCTCTCTTCGTTGACAACAAAAAACAAACAAAAAAAGTCATTCAAAACATATCTTTGTAGAAACGAAATAACGCCGAACGTGAAAGTAATTTCGAGTAGATTCTTCTAATAAAGTGCAATATTTTATATTATGTGATGATCTTGTTAGATTTATACGTAATCCTTTTTTTTTTTTAATTGTTTTTCAAAGTCGTTCGACTTAATCTTCGAAGACTTTGCAAATCTAATCGAATCGAATCGAATCGAATGATTTACAAGATTCAGTGCTTTTCGAATTTACGAGTTTAAAGTGCAAGAACGATGACGTACAATGCGAAGAGAATCATCGTAAGTAAAAGTCATCGATTAAAACTGATTTCTTTTAGTAGTCATAAAGAAGATACTAAATAAATTTCTTTAAAGTTTTGTTACTTTTTCGTTGTATAGATTTAGCTATCTTGAGTGTGCATTAAAATCTTTAAATCCACAATAAAACCTCGAGTTTTACGATAAAATGGCGATCTTATAGATCTCTAAACATGATATAAAATAAAGACAACTAAATTACGCAAGATTTCAAAATGATTCTTTTTATATTTTTGATTGTTGTTATCATAAAAAAAAAAAACATTATTTTCATTATTCATATATTCCAAAATTCAAAGCAACATGCACTTTGCTCGATCTTTAAAAAGTATCAAAATATGATAAAACTCAAATATAAAGGAATACGATTATCGAAGGACAAAATAAAATTTCAATGTACAAAGGAACTTTCTGAAAATATCTGAAGGAACAAAAAGAAAGAGAGAAGAAGAGAGATAAAAATATTTTTTCGCTTCTATCTTCAGAGTAGTTAGCGTAAATACGAGCGCTGAACGCGCGATACGCGGATGATTAACATATCCACGAGTACGAAAAAAAAAAGTAATAAAATGCGATTAATAACGAAAGAAGACAAAAGGCGTTTTGTCGCGAGTGCTTCCGAGTAATTTACGTTCAATGAATGGTCTTCGTATGGCGATCGGTCTACAAGCAGAAGTTATTACGTCGTTAACTTATAAAATTTAATCTTCCCTGTGTTCTACTTCCAACTTTTCAATACGTTTCACGTTGAAAATTTGACATGATATAACATTATCACGATACTCGTCTATTCTTCTTACGTTATTAAAAGGAAGAATCGAAAAGAGTTATGAAAGAAACAAGGACCGTTTATATTCTCGTTTCGTAAATAATGATCACTTAGGCTGTATAATTTTTCGCTAATTAGTCACGGTGCGAGAATGATTCATCTTTTGCATACCTACTTTGAAATATGGCATTAACAACGAGAACGGACACGAGAGAATCGATAACGAGATCGTTGAGATTTGTTATTCAAATCTTTGCCACTCAAGGAATCTGTTATGTGTCTTCTCCACAAAAGTCGACTATTCTGATTGCACCATAAAAAAGAAAAGAAAAGAAAGAAAGAAAGAAAAAAAGAAAAAGAAAACCTTAGCCAACGTTGACTTCAAAATTACCTTTCGTTGACTTCAAAACATCGAGCAAACTGAAAATTAAAACGCGTAGTATATCGAAGATAAATTCGTGATACGTCGCAACACCAGTTCATCTCTATTTTTTATCTTGACGTTAGGCAAGAACGTAAAAAATGATGCAAAGCATTTGATTTATAATGAATAATACATTGAAACTATTGAAACGCAATATGTTAAATCGATGTTGATACGATATTAATCTAAGTGGATTTGTTTAAGACTTCCTCGATATTATTTTACATCGGCATCATTTAACCATCTTAACTATCAAGCAAATTATAAACTTCTATGCTAGAAATAATGAGTTTCGTAAAACCTATCCAAATCTTATTGAAGAAGAATTTGAAAAAACGTGAATTTAAAGAAAACGTTAAGATCCCTCGAATTAGACGAGCCATATCCGTAAGTAGTTTGAGCAGCACTGCTCTATAATTTCTACGATTTATTTTTCAGGAGCCGATACAGGGCAGGACCGACACGGAAATTACGCCGTCGAGCGGTATTAAAAAACGGAGATTGCAATGTATTGCAATCTCGAATCTCTCGAAGGTCCTTGCGTTTCCTCCAGGACATCTTCACGACCCTGGTAGATACGCAATGGCGATGGACCTTGCTCTGTTTCGCATTGAGCTTTCTCCTCTCTTGGTTGGGTTTTGCGGTGATCTGGTGGCTGATCGCATTCACTCACGGTGATTTCGAGGAACGTCACTTACCACCGTTTCAAGTTGAGAACAATTGGACACCGTGCATCTACAATATCTTCTCTTTCACGAGCTGCTTCCTCTTTAGCATCGAGACACAACACACGATCGGTTACGGTAGTCGATCGACAACCGAGGAATGTCCGGAGGCAATCTTCGTGATGTGCATACAGAGCGTCGCCGGTGTTATGATACAAGCATTTATGGTTGGAATAGTTTTTGCGAAGATGAGTAGGCCAAAACAGAGGACGCAAACCCTTCTGTTTTCAAAAAACGCAGTGATTTGCCAACGGGACGGCGAGCTCTGTCTGATGTTCCGTGTTGGTGATATGAGAAAGAGTCATATCATTGGTGCAGCCGTGAGAGCCCAAATGATCAGGTCAAGGACCACCAAGGAAGGTGAAATCTTATCGCAAAATCAACATGAACTGGCAGTGGGCACCGACGGACAGAACGGCAATCTCTTTTTCATTTGGCCGACGACGATCGTTCACAAGATTAACGCGGACTCGCCTTTCTACAATCTTTCAGCGGAGGACATGCTCACGGAGAGATTCGAAGTAGTTGTCATATTAGAGGGTACCATCGAATCGACCGGACAAACCACTCAGGCAAGATCCAGCTACTTGCCTCAAGAGATACTCTGGGGTCATAGATTCGAACCTATGGTGATGTATTCGAAAGAAAGACAAGGTTACGAAGTGGATTATTCTCTCTTCGATAGCACCACGCAAGTCGATACTCCCCTCTGCTCTGGTAGAGAGCTCGCAGATTTTTACAGGGTTCAGGATGAGATTCGTCAAGGGAATAGTAAGTACTTTTCTATCTCTATTTTGCTTCGAAATCGAATATGATTTATAGATCTCTCTCTCTCTCTCTCTCTCTCTCTCTCTCTCTCTCTCTCTCTCTTTCTCTCTCTCTCTCTCTCTCTCTCCCTCTCTCTCTCTCTCTCTCTCTTTCTTTCTCTATGCGAGCGATTTTCGCTATGACCGATGACTTGCCTTTAATCTCATGCTAACGCATTTTCGAATCAAGTACGCTTTGCACATTGCTTTCACACTAACGATTATTATCGCACGCTTGCTTCCACGTTTACTCTTAAAGCACGTTTGTTGATCCGATCGTGTCCTCGTCTGATTCTTCTGGTGCTGGATCTATCGTAGATGGAAGCCTGAGGAAAATTCCTAGCGAGCCGAAATCCACTCCGGTGATACTCAACGCGCTTAACCAAACCGAAGGCACGGGATTCCTTGTTCCTCAAGGACACTCGTCGCAAGGACCTTCGCCGAAGCTTCACATTGACATTCCATCGATCGACGATTGCCCAGGAATATGAGAATTTTGCTGATAAGTTAAATCCTATCGTTCTCGGTCGAAAAAAAATCATCTGGCCGAGAAACATCGAAAATGAAAAAAAAAAAGAGAAAAAAAAAGAAAAAGAAAAAGGGAAGAACAAGAGGAAAGAAAGCGCAAGTTACAACGCGAGCCACCTCTTATCACCTTGTCCTTAAAAATGACAAACTTGCGATAATCGTTGTGAAATATTAACCTTAACTTTATGGGAATTGGAAATCAAAGGCAAAAAAGGGGAAGAGTATCCGTCCTTGTCGCGTTCATCCGTTTATTTCGTCCATACCTTTCTCTCCTCCTCCTTCACCTCTCCATTTTCATTCCTCTATCGATATCCTTATTCTACTAATCATAATCGTGTTCCGACATTCCATCCGTTAACCATCTTCGAAAGATGAACTGACATAAAACAAATCCTAAAAAAATTCCTATCGTCGTATCGTGAAATATTTAACCCGAAAAAAATATTTCAATAATGTTGTAAAATGTCTCTTAAATCGGAATACATTAATCACTCATTAACGTAACTAATATAACATGGAAATGGTAGAAGGTTCGAGGAAGGTACGATCTTTGTCGGGGTATCATCGGTCATAGTCGAATCTCACGAATCAATCGAATATAAAATAAAAATGATAACTAACACTACGTTGTCTGTGTAAAATAGATCGTCAGGGAGAAACATTGTGAACGTCCCAGTGTCGTTGGATTTACGTTTCTTCGTATCATTAAAAAAAAAATAAATGAATAAATATCTAAATATCTAGATATCTAGTCACGATTTAAGCTTTAGATGAAATTTCAGGTATAATAATAGACGAGGATCAATTGGACTTTAGTCAGGACGTACAAAGCCATTGTTATTGCGGACTTCGTTCGTCGGCTCCACCGAATCACCATCGTCATCATCATCATCATTATCGTCTTTTAACGTACATCGACAGCACAAGAAGTGAGAACAGTTTAGAAGAAGTGCCATTCGGTAGACACGCCTGTAGAGACGTTAATTGCACCGGTCATGGTCCTCCAGTGTTAACAAATCTTCATCGAGAGATTGGTCAATCAAAGTTGACGGACACCGAGTTGGACGCTATACAAGTTATGAGTGACGCCGAGTTTCGACATCTATCTGAAGCGGTGAACAGAGAGATCATAAAAAACAGTCGAGAGATAGTCTTCGAGGAGGAATTTCGAGAAGGTGAGACATCTAAAGAAGAACATCAAGGAAAGTCAAATCAGGTTTGTTTGAAAAAAAGTCTCATGAAGTATCCGCTTCTCGACGAAGAGAGGAGATCATTGAACGGCTCGAGAAGGAATCTCTCCAATCGAAATTTTCCTGTGGGATGTGACGAAGGTAGAAGATCTTTGAACGGTTCGAGAAGAAATCTAAACGGTTCGAAAAAATATCTGGTGTTGGCCATCGATCGATCGAATAGCAATCGAAATTTGAATGTTACCAGTGGTGAAAGTTTGATCGCTGCTAGACGTCACACAGGTAGTAGGGAACATTTAGACGGTATCAAAAAAAATATCGTTTGCGGTATGAAAGGATCAAAGGAGATGCACGAGTTGCCTGAAACGAAGCGTCGGTTGAACGTCAGTGACATCGAAGTACAGAATAGAGTTAGTATCGAAACGGAGAAGACATTTACCAGAGGACAGGCTGATCTTCGTGACATTTTCACAACTACCGAGGAAGGACATTTTTCGGCCAGATCACCGAGAAGTCCACAATCTCCGTTCTCGGATCTCTCTCCGGAATCTGGATTTTTCGAAGGTAATCAATCCAGTCCGGAAAGTAGCCAAAGATTTAGCCGAGTTCCTAGCATTTCTACTAGAAATCGTAGGAGTTACGAGAACGCCCAATTGCAGGACGTTAATCGGGCTCTCTCGAAACGTAATAGTGCCAGCAGCTTGTCCGATAGCGATGGACAGAGCAAAACTTTGATTGCCGATGTCGAGCCATTAGTCGCCAATAGCAAACAACAACTGAACGGTACTAATTCGAAGCAAACGATCTCTTATACAAGCGTTTGATCACGAGTGCCTTAACACTGTACCACGCTACTTTCGTTTTTATTATTATTCTTTCTATCGCTATAATATAATATTATAGAGAAATACGGGAAGACAGTTCGCTTTCGGCCGCGGGTCGGTCTTAACAATATAAATTCGAATTATCCAATACAGTTCGCTTAACGAACGCATTGAATACAGTGCCTTTCGTTTTATCGTGATATTCGATTTCTAATGAATTGAATTAGCTTCGCCTACCTATCTACCTACCTACCTACCTACCTACCTATCTATCTATCTATCTATCTATCTATCTATCTATCTACCTACTTACCTATCTACCTACCTATCTACGTTAGTATAATTTATAAATATATCATTTACCGCTGTTAGTGTTCAATGAAAACGACACAACGTGTTTCTCGTTAAGTTATCGGATTTCTCAAAGCTATCTTCTCCGAATAAGTATATTTTCAAGATTGACCGTTTCCCGCGCGATTCGTTCCACGATATTCACAGATATTCTAGAATATAAGTTCGATTGACGGATTAAATAAATGAATAAGCAACGACAACAATAACAACGAAGAAAAAGAAACGAGCTAGGAAAGGCAAAGAAAGAGAAAGTAAAAAAATACGATGTAACAATTTTCTTCTTTCTATCGTAGCACGTTTTTTAGTCTTTTCATTAATTAATCTTTATTTTCGTTGAATATTTATTGCTCACGAGTTTAGAGAGTAAGCGATAGCGCGATATTTGTATATAAGGCATTTTAAATAGTGATTATGTATTATTACGTGCATGTAACGTAGATATACATATCTTAAATAAGTACATACGTACGTACGTAGTGTCATTCCTTTCAACGAATCGCAGGACGAAAGAAGAATCGTTTATGATAGAAAAATTGTGCGACTTGTGCACTCGAAGCAAGAAAAAAATCAAGTGTCTTCCTCTCAAATACATAATAATATCTTATAACGCGGATATCTATGCCTGCCACCATGATTACTCCGAAATAATTTCAGAGAAAGTATTTGTAATAAAGACAAATGCAAACTTAATCAGTGTTCTTTCTTTTATCCCAAAAATAATAAAATACGATTCAACTGTTGTCACGATGACGACATACAAAGTTTACTTTCCAATAATTTAATTACTACTATTCATTATTATTAATTATCTGTATGAAAATAATTACAATCGTTTATTGATATATATATATATATATATCTTTCATTACAAAAAACAATTGAAGACTTTCTGTTTGAATGAGATAACTGATCGTTTGAAATAATAAAGAAGTTATTTTAGTAGTTAGCTAAATATTTTATCCAATAGGTGCCAAGATATTGTAACAACTTGCCGACAAATTTAAACGAACATATTCAAACAAAATTAGATACATATACGTAAGTATATAGTAATAGATAAACGCATAATAATAGATAACTATATAGTAATGGTTTGTGAGTAAAACGTCACGTTAGCTACAGATGGAATGCGTATAAAAAAAGTAGGTGAATACAACACCTGTACTAATAATATTACAAACAATACAAAAAAGATAACACAGAAATTACGAAGAAAAAAGCAACAGGGGAAACAAAGTGAAATATTATCAAGAACCGACTATTTTATATATCATATTTCATTATTCGAACGAAAATATTCCACTTATCGTTTTAATGATTCGATTGTATGGAAAAACAAGCGACGAAGAAAACAAAAATATAATGTTAGAAAAAAAAAACATTTTACTCGTTACCATTTATTGGAGGTTATGTACGTCCTGATATATCATATTTTTGCAATATCTTTGTACACTTCCGAAATTCCTTCGATTAAAATGTGGCAATTCGTTGCGACATGCTGACTTGGCAAACGATGCAAATTACTTAAAGACAGCTCGACGACAGCGCAGTACTAAACCGAACGAAGAACATGGTAGATATAAAAGGCAAGTAATTATGCATCTTGATATACACCAGCAGTTTAAGGTGACGTATGATAATTATCCTTTGATTAATGAATAAATAATATCGATACAATTGCAAGTTAATAATTTTTTAAATTTTTATTTGTGAGTGTTATATCTAGCCTGTTGTGTTTTATAGATTTGTTGACTGTTATTGAAGTAATGATAATCGTACATCTGCTTTTTGAATTAAGTTCTGATTTTAACATTATTATTATTATTGTCAGTAGTATTGTCATTATTGTTTCATTCACAACACGTGAATACCAATAAAAATAGATATTTTTAACAATCAACAGAATCGAATAAGGACGATGAACTCCTACTATTACCAAACGTTGGCACCAAAAAATTCACCGAATTTCCTAGGCTTGACTCCAAAAGTGCGATCATGAAAGGAGTCGTTAAACAATTGGAAAAGTGGCCTTCTTATCTTTTTTTTGTCTTTTTTATTGCGTGTGTCATAATAGTAAATCTTGTCTTGCTCATCATTGTATCAGCTACTCTTTCTTTACCTACGAACACAACGAATACTGAAAACCGGTATGTTTAAAAATTTAACTAGCGCATCGATGAGAGTTCTAAGTCTTTATATTTTTCCAGAGAGAACTTTAACAAAAGATCGATCAACGTATACTCAGTGAAACAAGAAGATCGTATATGGTCGATGATGGATCTTTGCCACATTGAAAGTGCAGCACGTGAGAATCCAGAGTTAAATGTATAGGGCATATTTGAACGTATTTTAATTGAACAAATGCAACGAATAAATGAAAAATTTCCCTAGATCCACCTAATAAATTTACACAAAAAAAACCGTAAGGAAGATTCTACGCAAGATTTTATAGTAACGAGGAAACTTGAGCCTGAAATTAGATCGGTTACAAACGCGATCGATTTACAGAACAAAGCAACCAGATCTTTATGGATAATGCGAGAAGCTCGTTTGAGAGATCAAATTGCTCATAAATACGAGAACGTTAAAAACCACGATATCACCGTCGACAATTTCTTTCAAGGGTAAGAAGATCGATCACTTTCTACTCTATTTATTTTTTCTCGTGATCTATCACGATGACCTTGCAGAACCAATCTCTCCAAAGTAGCTGGAAATTTAAATAATAAGATATTGAAAATAGCTACCGAAGCGTATTTCATTTGGAATTCATCCGGAATCGCCCTAGATCCTAGATTATATTGCAATCTGAAATATATTTCACAAGTTATTTGCAAGTAAGATCGTCTTAATAATGTTATAAAGCAAATGAAAAACAAAAATAAAGAAAAAAAGTCAAATTAGAGTCATTTATCTTCCTTCGCAAAGGAAACAAAACGAAGAATGTGTACCCGATGGATTGGCCACCATTGATCCACAAAATAACATTCAAGCTGCTGGAGTACCTTGTCAAGCATTTATAGGATATTTTATAAACGATATATCGAAAAACGAATCGATCCGTAAAGAAGGAGCATTATTGAAGTCCATAAACAAGTTTTGTCCACAGTACGACAAATTCTTTCTCATGTTTTATTTATTTATCTTAAAAAGCTATCAAGCAAATTTTCTTTTAAAAGTATATCTCAAAAGTTATTTTTAAATAATAATAAAAACACTTAATTGTATTTAATTTTCTCATTGACTTCTATGATAGCTTTTAAAGGTTAAATGTCATTATAAACCACTTGAAAACGTAGTAATGTTCGTTTTTTATTTTTTTTTTTTCCCTCCACAGAATACATTCCTGCAACGAAGTTAGAATCTTGGACAACGTCAAAACGTGCCGATTGAATATTTTAAAGTGCCCAATCGTTCACCATCATGGATTTCTATTAAGTGCATTGAGTTATAGCTACATGTTACCCCATTTATGATAAAAGCATTATAATGAATATCACAAATAAATATATTCTTCACAAGAAAATTACAGATAATATATAATACGTTAAATAAAAAAAATATATATATCATACAAAATTTTGTCTTCGTAAATGATATCTGTCACTTGTATGTTCTATATTCGTAAAGGCGAAGGACGCCCAACCACGCCCATATTTCTCCAGCTACGTGGGCGAAAAATAATCATTACGTCAAAACCAATTTTATTTTTTATTTTTTTATGATTCAAATCAACAGGAGAATATAAACAAATGTTGGTCGCTGATTTCTTAGATCTTCCAAAATATATTATTTTTGGAATTATGATTTTTTATGTTGCAGTCATTGTTTCACACTTTAGAATTAAAAAAAAAAGGAACATAAAGAAATACGTATTTTAATTTCTCGAATACTATACGCAGGTGGGTAAAAATAAAAATAATCAGGGACAAACATTTGGCTAAATTCCTTCGTAAATTTAATTAATGATGTAACGTAAAACGTACTGATCAGCAATAGAATAAGGGTCGTATAAAAACTAGCCGTCGATAGATGAAACTTCCGAAAGAATAGACAAACAGCGATAATTGCATAGCTTACGTCACATACCAAATCGGCAAAATATAAAATTATCATCGGTAAACTCCAGCCTGGATTTTTCTAAACGATAAATCATACATCATATATAGACTGTATAATGGATTGAACGATCGAAGTCGACCATGTATTCTTCTCACCGAAATAAGAGAATAAAAAAACATAATGGCAGTCACTGTGTAAACGATAGAACGATGAAAAGAATATCCCAAGGTTAAGCTAACAAAGGTTCCTTCTTTTTTTTGATAAGTTGCATAACCATAACGAGTTTCTCCATTCTCCAGAAGATCATACTGAAGATTACCATTGCGTATACCTTGATAACACAACATTAGAACTATTAAAAGCAAGAAAAATGCTTGGATCGTTCGATAAGTTTCGTTCTCATTCGTTCCTTCTCGTTTATTATTTCCTTTTTGTTTATTCATTCCTTTTGGCTCGAATTTTTTTTCGTGATAAACCGTCTTTTTAAAACAGTCTTTCATGATTGTTATTGATATAAGAGCAATCCAAAAATTTATTCATGCGAAAAATTTGTCTATATTGAAATTACGAAACCAAAATGCGTTATCAGACTTCGATCGGAAATCGAATTGAAGATATTTCGCGACTTAACGTTGCTAAAATTGCTAATTTCAGACTATCCTAAATACTCTCGGATCTCGTTTATTCTCGAATGATTTATCAGACGTGAGAAATTGCTTAAAAAGTATAAAATGCAAATGAATTATCAATTTTTACGATTACTTTTTGATATACATCGTCTACCCGATCTATATATTTTCTAAACGTCAGGATATTCCTCGTGGAAATGCATCGTTGTTCTGTAACCTCAACTAACAAGATCGAAAGAGTTTTATATACATAATTATTAATGTTTACCAAACAATGATCAAGCAAAGAAAAATGGGAAAACGTGCTGTTATATCTTGCGTGGGAGCGATCATAGAGAAAAATAAAAAATCTGTAAGTTAACATAAAAAAAAAGGTATTCCATAGATCAATCTTAATGTTTAACAAATGACCAATCAGAACTAATCGTATCATCGTTTGGACTTAAATTACGAATTGCGTACGCCAGAGGGCAAAAATGATGAAAATTTTTACCGTTTTTTAACTTAAACTATTTATACATCGTCAAAAATTTTTTTACTCGAACGTGAACACTAATATATATATAAATATATACATATATTTTTTCCCTTCGAAGTTACACTAGCATTAAAAAATATGAGAATACGTGGTAGACGAAAATTCAACGAACACGGTGGACGATTAGTTAGCTATCAATGTTATCAATAATCGTTATAACCTTCTCGGTGTTACTTGCAAATAAAACGGCTAAATAAAATTTTCAAATTTCAGCGTGTCGGTCGAATGGTATGCAACCTGTGCGATCATTATATCATGGGAAATCCATTATACGTCATCATGCTGGGTATTATTGGGACCGTTAGTCCATCGTAGTACTTGTTAATTATTAACGTGTGTGCTTATACATATACGTGTATACATATACGTGTACACGATCGATCGAAATCACACGATTCTCACGATTAATTCAATTAAATCGTTTTCATACTTTTTAATTTTCATTCGTAAATCGTCCAGGTGATAACAACATTTGATGTCATACGTACAATGAATTGCAAAGTACCAGTTAGATGTCCATCGCGTCCTAAAAGAGAAAACTTGGGTGAGTTGACATTTGTTTGATTTCTCAAAAGATCTCTCAAAGGATTCTTCACTTAATATGTTTGTTTTTGTAACATTTATATTACAAAATATTATACATATGTGTATATATATATGTATATTCTAAATTAAAAAATGTACGTATTTTTATAACAAAAGTTCAATATTTCTTTCTTAACATCTTTTTGATTAGCACCTTGGGACGTGGAAAGAGACTTGAAATTAATGACTTCTATCCTTGGAATAGAGCACTATACACTGATAATGCTAGGTGCTATTACAGTAAGTATAACGTTGCAAGAAAATGTCGTAAAAATATGAAATTTCATTCGATTATTGTTTTTATTAATAGGAATACCCGATGCTATACACTCCCTGGCTGCTGATGCAGTTATGCGTTATTATCGTAGAGATTATAGTATTTTTTGTGAGACTCTTTTTAGACGGTTTACACGTAAAACGCGACGAGATCTTGCCAGCTATATTAATGGTCCATAACTGGTTGCAAGTGTTTTGCCTGTTCCATCGACAAGCACGAAATTCTATTCAATGAAATAAACAGGATGAAAATGTTTTTCAAAAGCAAAATCAAACTTTACGATTTATCTTCCTATTTATAAAAAAATATATATATATATTTTATTCCCTTATGCGTTATGCCTTTCGTAATAAAGCCATTGAAAATAATCTTGTAAATGAAATATCGATAAACGACAAATCCTTTCCGTTAACAAATAATAATATATAAGAAACAAAATAAAACATAATTGAGACAATTGATCCTTTCTTCTTAAATCAACTCGGACGAGTTCGCGTACTTTTTTTTTTTATTCTTCAAAGATTGAAGGACATTATTTAAAAAAAAAAAAAAAAAAAAATTGATTTTAATTGCATTGCTTTTCATTAAGTAATACTCTGATGAAAACTTTGAAGAGAATTTTTTCGAAATTACATTTTGATATATATGCCATCTATGTTTCTTTTTCTTTTTTATTCCTCAAAGTGAACTATGAAGCAAGTGTATATATACATATGTATATATTTATTACATATATTCATACATATACATATACATGACAAATGGATGGTGATTAAAAGCAGATCATCACGTCACGGACCTGACCTAAGCGAAATTATAAAAAAAGAGAAGATATTTCTAAATAAAATGAAAATAAAACGAGATAAAAAGTTCGTAAAAAGATATGAATTTAAATCATAAAAATTTGTTTAACGATAAATGGTACGTCATACGAGATGGCACTAAGAAAAGATACGTTGCAAAGGTAAAGATAATCATGAATCTAAATTTAATAAACCTGAAATTCAACTTGGAGATCTTTTTCGCAGATCGAAACTATTTACATGATTATATTATGTTTCACGACGAACTTTTTAAGTTTCATCGTCGTCGAAACAGGAACTCGTGTCACTCTTGATAATTTAGCACCAAAATCGGCCGCCTTTAATGCGCTTTTTCGTCGAAATTATAGTAATAACGAAAGTTATAATATAAATGCTTATTTAAAATGAAGCAACGATCCTGTATGATGAATGATGAATTTCTTATAATCTTTCAGATTTAAAGATAAGAATACTCGCAGCTAATGTAATTACGGGATTAATAGCAACGACGATGGTAGCTATCGCTGACATATATAATATTCCCTATCTTTATATACCGTGGTTGGTAAATACTATCAATGGAATTGCATTTTACGAGGGCCCTATTTTTCTAAATTTAGTTTACACTCTTTTACCGAAGTTAGGAATTCCAACAGGATCGTTTATACTTATGATATTGCTTCTATACGGTAATATTTGATATAGAATATACTTCGAACATTCTGAATTTTTTTCGTCAGACTGTGAAAGCATACTTTTTTAAGTAAAAAAAAAATATATATATACATGTTACATAAAGATTATTTGTCAACATTTCATAAGCGAATATATAACACAACATATAAAAAAAAAGTAGGTGACAACGAATGTTTAATTGCAGAATATTAAAAAAATTGATTATATTTATCTTATCTATAAATTCACTAATGTTTATTATTAGCTAATAACTAATGATTATCGCAATCGCAGGAGATAAACGAAGTTACGAAACGATTCATTGTGATTATTAGTTAACATCGTTAATAATAGTTAACCTCCAATTTTCAAGTAGATTAAACATCAAAATACAGTGTTTTGAAATAAAAAACACATAGATTAATATTGAGTATGTATATGGTTTAATTACGTAAGGAAAATGCTCCAACTAAGTTAGGTTATGTTCAATATTTTATTCTAATTTTCTAAGTGTTTGTAAATATTCGATTTTTGTCTTATTTTCTCTTACAATATATGCTTTCGCAATTTGACGAAACAATTCAGTACACGTCGTATATTTATATATTACGTTCTTGTTTGTATGTATTCTTGTTGTATGCATGTATGTACGTATGTGCGTACATAATGTCCCAATAAAAAGCGTCTACTACGATAATAATTATCGTCTAAAAAATTAGTTACATTCGTCCAAAAAAAAAAAATAGCATTTTATATTTATTCTAGTTGAAGAACTGTGTGTCTGGAATGAAGTGTTCGTCAGTTTTCAACATTGTTGGTCCGACTATAACAACAAACAACAAAACGACATCATCAAAAACAA
Source organism: Vespula vulgaris (assembly GCF_905475345.1). Taxonomy (NCBI): domain Eukaryota; kingdom Metazoa; phylum Arthropoda; class Insecta; order Hymenoptera; family Vespidae; genus Vespula; species Vespula vulgaris. The sequence continues at coordinate 5,316,504 of NC_066595.1, read as the reverse complement.
AGAAAATAATTCCGAAAAAATACTTCCGAAAGATAATGAGGAACTTGTTTTCGAGAAAAACATGGAAAAAGATCGAACTCTTCTTCACGAAAAAATTCAAAATCGAAGGAGATCTTTTAATTCTTATGATAAGTCTAACAATCGCATTTGTATTAACGCTATTCTAACAGAACAAAGTTTCGATCAGAAACCTACCTAACATAATCAGATAGAATGAAATACACGAATCATTTTGGGGAAAAAACGAACGCGTTTGAAATAAAATCACGAGAAGATATGAGATAGTAAAGAAGAGAGTTGCATCTAGAGAACACTTATGTAACAAAGGCATATTTGCTTTCTTAATTTAGATGATTTACGGAAAGTGTAATAAAAATTTCATTCACCTACCGACTTAATTTTTTTTCACATTGAAGGCGGCAACACACTAAAAAAAAAGAAGAAAAGAAAAGAAAAAAAAAATTTTAAATAAAATCGATAAAACAAACAATGATTGCGTATCGTAGCGTCCTTTTCTTCGATTGTATTATTTTGTTCAACTACGAAATATATAGAACGTTTGAGAGATTTCCGACGGCACATTATACGTTTGAACATAATACGAAAATATCATATAAACACAGATTTATAAATGTTTTATCAAACAATTCTAACACAATATAAAAAACCGTTATATTAACAGTCCGTCCAACAGTCGAATCAGCAGAGGTAAATAAAACATTCGCGTTTAAGCAAAGGAGTTCAGCTATTGGTTGACGAACGATAGTCAATTGTTGAATTCAGAAGCGAATTTACATGGGTTATTGTTAGAGCTTAACTGTGTTACAATCTCTGGAAATTGTGAAACACTTCTGTTCCAATCACGTGCATTTGTTTACCTCTACTGATTCCATTCATTGGACGAACCTACATGTAAATCTTTTAAGAATCAATTCTTCTTACCGTAGCATTGAGTGAAGAAACTTCTAGATTGGATTATACATGTTCGTCGATGTTAGAAAATGATGATAAACTTACGTGCATGCTCGCTAGGTGCCTCTTAGTTCGTTCGATGAGAATTCATCGCGTTCACATAGAAATTGTACTTTTGTGCCGGTTGATGCTGGTTGATGATCTGTTTCTTGTAACGGTTCGAAAGTAGACAGTTTTCGTTTAAATCGAAGAAACATATAGATATTCGTGAATCATCAAAACAGTAATCGTTTTCTTTAAAAATAACGAAGAAAACTCGTTTGTTGTTGACCTGTCTTGTGGCTTCTTGTTTATTTTCTTAGAAAAAGCAAGGTATGTGTAAATCCGTTATATTATATTTAGTAAGGTTAGCTCTCCCGAAATAAAAGCCGTTATAATTCGGCCGTTGTTTTTTTAACATTTCTTTTTGCTCTTTCTTTGATGTTCAACACGGGGTTATTTTCAAAAAAATTATTATCTCGACGAACTTATTCTTAATTGTAATCTTCCAATAAGGCACGAATTCGCGTTCCCATTGTTTATCAAATTTTGAAAGGCGCGAAATATCCTTTGTCTCCCTTCGAGTGATTCGTTTATATCGATATCGCAGATTACCTGAATATATTCATATCGAATAGCACTCGTTACAAACACATGTAAAATTATCACGTGCTCGGTAATTCGATGTCACGTACAATGGAAAGTTGATACGCACACGTTGAATTCTATTTTTGCAAATGGCATCTCGCTTGCGAAACATAACCTCACTTTTTATTGCAACTGTAAATTACGAAATATAATAATTTTAATAGCTTAGTTAAATCTGGAATGTGATGGAAGGATTTTGTTACGTGTACGTAATATACCTATATTTTGTAGGTTTTTTTTATTGCATTTGCGATACATTAACTCTGATATAACAAACAACAAGCATCAGGTAAAAAATATGATAATTAAGAAAATGTTATTTATGAAAAAATTTTTTTCCTTTCAAATAATATTTTCCTTTATGATCACTTGGACAACAGTTTTGCACCTATCATCAAAATTTTTAAATTTCTTACTTATTACCAAAGCTCGTTTTCCAAGTGTCAGGCATTATTTATCCAAAATACCTGATTATTTTATTTTTTTTTTGTTCTTCCTTAAATATTAATGGACGAATCGTAATTCACAATCCTTTCATTTGCAATATATTTTGTTGGCTTAAATTTCATTTTCGCTGTAACAAGTCGTAGCAAAAGCTATTTTCTTATCGCACATATTCAATCGTTGCTTATATTGGCTGGAACGATATTATACTAAACTATGCACTTTACAAACATGCTTATTACTCTATTTATAAGGCGATTGGATTGTACTAAATAAGAGAATAAAATTTTATCATATTTCAAGATTAAATCTTGAAGAGACAAGTTTAAAAAATTTTACTTTACTTTCGAACTATTTCAGAAATATAGAAAACAAAGGAGAAGCAAACTATTTGACCTGTTAACAAGATAATGATAACTATACAGACTAGTATAAATTTTCAATGATACTAATTGTTATTAAATGACTTTGCTTATTACTAAATATTGATAATATATATAAAAAAAAATTCATAAATTTTACAGAAATTAATGCAGCTATATACGGAAGAAAAGCAATTTTTAGATATATTTAGAATCCATTTAGAATCCATAAATATATCCAAAGGATATATCAGCTGATTCTTATAATCTTCAATACGCCTTTTTTATTTTAATTGACTAAAGCCAAATTACCAGAAACAGTTACTGTATTTTTAATTTTTGAAACTTTATCAAATAATAAGTAAATTTTCATTCAATTTATCTATATTAGTTCTTCTCAAATTTTTGTTTGTTAAGTAGCTGTTTCTAGTAACATGACATAATTTGACTGTAAACAAAAGCTAAAATACAAGGGCAAATACTGTTTGTTCTTTCAGTCTGAAACCTTATGAATGTCAAATTCTTTTACGAATAAGACCTTTAATGAAAATTTATATAGACATAGTAATGAGAATAAAAATTAAATTTGATCTCTAGAAGTACCTACATAAAACAAATCCTTCCAATCAGTATTCACTCGTGTCAAAATAAGCTATCTAGAATGATAGGGATTCTTATTAATCAGTACAAAATATTGTATTTAGAATATTATCTAACTGCCTGCCACAATCATAACTATTCTGTCATGTGTTTTGTAAAGATAAACCTAAGTATAAAGTGTACGAAGCGTACATAAACTAATGTTCTTTGTATAGAGAAATTTATAGTGCCTTCGAGATGGTCAATTTCAGTGAATATTCATGCTCGATAGAGATTTTTCAAAACGGATGCCAACGTGACTTTCTGATACTGCAAAGATCGAAACTTTATAACTATGATCATAATTACGTGCGTATCTTCCACGACATTTACAACACTTACACCGCCATCAAATGCAAAAGCTTTCTAAAATGGTAAAAGTACAGCAGCAGGCCGATATTCCGTATTAAATATATAATGTTTATAAAAATGATCGGTCATCGACTTACTGCAGAACTTTATCGGACGATTCGTATTTAAATCCTTATCAAATCGTTAGATCGTAGTTACGCTTCGAAGCTCAACAATATAACCTATACCCTGGAAGAGCAATGGAACGATATTTTTATCCGACACATCGTCGATCTAGTAATATATTATCGTATCTCGCGTATTTCTTTTTTTATCACATCCACGTGTGATTCGAATCACGCATAAAAAGAGACGCACGTACATACGATCTTTATTCCTCTTCTTCGCTTCGATGTATCTTCGACTCCTCTCTCGTCTTCTCGTTCTTCCCATCTTACTTCAGGAACCCTCTATCGCAATAGACACAAGTCGTAAAATGACCTTAGACCTCGAAGGCTTCCCACTGCTACGCGATCATGGCTGCGATTGGACTGAAACGCATTATCTTGCTAAGCAAAATCCAAGCTACCGATGCGAGAGCGCACAGGGTTACACCACCCCATCCGAAATCCATGCTCCAAGAGGTCGTAAAACGACGTGCTTTTAGAATGGCACGTGACACCGGTCCGCCTATCACGCCATCTTCCGGACCATTAATTATACGAATACCTCGGTCTTGAGCTCTCTTGAAGTGGATGATGGTCAACGTGAAGAGCGCAAATGTCGCTGAAATTTCGTAAATTTCTCTTTCTTGTCCGTTCTTAAATTCTCTTTAACCTCCAAATTTCGTGCGACTTTCATACAGCAGACCAAGGCAACTGAGAATGAATGTTTATCGTTTCTCTTTCCCGTACTAGCTTCCCCCTCCTACTGTTTCAATACACTTTTGTTACAATAAATGTTTGTTTATCGTTCTTCAACGTACTTTAATTTGTAATCAATGTACGAGTTGGCTGTAGCTCGTAAACATTCAATTGCCTAGCTTTGTGTATGATCCATATACGTACATAAATAATATATACAATATACGTAAAATGTTTTTATCGATTCGTCATCATTCTTCATTGTTATCAAATATCGATTATTCATTCGATCAATAGATTCTTTTTCGTTAGAGAGAGGGGAGGAAGAGAGGGGGAAAGAGAGAGAGAGAGAGAAGAAGGGAGAGGGAGAGAGAGAGAGAGAGAGAGAGAGAGAGAGAGGGAAATATAAGAAAATAATTCTCTTTTTTTTACGACTCATCGCGAAACATTCCACGCATAACTAAAATTAACTCGTACCAATTGGAGCGACTCCAGTATTTTGCTAATTACGAACCGAGTACGGTCGTTACGCATTAACAGATTAATTTTCACGATCAATAATCTCACCTGCCAATAAATACATCACTCCTGTAACAAGAACGGCCGATATTTGATGTCTGCACAAGCCAAAAAATCCTATTAGCACGGCGGTGCCAAGGATTATCAAACAAACGAGGGAGCAAGAAATACTTAAATTCTGCATCCCTGTAATGATAAAATAGGTCACTGTCTAATATATGATTTAAAGTAATTAAACTATTTATGAAGTAATAAAATAATTCAAGAGTAATATAGAAAATCCGAAAGTAAAGTTCATTAACAAAACGTTAGATCGCGTTTAATTAACAACTTTAATAAGGTCAAAGATCATTATAATCAAGATCTCGTTTAAAACGACTCGGTATGATTTCTGAATTTTCAACATTTTAAAAATTATTGACTTTTTTTTATTTTTCTTATTTTTTATTTACAGAATCTTAATTTGTAGAAACATAATCCTAATATAATACCAGTTCTATTAAAAATTAAAGAATAGCAATGGTAACTTCGCGATACTATTAATAATTGATTGAAAATGATTGAAATTTGTCATTTGATTGAAAATGTCACTTCACGTTTTTTTATACTTTAGATATATCACTTTTCAAATAAATAAATGAACTTTCCAATATAATCTTATAACCTTTATTGTTTGCATTCTTATCGGCACGAATTGCATTTTTATTAACCTTTTCGAAACCAAGGTCTCATTATAAAACAATCCCCAGGCGCTAGTATTTTGTTCCTACTTTTCATTATCTCCATGGAATAAAGTAATTTAAATTGCTGTTTATGAACTATTTTTTATCTTAAACTCAAATCAATAACAATATATCTTTTCAAGTATTTGATTATAATAGATTAATAAATAATTACCATGATACGAATCATACCTTTTCGTACTTTTTTTTTTTTATATAAACTTGACGTTCGTATAATTTAGTCGATCTATACACGATCTTAATTAAATTAAAGCCAATACCATTAATTCCAAAAATAAAAGAAGTCATAAAAGCTCTTAAAAATTATGTCGAGAATCGACTTCAAGAGGAGAAAAGAAAAAGAAATGTCGATCTGACTCACGATTCTGCCACGCAGCACGGATTTCTTCATGTGCCTCGTCGGGTGTCAAGTAGTTAATGCATCTCTCTTGCGGAAAGCCCACCTGACCCAGTAGTTGTATTTCGTCGTCTGAAATTAAAAAATAAAAAGAAAGAAAATAGAAGAAAAAATCCTTCTCTTTCTTTTCATCTCGAATTATTGTTCTATTTTTTATAGATTCGATGATTCATAGACAAATTTAGTGGTACGTTATTAGTGAATGTCGTTATTCCGGTCGAGAAGGTCGAACCACCGTAGAAAGAGAGAGAGAGAATGCACACAATTTCGTAGTTGAAATAGTAGTTTGCATTGCTCGGTGCTTAGCGTGACCAAGAGCCATTATACAAAGGTAGAAAAATGTACGAGGAAACCAATTATCTCGTTGCACGCACCTTCCAAATCTCCGATTTTATGTCTTACTAAATTCGAACATACGCGTGATATCACGACCTTTTCGGAAGAAAGTGCATTGTAATACTGTATAATTTCTATATTTAAAATGGAATAAAATTGATCGTTTATAGATTAAGTTTTTTGTTTAGATATTTTGCGAGGTATTATGTTAAACGAGATTGATTATTTTTGATCTTAAGATTTTTTTTTTATTTTTTGTATCAAATATTAAAATAAGGTATTAATATTAAATTGATTTCGAAATATTGGAATGTCAGTACCTATATATGTATATATAGTTTTTAAAGTACCACATTTTGCAAGCTAAACGATAAAAAGAATTGAACTATTAATTGGGTTATAAAATCTTGGATATTACAATATTGTACCTTTATAGAATACATTTACGCATCTACTATTCTATAAATGTTATATGTGAATGTTACGAATACAAATGGATACTTTGTAACTTTTCATACGAGTGCATTATTTATTTGTTAATTTTTATATAAAATCCAATTATAATACAATACAGCAAAAGTATGAATAGTTTTTCAATAAATTTTCAATCCAATTTACTTCGAAATTACGAAATAACGAAATTTAATTGTGCATTCTATCGCACATGACGCGTTCACAAAAAGAAACGACGCAATCATGTTCCCTTTTATCCTTTTATTTCATTTTCAAGGCAAAACATTCTCACAATTTGAATGCGTACTCGTTTGTTAAGTTGTACGAGGTAAATGTATAGTACATTCTATAATTTTCCTTGCAATGAAATTACATCTAGAGAGAGAAAGAGGGAGTCGAGTTTTTCAATTAAATTTTCCGGATTCTTCGTTGCCGCCTCCGTCGTCGTCGTTACTGTCGTACATAGACACGAATGCACGACTTTATTTCATTAATTATTCAAAAATCGCTTGAGTGACGTTAATCCTCAAATTTCAAATTGGATTTTGATGTTGACCGACGTTGAACAAAATCTTTAACTTGTTTCTTCCTTATGAAATATTCTTGTTTCTTATGAAGCCTGAAAAGTTCTCGTTTTTTTTTTCTTTCTTTCTTTTTCTTATTCGTCTTCTCTGTATCGTTAGTTTCACTTTCATTAAGAGATAAAAGTCCGTTTTATTCTCCTCGTCATTAACCGAATGACCTAATTTTTTTTACAACTGTGATTGCATTGTTCTGAAAAGTTTCTGGTATTATATATGTTCTTTTTAATCGCCGTATATAGGAAATTGATAAAAAAAAAAAAGACAAATAGATACTCGTAAAAAGATTTAATATCCTAATATTGAAAAATAGAAATAATCATATTAATATTGGATGGTATGACGTTATATATATACAGCCATATAGCGTAAAATAATATTAAAACAGTAATAATAACTTCTTAATAAATGTAAATTAAAAATGAAAGAAAATAAATATCGAGTACCTATTATCTTAATTTATTATGTTCATTGTCAAATCAATTTTTTCTAAATAAAAGATAATAAGTGATATTAATTGTCGTACATTTTACGTGAATGTATTAATGTAATATAGCTATTAGAGATAATTAGAAAAGATTTTTAAATGCATGCACAATTAAAAAAGGCATATATTAAAATTATTTACATTCTAATCAAACAATTAATTCGTACGATCAAAAAAGCAATCGTCACTCAAGACTCGACTTTTGCAAAGGAACATCTGAAATGTTCACGGTCACGCGATACCGAACGAGATACTTCCGATAGAATGTATAGATCTTAATCGAGTGATCGATACAACCGAGACAGACAGAGTCAAGGTGGTATCTCTTCGAGTAGACACACCCACGCAACCCTGAATCGCTTTTGTCTCTTTCTCTCTCTTTCTCTCTTTGTAACGTCAACAAGCACGAAAGTATGCAAGTACTTTGAGAAAGATATGCCTTGGAAAATCGATTTTCGAAGTGAGTCATCGCATCGAAATAAACGTACGGTCGTTTGATCCGAACATATTTTTCCACATTATTAACGTTTCGAATGGTAGAAAATTAGATCTGACGATAATACGAAATAAAAATTCAAAGAAAAAATTCGCTCACCCGATAACGAGACGCACATCGTCCAGATTCCACCGTGCATGGGCACCAAGAAAGAGCCACGTCTACCTCGATGATGATTTCTGTGAGCAGTCGGTGTCTCTAACATTGCCACTTGATCATCCAACCATGTGAGGCTAACGTTAGCATGAGTGAGAGCTTCTTTATCCCAGCCAACCTCTTCCCAATGATCGGTCATTATTGCTCCACACAACAAGCCGGTTGCTAAAAAACAAGACATTGGTACGTCAAAAAAGGAAGATGACAGAGAGGACGATTTTATTCAAATTAAATTCGAACTTGATCTGGATCGAGGCAAAAAGAGGATTCAACAACTTCTATCGTATATTGACCAGTGTTTAAACTTGAAATTAAACAAACTCTGATTCATCAGAATCGTGGATAATTATTCAAAGTGTGTCATAGTAAACGTTTCTCGGATTGGGAATTACGAAGTCTCAAAAGAGAATCGACCGCTTGCTAAGTATACTTTGACGTTTTTATTTGTAGACTTTGCTGTTTGCGAAGGAAGTTAGACGTCTAAATGAGTGTCACTTTCGTGTTATTCCATTCAAAATTTCGTCAGGTTCTGAGACAAGACAAATTTTCTGAGTAGCACTACCGTAAGAGTTCTTCAGAATAATGGAGTTAAAGAAGCACTTTCGTAAACACACGAACACATACACACGTATGTGTTTGATTGTGAAAAAGTGTAAAGTTCTGTGAATTCAACCGGTGGTTGTTGGCCGTGTCGAACTTTTGATAATGAAAAAAAGAAAAACAAAAGAAAAAGATGAAAATTTACTATATGCATGTTAAATCTTCTCTTGACAAGACAACATCAGCACAAACACGGTCCTTATGAATTCGCGAATGTATCCAAAGGTCTTGACCTTTTGACCTATCTTTCTCGACAAGTTCGACATCGAAAATTCATCTTTGTTGCATAATCATAAAAGTTTTCAGGTACTGTCATTACAAATAAGATTTGTTGAAAGAAAGATTTGTTCGTCGCTTTCTCAACCACGTGTATCGAGATGAAAGAATTTACGCGGTATCGAGATAAGATTTATTCGATAATAAAGTTTTTCAACAATACTCGTATTTCGATACGTTGCACTTTTATTGTGCGTTACACCCATCGAATTTGTCAATGTCGCGACGGTATCATTTTCTCGTCGCGATAGAAAAAAGTAAAAAGATAAAGCTTCTTTCGAGATGAATTCTTGCTGTTGTTTCACGTTGTCACCAAAAACGAATGAACAGAATGGAAAGTTCGATCGACGACGTTTCATCGTGTTACAACATCCATCTTCGTCTTCCTTTAAAGAAGAAATTATAACATTTCGAGAGGGAATGTGCACGGTTGTGGTTCTTACGTAAAACGTTATCGGCCACAGATAACGAGAAGAGAGAAAGAAAGAAGATGAAATAGAAAAAAGGAAGATAGAAAAAGAGAGTGAGAGGACGAAGACAGAGAGAAAAAGAAAGAGAGAGAGAGAGAGATAAAGAGAGGAGCGTATTAAGGGTGGAAAAAGGGAGGGACAAGATTACCTGCAAAGGTAAGAACGAGCGTGGCAAAGAGAAAAACGAGACGCGGACCAGGGCCCCTGGGTACACGAGTAGGCTCCATCCGCGCAGGTGGTGCCCAGGGCAACCACTGGCAGCCCACTGATAGCCGCGAGCACCACACTGATCCTCGCTCTCTCGCTCGCTTTTCTCACTGACCCTCGCTGCGAGCATCGCCACTATAGTCCTTTTCAACGTTGGAATATCTACGAGGACGCCCTCTACATCTTGCGTTTTGCGAAGCGTACGAAAATCGACCGAACTCACCCCACCCTAACCGGATGCTGCGGACAACCCTCTTTTATCTTTCTTTTTTTCTCTTTCTATTTTTCTCTCTTCTTCTCTTTCTCTCTTCCTTTGTTTCTCTCTTTCTCTCTCTCTCTCTCCCCCTTTTTGCATTTTATCTTTAACATTCATTTATATTTAATTATTTTATTTATTGTTGCATTCATTCCCTAATTGATGAGCTTTGTCCAAACTACTACAAATTACGAAATATTAGACATCAATTGGAAAATTGAATCTGAAATGTAAAAAATCGTAATCTAAGATCTCATGGAATTCTGATCGTACCGTATCAGTGTAATTATAAATACTAATCAATTGAAGTAGTAAAGCTAAATTTGCTTTATGTCATGATCTTTTATATTTCACAATTTTATATTTCTCTCACTTTAGACGTATGTAGATTAAGTAAAAGAACTAGTCAATAATTATGATAAAGAGAAGGCTTGAGGTAGGCAATAATTTCTTTTACTTGTATTTATGCTAATTCTCTTTTAATGTTAAAGAATACATCAATATTGCAAATTGAAACTTGATTTTCTTTTTTTATTAGGTACTGGTGAGTAAGTTTGATGTTTTCATTTTAATTCACTCTCTTATTTCTTACTTCAACGCGTTAACATAAATAAAGATATCTATTATAATTTATTTATTTATGTTTTCTTTATTTTTAGTTTACAGAGAAATGTCTACTGTAATAATTTTTTTTTCTTTCTCGCTTTTTCCAATTCTCAAAGCGAGAAGAAATCAAAATTTTTCATAAATGAAAATAGAGAAATTTATTACAAATGTCTGTTCCTTTTATTCTCAGATGGCCGATATCGCGGATAACGTACCATTCACCGATCCTGCAACCGCGATTTCTCAGGGTAGACGACATCTTCTTGTACGTGATTACACGATGGCTGTGACCGCACTTGCCCAGGCTTGCGAATTGCTCGCGAAAAAGCACGGTGATACGGCGGACGAATTAGGCGAACCGTATCTTCTTTACGGACGTGCACTTCTAGGTCTCGCTAGAGAGGAAGCTGGTGTTTTGGGAGGAGGAATACCAGGCTCTGAGGAAGCTCAAGGTGAGGAAGATGCAGAAGACGACGACGAGGACGATGAGGAAGATGAAGCCGACGAGGAAAAGCTGAGTAAAGTTGATGAGAAAGAAGAGGAGGAGGAGGAGGATGAAGAAGAAGAGGAAGAAGAGGAGGATGAAAAAAATAATAAAAACGAATCCATGAAGACAACTACCGACGATACCACCCCGAAGAAAAATGCAAAAGATGAACAAGATGAAGAAACTAAGGAAGAAGATGTAAAGAAGAAGGAACACGATGAACAGGAAGTGAAAACTTTACTAGAATCTGAAAGGGAGAACATTTCTAAAAATGATGAAACCGATGCTTCGGCAACTTCGTCGAAACAACAGAATGGAAATATACAAGAAAACGGTCAACACGATAACATCGAGGATATAACTAAAACTGAAGAAGAGGACGAGGTAAACAATCTTCAGGTAAGAAATAAATGATTTGCTTTTGCAATTAATTGACAATTGAAGATATCAGTCTGAGAGAAGAAACAATAAGTGAGGTAATTTGTATTGAATAAAAGGTCGCTTGGGAGGTGCTGGAATTAGCAAAGTTAGTTTTGCTAAAACGAGGGCCAGCAGGATGGAAACTGTTGGCCGATTCCTACCGATTGCTTGGGGAAGTAGCCATGGAAGGAGGAAATCACAAAGGAGCACTCAACGATCTACAAGGATGTTTGAATCTACTGGAGAAGATCGATCCACGCGAGCCTAGAGCGATTGCCGAAATTCATTATCAATTGGGATTAGCTCATTCCTTGGGCAATGATTTTGATGCTAGCATAGAAGAATTTAACAAAGCTACTATGCTTTTAGAATCACGTATAAAAGAACTAGAAGCGATCACTGAACCACCAAAGACTGACGATCCTTTTTATACCGTCGAGGGAGAGATCCAAGAATTGAAGGATCTCCTTCCAGAGATTCAAGAAAAGATCACAGATATGCAAGACTTTAAACAAGAAGCTTGCAAGCTCGTTATAGAAAGCCTTAAAAGTGAAGTTTCGCGTAGTAATTCAAACGGTGCTGGACCTAGTTCAGATACGTCGTCGTCATCAGCTGGTAGCTCGACGAATCCAAAAATTGTAAAGCCAGCTAGCGATATATCGCACCTCGTACGAAAAAAACGTAAGGCTGACGAACCTGAAACAGAAGTCTCCGTACCGCCATGCAAAAAGCCGACACCCGAAAAAGCTGTCTGAACATAGAAGGTCTTAATAATTACGGTTTAAGTCGCTATTACGAACTTTTGCGAGATTTTCGCTGGGTGAACTAGATTTTGTTATACATATTTAATACTGGACGAAAGCAAAGCTCAGCTTTTATTTCGATAACAATGCCTCAAGCTTCTTATTGTTTTTAGAATTCTCTTTAATGTTTCTTTTTTTCTTCATCAATGGAAAGTATATGAGGTAATTCCTTCACAAAACGTGTTGCTTTTTTCTTTTCTTTTTCCATTTTTTACGTGAAATATTGTGAACGTTCATTTATTTATTATCATGCGATACATTAGTTATAACGCATTTGTATTGCTCTAGAAGAAATGGATCTAGTTTTCACCAATAGGACTTTGATGTAATTTGTTAGAAATAAATCTAAGGTTGTTTTCGTGTGCTAAGTTTAAATAATAAAGATTGACATTCTGAATTTTTCTAAATGCTTGAATATTTTGGTTTTTCAACCTATCGAAACCTATTATTTATTATTACAACCATTATCTTTATCGTTTACTATTAGAATAATACACAAATGGACGGAATCTGATTGTACGTCGTTGCTAGGATAATATTTTACTACTACACGATAACTGATACGTAAAAATTTCGTACAAGTAATGCACTTACTTTAATTTTCATTCGCCTAAAAGTTCCTCGATATCATCGTCTTTATCAGAACTTTCCTGATATTGAATTGATGGTTTATATCCCAATGCTTCTAACAAATTAACGTTATAGTAATAACTGAGATTTATGCCAGGTACTAAACGTTTTAATTCTTCGACAGTAGCCCGAGCTTTTTCGGTATCTCCCACGTTCGCATAATGTTGAGTAATAGTAGCAAACAAATCACCACGACGAACAGATTGCTCTAAATCGGAACCCTGAGAGTCGAGTAATTGTTGAACCTGCGACATTGCTGTTTCCGTTTCGCCTCTGTCGAATAATCTATGAAAGAAAATAATTTTCATTTACAAAGTATCACTATTTTATAGAACATTATAAAAAAACTATCAAATATTTACATACTTTTTAATATCTATATAACGTCTTATCGCTGCCATTCTATTATTGACTAAGTCGGTAGCTCTTTTGTGAAGATCAGGATCTCTAGGTGCTATTACTTTAGCAAGACATCTACTTGCTTGGTTTAATGCATCTAAAGCTTTTTCGTAATTTTGAAATTCGTCGATCTCTACTTGAGCACAGGCCACATAGAAATTAGCTAGCAAATCCATCGCTTTGCCTTTCGAATAAAAATTAATGATATTCTTCAGAATTTCAGGTTGATTTTGCCAATCCAATGACTGTAAATAATTGCCTGCCATGATATAAATTTCTCTTTGTCTTGAAACCTGTGCGAAAAAACAAATCTTTTCCGTATCGCCAGATTTGAGTAAAGCTTTCATGGCTCTTAACTTGTTTCCAGCTTGTGTGAACTTTTTGGTAGCTAAATGATAATTTCCTTGATCAAACGCTATTTCACCGATTTTTTCTAATGTATTAATCCTCCTCTTTTCGTGTTCTGCATCATTCTCTATCTTTTCTGTTGTCATTTTTTCTGCAAGATCTTCTGTTAACGTTACATTGTGTTTTTGCATTAATTCTAATGCCTCCATGTATTTTTTACCAATAGCAAATAAATCAACAGCCTTATCTATTTGTTCGTTTTGTACAAAATACTCTGCACACTTCTCGATAAGAACAGGGTCGGAATCAGCATTAACATCCATAGTAATAAGCTGTAAAGCACTATATTGTTGTGTCCTAAAAGCTATATCCAAAGCTTTATGCAATAAACCAGCTTTATGATAAAGGAGAACAGCTCTATCCAATTGTTCATTTTCTTCGTAATATTTCGCAACTTCTATTTGCGATTGCCTGGATGCTAAAACTGCCAAAGGCCACAGTTCTTCAGACATGTGATGTTCCTAATTAAATATAAATATTAGAGATTGTTTGAAAGTATGTAATTTAACTACAACACTTCCGTGTATACGTTACCTTGCACAAACGAATTGCATTTGTATATGCCTTTGCTATAGTATAAAAATGGATGGACTGTGATACATTATTTTTGGATTCATAATGTGCAGCTAAATGATATGCAGATGCAGCATGATTTGTTCTTAACACGAGATCGCATACTTCGTCTTCTCTATTGAAATAACACAATAATCTTGTCATGGACAACGTATCATTGGCTTGCTCGTATAAGCGCAAAGCTCCTTCCATATCTCCGGTCGATTCTATGTACTGAGCATGCCAATTTTTTATTTGACTAAAATGTTACAAGATAATTGTTCATTAAAAAAGAAAAAAGAAAAAACTGATAAAATGGTATTGAAATTATACATGTATAATACTTACGAGTCGTCGCAGTTATTTAGATATCCTGCAAGTTCTCTCGGTCTTGAAAGTAACATTCTTGGCACTTCGGATCTGTGACAATCAGCTTTCGTATACATATCGATCGCCTCCACAACTTTTCCTTCCCATTCAAGAACCTTTGCATAATTATAGTAACTTGTCTTTTCACGAATTTTGTTTTCGTTCGATGCTAATTCTATGGCTTCTTTAAATTTATTACGAGCTTCCAAAAGTTTACCCAATAGATCGAGTCTTTTCGCTTCGCGAAAAAGACGTTCAGCATCGCTCTGTTGAACATTCGATATTTATTATACTTACTGTTTAAGTACAGATTATAACTTTGTTAATCTCAAATGAATACTTACATACAATCCAAGCTCGACCGCTAATATACCAACTTTGGTCTCTAAATTTAAACTGTCATCCTGCATTGCTTGTTTCAATGCTTTTGCTGCCTTAGCTTGTTTCATATGTCCCAGACATAAAAGAGCCATATTCAATTGCTTGGTCTTTACACACATTCTTGCTAAACTTTTCCAAACAACTTCGTTTTTAATAGTTTTTATAGCTTTGAAAGCTTCATCCATATTAGCTACACTAATATGAAAACTAAAATCTAGAACAGCTTTTTTAGTAACGGGATCGCAGTCTTCAAGCTCTTCGAAGTCTCTCATAAGTAATCGCATAATTTTACTATCCCTTTCAAGTACTTGTTCGGAATTTAAGATTATTATATGAGGCGATTGTACACCCAATAATCTGCAGTTCTCGTCTTCTATTGATTTTACGTCTTGTAGAGCAATTCCGTAATCAGAAGTAGCGAATAGCGAAACAAATACTACAGCAGCCTAAAAATTATGAAAATCCTTAATTGAATGAATATAATGGTTTAGAAATAAGTAATAAAAAACGTGCATCATACCTCATCATCATTTTTGGTTGATTTCGATGTTTTAGATTCTCGCGTTTCGACTTTTTGTGCACGACAAACTAAAAGCCTAGGGTCTTCGAAATCCCAGCAATGAGCAGTAACCAATCTACCTTTACATTTCATAGCTCTGGAACAAATAAATTGATAAATTAATAGAATACTGAAAAATTATTACATTTTTTACTATTATTACTTACAGTGCAGATTCATCGTCGATCGTATCATCTGACCTGGCAAAATCAAATTCGTGCATTTGATCACTCTCTATGTCCCATACATAAAGGATTGAACTAGGCATTAGATTAGCCATAGCAACGGTAATAGACACACATCGACAATCCGAATTACATTTGGCTTCAATAATTTCAGCAAAGTCATTAATGGCTTCGTACGTTGCCATAGCTCTAGTATGTAGCTCGATTTCCCTTTTGCTTAAATCCCAAATTTTTAAGATACCGTTTAATGATGCAACTGTTAAATATCGACCCGTAAGGTCCATAGTAATCGGTTCTCCTTCTTCCGGCATTGTAGGTAATGTTTGTGTAATAGTACCTTCTGTTGAGCGCAATTGAATAACTAATGGTGTCAAGATAATCAATGTGTGTTCATAAATCAACATTTTTTCAGTGTCACAAGCAAAACTTCCTATAATTACTGCCCCTAATGAATCATCCTTATTAATCCTATAAACTACCACTTGTCTGCTGGATGAAACAGCTGCATATTCTTTATTCACAGCAACGATCTGTACTTGAATGTCGGTTTTGAGTGTATGCATTTGTCCATCTACTTCCAATAAAATTTGTGTTGGACTAAGCTGGCTTGCACAAACCCCGTCATTGTATGCGGCACACATCGATTGTTGATGCAAAATAAAAACGTTCGTAATACAGTTAACTGCTAGAAGGGGATTTCTTAATAAGGTGGCACCCCACATCAGTTGTTTGACAGTACCATGAATTGTACATGACTCTGGAATACTAGGCCAACGATTTTCATCAGAATCAGTTACAACTTTTCCTTTCCATAAATAAATTGTACCCAAGTTCGTCCCAGCAGCCAATGTATCTACATTATATTTTATAGAATATGAATGGATATTATCAAAAAATAATATCTTGGTGAATTATAATGTATAACAAATACCATTATTTTTGCAAAAGGATAAACTTGTACAGATTTCCTGAGGTGTGGCAAGATTACCAGTCAATGAATCAGGAGGTGATAGAACATATGTATCTCCAGTGTGAAGATCCCAACAACGAACTCCCAGTTCTCCAGTTAA
Source organism: Vespula vulgaris (assembly GCF_905475345.1). Lineage (NCBI taxonomy): Eukaryota > Metazoa > Arthropoda > Insecta > Hymenoptera > Vespidae > Vespula > Vespula vulgaris. The sequence continues at coordinate 5,299,460 of NC_066595.1, read as the reverse complement.
CACAGCTAATGTATTACCACCAGCCCAACATATAGCAGGACCGCTACGAGGTATATCACTTCGACCACTGAGTTTCACCTGATCAAAAATTTGAAATAATAAGTACACAGGAATATTCGCTGAAAATGTATTCATCATTTTAAAAGTACCTTAGTTATTTCTGTTAATTGCCCAGTAATTGAATCTGTTTGGTAATATCCAATATTTAAACCTTCTGTCATAATTATGATAGAATCTCTTAACTGATGATGCAATAAAAAGTGTAGTGTAACACCATCTGTATTGAAAACTTCTATACATTGCCCTTGAGCATCAATAAAATATATAACTCCATTTGAAGTTCCAATATAAAAAGCATGATTATCTTTTCGAGTTAGAACAGATGTTGGTGCAGCAGTTCTGGGACGCCAATAGCTGAATAGATCTAATGCTCTTTCATCTCCAGCTACTGCAGCTTTTGCCAAATCACTAAATTTTATTTACCATATTACATATATAATATATCTAAGTAAATAATAATTATGTTATTTTTATTTTACAAACAATTCAAATTACCTATAATCCATGCTTGGTTTTAGTGGAATGAATGCAATATGTACAAAAGATCCTTTTAATTCATGATGAAAAACCATAAGCAGCTGACCTCTAGAATCAATTTTCCAAGCTATTATAGAACCAGCAGCATCTGCCGATACCAATCGACTTCCATGTGGACTCCATTGTAAAATTGTTATAGGATCATGATGTGGTGTTATTATCACATTAAATTCAGTGCTATTTGTATCACCTGGCCATATCTGTAGTTAAGTAATAATACAAATATATTTGATTAATATATGAATATCATATAACAAAAGGATTTATATTTATAAATTCTTTTTTATAAGATTATAAAATTATTAACCCGTAGATCTCCATTTTCCCATCCTGCAGCTAGCCATCTTCTATCAGGATGCCAACCAAGAGCAGTCACCTGAGCTACAGAGTGTTTTGAAGATTCTACATCTTGTAAAGGCTCCCCTTGATCGTCATAAACTGTTACAAATCCTCCTTTATCTTGAGAATATGCTGCTACAGCCAATAATGGATAATTAGGATGCCATGTTGTGTGTGTGCTTATTGAAGCAGTTTCTGGATTTTGCACTCGTGTATCAAAGTATAAAGACATCTTTTTACTTGTTATATGATTGCAGATGTTTAAAAATTTACATAAATATAATTATAAATTTTTTTTTAATTATCATTTTGATCATATTTTATCTTTAAAAATATTTTAAATCAATAAAATTATGCGTGTATATATACATATACACTCTGTCCATTAGTAAAGATATTACTGATCGCAAAACATATTAATTTATATAAAAGACACTTGATGAAATAAATAATCGAAATATTTCACTATTTTCTTTTTCACAATTGATTATACTTGATTATAAAGTTTATAACAATCGGAAAGTATAATTTTATTGGAATCGAGGCCAATTTGATTTTGTTGTCAAATAGGTTGCTATAGAAACCAACATAAGCATGACAAGCAGGATTGCCAAATTAAACAATATCTACATCATAACCTCATTACTAATTATTACTTTATATTTGGGCGCCAAAATTCTAATAATTTAAAACGAATGATGAAGTTATATTATTTATTCAGATAATTCTTCTATAATAGGATTATGTGTAATCCATTTATAGTTTTTTTGAATTTATTTATTCAGTTTTATTTATCTATAACTTAATAATTAAGAAAATAAATATAGATTAAAATAATGATATACTTACGCGTCTTTTTATTAATATATATGACATTATTACAGAACACTAAAAATAGTAATAATAATACATTACTATTATATTCATTACCATATTCATTACCATTATATTCATTAATCATTACTTCGAATATTTTTTTTTACTTGATATAGTTCATTTTCTAATATGCTTATTTTCTGAAAATTAAAAAAAAATGTATATGAAATTTTAAGATATTTTTAATATATAAAAAAAAAATATTGAAAAATTAAGTTAAATAAGTAAAAAAGAAATATTTATGTAAGTAATACACAATGATTAAAGAAGTATATAATTACACAAATCAAATAATTTTACCTTAAGATAATTCTGACGCTGATTTTCAGCTGTTGCATCAGCTGTTACAAGAAGCAGTTTATATTTTTCTTCTAATGAATCTACAAGAGAATTTAATTCGCATTGTTTTTCCGAACACAAGGATGTGCATAAGTCAGTTTTCTGTCCTTGAAATTGTATATATAATGACTTAATTTCCAAATCTTTGTTCTGTATTGCAGAAAAATAAATTAAAAAAAAAATTAAACTACAAAATCATATTAATTGCAAATGTTATAAATAAACCTTAAGAATATGGTTAATTTTTTTTTCATAATCGTATGCAAGTTTGTCTTTCGACTTTTGAAGCTTTAGTATAGTCTTCTTCAAGGTTATCATTTTAGAAACTAAATTCTCATTTTGATTTTGAGATACAAGTTCCATTTCACTTCTTATCTTATCAAATTCTTGTCTCATTATTGCATTTTGATCTGTTAACATAGCTCGTAATTTATCATCCTGAAAGTATATATTTAGATCATTTAATATAAAATTTAACATGCAACAATTTGTAACTTATAAATAATTACATCTTTTGTCTCTGTTTCAAGCTTAATTTCCATCTCCTTAATTTTATTTGTCAGTAATTCAGTTTTCTTATTTCCTTCTTCATCTTTTTTGGATAATTCCAAATCCTTCTGATGAATTAAATCTACCTGTGTATTTATTTCTAAATCTTTTACTTTTAAAAGAACTTCATATTGTTGGCGCATGGATTCTAATTTATCCATACATTGCTTCTTTATTGTATTAATCTCTTCTTCCTTAGAAAAAACTATTAAAAATCTTGTTTTTCTATATTCAGCATTTTTTACTTCTTACCTTATCACGAATAATTTTATCCAATTCTTGTGACATTGTAAGCAAATTGTTATTTAAATTTTCATTTTTACATTCAGCCTCATGTAATTGAAATTTCAGTTTAGAAAATTGTTCACTAACTTTATTTTTATATTGTTGAACATTTTCTTTATGAGTGGATTCTAGAATATTTTTTACTTTTTGTGTCTCTAGTAATCTAATAAAATGAATTAATATTACATTCTTCTTATATAAATACATTATTATAAATAATCTTATATTTTCTTTGAATGTAAAAAATCTATAGAGCTTACATTTACACTCACTTAGCTTTCAGTGCAGTAACTTCAGAAGTTAGTTGCCTTATATTAGTATGTAAATTTTCATTTATTGCATTAATTTCTTGATATTCTAATAGTTGTTGATGTAAAGATTTATTTTGCATTTGTAACTCTTTAATGGTAGCAATTAGTGAATCAGTATCATGCCTATGTATTCTAAATTGACCTCTATCTACTATGTTATCATTATAAAATTGAACTGACGAAGGTGGTTTAAATGTAGGTACATATTGACTTGTACTTGTAGAATTTTTATCTTGTATTCTTGATGTAGTATTTTGTGAACATGTTTTATAGTCATTGATTTGCTCACATTTGTGATATGATGTCGTACTAAATTCTGACAGATCACTTAAGGATGAACTAATATATACCTAAATCATATAGTTATTTAATAAGAAAAAAATGACAATTATATTTTAAGTAAAATTCAAACATATTATATATTAGTTATTATATTATAATTAATAATCATATAAATACATGAATATGAGATTACCATGCGATATGATTTAGGTAATGGTATAAGAGAACCTAAAGGTGGGGGTTCACTAAATATACCTCCTACATGACCTTTTTTCAATTGCTGATATAATTCTAGAAGATACTCATTTCTAAGATTGCGTTGAGAAGAAGAAAGACTTAGCTTATCAAGCCAAACTTTGCATAATTGAGCATCTGTCACAGATGTTAGATTTAATATAAAAGGCTTCACACTGATTAATGTTTTTTTAAAAAATTCATCTTGTTTAAGAGCTTCTTGTTCATCACGGTCCTGGAGCTGTGACATGTTTTATACTTCTTGATAATACATTTTAATTAATAATATGAAAAAATACTGTTTTAAATTAATGTTAAATTAATATTTTGCATAATTTTTTATAAGTATATAGAACATTGGTAGATGTAGTAATTATTTGACAAATCTTTTCATAAAAAATGCAATATGGCCATAGATGTTATAATATTCTAAAAACAAATGTCACTCTACTTATTTTTGTAACTAGAAAATATTTCCTTTGTTATCTCACTTATACAAATATTATATCATACTATTACAGAAATAAGCATTATTATTGATAAATTATATATTTATTATCTTCATGTTAATTCTCTGATTTAATTTTATATTACTTTATTTCTTTTTTTTTACTTTACAGAAGATCTATTATACACTAATAAACATATTTAAAATGAAACAGATTTATCATGCAATATTAAAAAATATTAAATATACATGCGTGACATACATTACAATCACTTTGACAAATAATTTTAAATACATCATATTTTCTATAAAAAATAATGGTCTAAGTGTCCTAGTATTAAAAATACTATTTTTTTTATCTTCAAAAGTAATTCATAATGCTAGTAATATGAATCATAAGTACAAAAAATATTTGTACTTTTTATTTATAGATATCATTTAAATCTACATGCTAGTGGGAGAGATGAAGCAAAAATGGATAGATAGGATTTAATGTTACTATCTTTCATAGCCAAATATCACAGCATAGTTTACGATATGATAAAGTATGATAGCAAATGATGTAGTTGCTCTCATAGATTTACTTATGTTCAAATGAAGTATTAAAATAATTATTTCTTTTTCTTATAAAATTACATTGTATGTCACTTGCATGACATTATACTCTTTGAAGCCTACTCTAATTTTATTACATCTAAAAGGAATATTTCATATTATACAATATTTATTTGTATTTTTCTTCCTTATTATTTTTTTAAATATTTCTTATGCTCTATGCTCTATATTCTACTTCTTATGAACCATTTGCATCGAAAATTATTCTCCGAGATCAGAAATAAACATACTAAGATATACTCAATAAATTCTACGCGCGAGTGCTTAACTTAAGTTGGTTTTCTGTAATTTGTTTCAACTCTGTAAGCTTTATTTTCATTGGCTGAAGATTTGTGCCCATCCACTCATCAATCATAAATGGGAAGAAGATACTTTCCATTTGAACTCTTAAATATCCCTCCAAAGATGATAACTCCAATAACAAACTATATATTATATAAACTTTATGAATTACAATTATTTTGATGTAACAAAGTTATGTCATGAAGTGATATAATACTTACTCTGTGAATGCAGGTATTAAACTCTCCAATTGCATAGGATTTGTATGATTATTAGAAACTTGCCATGGATTCATCCAAGTTAATATTCTATTTAAATTTATAATCATATAAGATGCATATATATATATATATATATATATATATATATATATATTATATAATACTCATACAAGAAATAATACTAAATTTTTTATACTTACTGCTCACTAGCTATAATATTGTGATATTTAGTTTTAAAATTTATGAACCACTCAATACCAATTGCCACTTGCCATCCAGGAAACAATAAATTATTTGGTATTGGTGCTGGTCGTGGCTGAGGTATTATATGTAATGGATGATCTATGTATCCTAGGCTCTTAGCAACTTGAATATGCACTTGTTCTGAGTAACCATGGAGCCATACTTTTAAGCATAGTGCTAATGATGGTATTGCTGTAGGCAATAACTCACACATTGTAGCATAATGATCATACCTGAGTACAAAAATAATTTCCAAGAAACTATTATTACGTATAATTTACGAAACATTTACCTTGACCATCCAGTAAATACTGTGCCTCGAAATTCATGAACTTTATTTACATTAATGCCTAATTCTTCTAGCCATTTCTCATGATTACTTATATGATTTCGAATTATTGGGATGTGTTGGCAAGACCCAGTTGCACCTTTAAACGCAGTTGCTGCCCAAATGTGTGGAAATATGGCACTATATTTGTCCCAGATATCTAAGAAGAAAATTGATTAAAAAATTTATTGCATTTATTTGCATAAATAAATAAATCATGCATCATAAATAAATAAATACCTTGAGGTAGAGCAAAATTATCTCTAGGATTATAGTGCCAAATCATTGGTTCAACATATTTCCCTATATAATGCTCTATAAGCAAAAATGATATAATTTCAATCTAACAGTAATTGAAAAAAATATTAATCATTTAATAAATAAAATTAATTCAAATACCTTTTAGCACCTGAAAGTCTATTGACCTCAGCATATCATCCCAGATTATTATCTTTAAATAAGGATATGTCTCTTGTACATATTGTGCAATTGCTAAAATGTGCTCCAAATATAAAGATGGTTTCCCATGTTTACTAGCTGCAGCCCGTTTGGTACAAACAGAGCAAAGACCAAGATGCCAGACTTCATCAGCACCTATATGTAAGTATTGTATATCTGGATGAAAACTCACTATTTGACGAATTAAAGATGTTACCAATGGCAAAGTTCGTGGATTAGATGGACATATAGAGCTTGGGAAGCGTTCTACTTCACGTAAAGAGCGCCATTCATCATGTTTCAGAACAAACTGTGATAATGCATAGATATAAGTTAAAATTTGAGTTTATTCTTACTATCATTTATTTACTCACCTCCATATGTCCAAAAGTTTGTACCAATGGTACAACTGCCAAACCACAATCTCCTGCTATCTGTAAGATTTGCCTTGCTTCTTGAACTGTATATCCGCTTGCCAAATTGATCGGTCTGTTGCTTCCTATTGGAGTAAGCTCTCGATTGTATGGGAAGGTATCCTCCCATTCTAAGAGTAACCCAGTAGCACCCCATGCTCTTATCAAAGGAAATAACTGTAATGTGTGATGTGAATAATAATTATCAGCTATATTATCAAGACAATTATTTATTAGCATTTATTCAAATATGTGATTATATGAGTAAATACTAATTTATTTTATGTAACATAACAAATTTCAAAATATCATTATAATAACTAAATGTACCATGTAAATAAAATCTCTTGATAATTATTTTTTTAACTTAACCAATTAAATCATAAATGACAATTAAGTAAAACTTGATTTAGTTATGAATAATCGTACATAAATAAATATATCAAGGGTCACTTAACTTTTTTTTAAGTCTGAATGAATCACGTTATGCATTCGTGAGTGACGCACATTCCATTGTCGCGCCAAACTTACATACATAGAATTGTTGTTTCCTTTCTTTCTTTCCTTTATAAATCTAAGAATGAAGGAAAACTAAGGTTTGTTCATGCAATATAAATGAAAATATATTTCTATTAGTCGTAAAAGTAAGGTTAGGATCTATTATCGTAGTGCTTTATTTAAAAGAAGAATGTGCGAAACAAAGATATGTACGTATGAAAGTATACAAACAGAATGATTGTTTATTTGCTCGACAAACCTTTTCGAAATAATTAACTCGTGGAGGAGCGCCCTTCAAATCAAGGTGGACAAGTCTGTAAAATAAATTATATTTTTTTATAAAGCAACATTTTAAGGATTAAAAGAAATCTCACAAATTTATAACACGATCGACTGTTTACCTGTGCGAGCCAAACGTCAAGGCGTCCATCTTTTCTCCATCACTACGACGTTAATTAATGTAGCTGTAAAAATTCATGTACATATATAATTGATCAAAAAATAATTTTTAGCAAACATTTTATATTTACAATATTTTCTTATATCACTTCTATTTACAATCATTTTTTGCATCGACAATAGTCAATTCGATATCCGTGAAAATACGAGAAATTCGCGCCATTTAAATTTAAATCAAGCACAATACATATGTATGTATAATTGTTACTTCATGTATCAATGACAATACGAAACGATCAGTTTACATAATTTAGTAAAGAACGACGAATAGAATGATCAGTTACGCATCTTATGATTGAAAGAAGCAAATAAAATACATACATATATAATGCACGTATATTCACGATTTTATAGAAGTATATCATGAATTTTTGAAACATGAACATTGAAACAAAAAGCATATTTTAAAATAAAAGATCTATTCTCGATGAAATATAATTTTATTTCTGTATTATACGATTAATTCAGCCTTATAGGAAGTGTTACAACTGCTGTGTAGTGTTAATTCTCAAATTTGAAGCATATCGGTCATATTTCTAATAGTTACACGAGTGAATATATTGTGCATTTGTGACAATGTTGCAGTTAATCGGTATCTCAAGTGACACTAGTTCTCGCAACTACTATTTCTTTGTATTTTCTCATAATGCCATTGATCGAGATCTTTTATCTTTTATCTATTATTTTTCTTTTATCTACATACGCTTCGAAATAGAATTAAACTTACGTAGTAACACTTCGGTTTACAATTGTTGACAGAGGATCATACGTTAAATATGTAATTATTACATATTTTGTTGCATGTTAAAGCTTATAGATTGATCTTTACATCGATCTATCGCGTATAATTTATGACATACGTCCCTGTTGATATCAATCTCCCGACAAACGCATAGGAAATTGCTTTCAAGGGACGATGTACTTCGCGTAATATCCTTGTCAATGAACACAATACGGAAACCCGTTTTAAGTAGTGTACAATTAACATAAATTGCTAGTTTTAACATAAAGATACAGGCGAGAACAAAAAGTGCAACGAACATTTGGCACTTCGGTTGGGATTGCTTTTTTCTTTTTCTTTTCTTCCTTTTTTTCCAAAAAAATAAAAAACCTATTAAAACAGAATCTACTACTCAAGAATTAAAATTGTATTCTCTTCATATCTCGCTACAAAAAATATTCCCACGCGATAAATTACAAAAACGCATCCTTTCTATAAAGCATCTTTAAATTCTACATCACGACATTAAAAAAAAAAAGGTACAACGGGCAACCACAAAAAATTTGATAAACAGTGATTTTATTATATACAGTCGAGCGAAAAGATTCGCCTTAATTGGATAAAATTATTATCCTCCTCGCAATACGTTTGTACAAAATTGTTTCATCCAAGGACCGCTGACCCAACGTACCTCGAATAAAAAATCGTTAATGTCAAATCGCAAATGTATTAAGTCGAGAGTTTAATTAGTTAACGAATTTAAATAGATCGAATTTTTAATATGATAACTAACGAAGTACGGTGTCATCTATCCTTGGCGTCTTATGTATAGACGTGTCAGGTCAGAAATATAACAACAGTCAGCGACATACAAAAATTGTGATCTGTCATTTAAAAAAATTGAGCTAACCTTAAAACTATCCTTACATTATTATTTAGGACACAAACGAGGGAAGTGATCGCCAGAGGCACTCAGCTTAGTTCATCAAACGCAAAAATATATCGACACTAAACAAATCGTATAAACACGCTTATTTTGTATACTTTGATAATTTACAATTAACAGTTTAGATGATGTTACATTTATCTATACTAATAAAGCAATATCCTTTATTTTTATAGTTGAATTGTAACTGTTATTTTTTGTTTGCTTTTCAATTGTTATTAATTTGATACTAACGCATAGTTCGATAATAACGTTATTTGAATTTTCAATGGCATTATATGCCTTATCTGCAGTTAAATATGTAGAATTTTGTAGATAACTTCATTCTCAATATTCTCAACATCAATCAATATCGAAACTTCATATTTATGCGTGTCTGTTGATACCTTAAGAAATTCAATACGTTTAAGAACTTAAGTCTATCGCCCATCATTAGTCGTGACAAATAAATTAATTATACGATTAAACATTTACACCTTACTATTTCGTCCATATTCCAAAATTTGTTTATGATAAAAAAGCAAATACCTGAAAAACAAAACGATCTTTCTACAGTTCCTTAATCATAATATAATGTACATTCTGTTTACGGTTATGAACTCACCCTTCGCTAGTTAAGACATCTTTTAATTTTGCTCTTGTTATCAAATGGTCATCGCATTTGAACCATTGATCCCTTTGTTGTCTTATGAAAGCTGTATAATGTCCTGTCTCGAGAGAACCTTCATGGTTTATTACAGCAAACAATGAGTATCGGTTGTCACTGAACGCCATATCTTCTCCATTTTTCGGCAAGCCTTCGATCATAGCGCTATTATTATTACCATTACGTCTGTGTGACATGAAAGGAGTCATGTCTAATTGTTCCGGAAATGAAATGAATGTAGAGATCTTTTTGTCTTGAATGCTGGAGTGTTCAAATCGCTTCAGATGAAAACTAGCTACGATCGGTAGTTGCTTCATTGTTAATTGCTTCGTACTTTCTTGATAAGTTTGACAATTACTGCATTTAATTTTTGCACTAGAGCCTAAATGTTCTGCACGCGTAAATCTCTCTAAACAATCTAATAACGAGGTAGGAGGTCCAGAGTTATCGGATCCTGATGCGCCAGCCGCGGTACCTAAATCCAAAGATATGTCCCAGAAAGGATCTATCGTAGTCGAAACTCCACTAAAAGATAATAAACAACAGTGAATATATACATTACATACATTCCAATAATTTTTATAACAATAAATAACATCGTACTTGCATGCCTGACAAACAACATCACTCTGAAGTCCACCAGTAAATATTTGATCGATAATGCAGTTACAGTGATGGGGGTTATCTTTTACCAAAATTGGTGCAGCTTCGCAATGTCTATGTAAGACATCCAAAGTAGCGATAAAAAATTCGTGCGCATCTTGCTGTTCATACCCTGCTAGATGCCTCGCATGTGTCCAGATTAAGTGAAGTAGTTTATGAAGCGTTAGAGGTGCTTTACTACCGGAATAAAATTCCTGAAAAAGGTGGGACACTTCACAGACTAGGCAGCGAGTGGGTTGTGGGCAGTGATGACGGTCAGCCAGGAAGTAGTCTCGTAATAGTGGAGTGTGTATCAATGCCTGTACAATACAGTTCATGAAACATGTGCTGCCAAGATTTATAAGTCCTCTTAGACCTAAAGCACCAAAAAACTTTGTATCAATATCTTATATAATATGATTTTACTTTCAAATTATTTCTTATAAATTCATAAATAAATGTTTTTCTACATTTAATAAGTATGCATAGCTTTAAAAAAGTACCTATCGTAGAATTTTCTACAACACGCCTTCGCCTTGGATGTTTTCTCAATAACTCTGCCTCTATTTGAGTAGGTTCCCAAGCACGATAAAATTCTCCAAAACTCAATGATTTTGCTGATTCACTCCATTGTGCTTTAGCAACAGATAACAATTCTCTATCATAAACATAATCGCCGCATTGGAAGCACAAAATATTACCATAACATAAATCCACAGCTGAAAAATTCAACATTTTTTAAATTTTATTAAGTCATGATATCATTAAATTATTGATAATTATAATGTAAAGATATTCGTTAAATCTATTACCTAAAAAATGTTTCTTTGTTTTTGCATGCTCCTGTATGTGACCCTTCACATAGCAACCAAAAAATATACAATGGAGACAAGAATGAAGACGATCCTTGTAAGTTTTACAAGTATGACACAAGCAGCTTACAGCCTGCAAAAAAAAATTAATTATTATATATAAAAGTTACATTAAATATGTAAATACAAAAAGTAATATTAATATAAATTTGTAATTTCGTTATTTCTGCGAATCGAAAATCCGATGGAATAAATTATCCATAATCAAAAACAGTGTTTCACTTGAAAAAATAGCAATAATACAACACTTTTACATAAAAATTTCATACCGTTTTTTAATTATATACGAATAAACATATTTTATCTTGCTGTTCAATTAAAAAAAAAAGTATTATCTTGTTTTCCGCGCCAATTTAAAACTATCGATGATTATCTAGTCAACGTAATGTCTTAAAAAAATAAATACATTAAAATAAATACAAAAAATAAATACAAATAATTACACATTATACGTAATAGAATTATTTTAATGTTTATCTTTTATAAAACTACAATCTACAGTCCGAGTTTCGCGAAACCTTATAAACGTGGTTAAGACAACAATATTGGTACATTATTTGAAACAAAGCTAAAGATACATAAATCAATGTTCCGTCCCTGGAAATCGTGAATGAACTACACATAACCAAAGGAAAACGTGAAGTAGCGTACATACATGCATGATATTATGAAGCAACATAAAACAGATGTTACGTTAGGTCGTCGGTCTCTCTATCATTATCTACATGGTCCATGACTCGAGTAGTCGAGAACCAGAGCCAAGATCGAAGATAAAGAGAAAATAAATGTAGTGAGGAAAAGGGAGAGCAAAAGAGACAAAGATAAATAAAAAAAAAAGAAAAGAAAATGAGACAAGGATATAAAAAGGATTTCGCATAAATAAAACGACCATCTCTTCTTTCTTAAACTTGTTCATAACAAAACATAAACAACGAAAAGTCCACAATAAAAGTTCCCAACATAGGGAAATTCGATGGTTGAAAAAAAGATAAGGAAAACTAGCTAGCGTATGATAGGTAGAAAGAAAGAGAAAGATAGGTAGCGACGGCGCGTGTTATGCATAGGTAAGATATATAAATATATATATGTATATATATAATATATATATACACATATGTATAAGATAGAGGGAGGTTGAAAAAGATAAAGAAAATTGGCAAGAATCGCGCGTGATAAGAATAAAAGTATAAAGAATTATAAAAAGGTAATAATAAAGTTAAAGTTGAATGGTGAACCACGCGAAAAAAAAGATAGTCGCACCTTCCTTACGCGTGCCTCGGTTGATGTGCTGGTCACGAAATAGGAGTGTATCACTTTGTATGGCTGGATGCCCTTCGCTGCTTTGAAATTATTCAAGTGTATGCAGCCATGGTCGCTCATCTCAGGCTCGCAGCTTGAGCGACGTTGGCGTGCCTCCTCGACGTCGTCGTCCTCCTCCTCCTCCTCCCCCTCCTTTCCACTACCGTCCTCAACCCTGTGAGGACGTCAATGCCGACGGCGACGTCGATGCCAGCAGTGATCCTTGACTCGCAAGACGGATTATCTTCGGTGTTATTCCTTCTCTTCCTTCTCCTCCTTGCAAGAGAATCTGACAACGTCGATCGGGAGGAGATCAACGTAGGAGCCTCCCACCGGCGCGACGCGCACGACGGCGACGACGACGGCGAGCCGACGACGACGACGACCGAGGCGACGACGTGGAGTGCTCGCTCGACGACGGCAACGGAGGCGACGATGGAGGAGGCTCCTCTGCGCGGGGGGTAGCACGCTGGCTTTGGTAGAAGCGCGCGTGTCGTTGACATGGAAAAGCGCGTGAGCTTTGGAAAAGAAAGATCTCGAGGGTTTCGCCCTGTCCTACCAAAAATTACTGCGTGCGATTTCGTCTTGTCTTGTCTTGTCTTGTCTCGTATCGTCTCGTCCCGTCTCGTATCGTTTCGTTTCCTATCGCTGTCACACGGCGCCTATGTCTCCCCCTAGACACGAAGAGAGATTCGAGAGAGAAAGAGAGAACGCGCGCATGAGAGAGAGAGAGAGAGAGAGAGAGAGAGAGAGAGAGAGAGAAAGAGAGAGAGAAAGAAAGAGAGAGAGAGAGAGAGAGGAAGAGAAAAAGAGATAGACAGACAGACAGGACAGACAAAAACAGCACACTTTACGAGAGAATCGTCGTAAAACGATTGTCGAACCAAGAACGATGGAGACAGCGGGCCTTCCGATGAACGAAACCGACGCTCTCGTCCTTTCTCCTATTCCACGTTTCTTCACCCGGCTGTTCACGGACACCAGCCGGTCAGTGCAGGCGGTGCCGGTACAGAGTAGCCTCACTTCTTCCCCCACTACTACCATCATCATTTCACACTAAACAGGAACGTCACTGTCAAGGGCGCGTTCTCGGGGCTCCCTATACCCCTCCAATATTGATAGTACATCGTTAGTAACCTTATTCTTCTATCAATGATTTTATTGGTTGTACTCTTTGTTGCTTAAACCAATCGCATTGTAGCGTACGAAAAACAAGAATGATGATTGGCTTTTTAATTAATTCTTATTTTTTAATGAAAATAATACTTTCTTTTATTCTTCTTATCTAAGAATCTCAAATAATTTATTAAGCTAAAAATTCGCATTCCGATTGGGGCGAAAAATGCATATGACATTAAATGTGAAATTATAAAATTATTCACTCAAGAATACAATATTAGTTTGCAAAGATAATTAGAAATAAACTTCAAATAAATATTTTCTAAATAATTCTGTAAATTAAAAATTAAAACGTTTTAAAATTTCGTACGTGGCGCACCCTTTTGAATAATTTCGTATTCTTGCTTTTACGCGGTCCATGTGGTCTGATGTGGTCTCGATTATTAAATGACAATATAGTGAACGTATTTAGTTTTGTTTAAGTCATAAGTAATATTATTTTTAGTATAATATAATGGAAGAAGTTACAAAGTGCAGTTATATCAATTGTCGTGATCTTCGAGAAAAAGAACAAATATTTCACGAATTACCAGTAAGCGATATTGGTTTATGCGTTAAATGGCTGGTAAACAGTGGTCATGAATATTTAATTGGACGCGACTTTGCAACTTTACGATCGATGAAATTTTTTGTATGCAGTAATCATTTCAAAAGTGATTCTTATTTAGCCAAAGGAACGCTGAAAGAAAATGCTGTACCCCAACCATATTGGTATTATAATACTGTTGGAAGAATTAATGATATGTCTTATGTGAGTCTTTTTTTGATAGAATTATATAAATGAAATACACATAAGTACTGTTAAATTATTTTGAAATGTTTTAGATTGAACACGAATCGAAGTTTGATCAAGTTACAGCAAAAACATATACGCACCGTGCTCATAACATTTTTCAGTTTAAAGAACAAAGTGCAAATACCACAGAAAATAATTTTCATGAAGAAGGCTGGTGTAGAACTTGTGCTATGAAAAAAAATAATGTAGTTAATATGACATTAAAGAAAAGAAACACTGAAATGAGTCTTCTTTCAAAACTAAAATTATTGATAGAAATTGATGATGAAGATACATTGCCATTAAACATGTGCTATGATTGTGTAAAGAAGTTGGAACAATCCTTTCAGTTTTTTCAACAAATTTATATAGCAGACAATACATTGCGTCATATTTTTCCTAAAGGTCAATTAGATAATGATTGCTATGGTATAACTATAGATAGAGTGGATGGTTGCGTTAGCGATATAGAATTTGATCCAATATTACCATCTAATGAAGATGATCGATTGTCAATGAATCATGAAAGTAATAATATAATAAAGCCAAAATTGTTAGATACCAAAGACAATGAAAGATCTTTATCTAAGAAAGTCCCAACAAATGAAAAATTATTGAAAGATACATCTGCCAGTGATAAGTGTGGCACTGTATTTTCATTACTTACAGATACTTGCCATAGCGATGAAGAACTTCATTGGACAGATGTTTTGAATGCAATAGAACGCCAAAAGATTACATTTTTGCAAAAACAAGTACCTATGCGTAGAACAAAAATATCTTGTGAATTCTGTATTAGCAAGTTTAGATTAAGACGTCAGTTGAAGACACATTTAATTACTCATCATCCTAAACTCATTAGAACTATGTGTATGGATTGTATCATCTACTATGAGAATGAACTTCTTCTCTTAGAACATCGTGCTATTGAACATAATGATGATCAATGGTATAGATGTGATCATTGTCAAAAAGTTTTTTCTAGAAAAAAAGGTTTGAGATTACATATTACTAGATCACACCAAAGAAAAAAATGCTATTCATGTGATTTATGTAAACAACAATTTGCATCAAAACAAAATTTATCTTTACATATTGAAAGTGGTCATCCATGTGTGAATATAAAAAAAGAAACATTACTTGATCAAGAAATTAAAGATGTATGCATGGTTAACTTTGATGTTGATAATGCTGATCAATCCAACAATTCAAAGATATCTCTTATAGAAGAACCAAAAATAGCAGATGTATCTATAGATAAAGATTTTAATCATACGGATTTATCTTCCACTTGTCCTAACAATGAATCACAATCCATACAATTAGAAAAAACTATCCATTCTGTTGAAGAACTTATTGAAAGCTAATGTTTTACTTTATATGTTTCTGTATAGTTATATACATGGAAATATGTGTGGGATTTCATAACTAGAACAAATAGATGTAAAATAAAGAAATAATTGATATCTTGCAATAACTATAAAATGTGATAATTCAAGATTATAAAGCAATAGATATTGAAAGATATTCTCACATAAATTGAATCATTACAATTTTTTAAAATATATACTCTCCATCATTGTATTATCATTAAAAAATAGTTAATTGATTACATACACGTTATATAGCTTTTGTTTTTGACAATAAAGATATTTGCAAATAGAACTTTGATGAATACATGAACTTTCAATTTAAATTATTGTAAAGTCAGTCTCTTTTCTAAAGAGGTACATGACTTCCCTTTGTCAGAAATATCGATTTTTTTTTTATATGTATTTTCTAAAAGTATCTAGAGTTTTAAGAATATTCAGTCAAAATATCAGATAAAAATTTTAAGAAATTGCGAAGTTAGCGATAATAGTAATATTCATTATAAGATAATGCTTTCAAATCGAGCAACTATTCCATCGCCTAACTTTTCTGTACTGTTTTATTTTATTGCAATTTTGCTATGTATGTAACAATTTTATATGCATATGTATATGTAAAATTCACAAGTGGTAGAAAAAAATAGAGAAAAAAACATCTATTAAACTACAAAAAATGGAAATGAAATTCTAAAAACATTTTTCTCGAAACTAAATTAAAAAACTTCGAAATCGGTACCCACAATTTCTGAGAAATTACTAGATCGCTTGATTTGGCATTTTTAAAGTATCATTTATATTATATTTAAAAGTTTCTCTCGAAACCTTTTTTTTTTTCTTTTTTTTTTTACAAGGACGAAAGGGCGATTTTATGCCAAAAAGCAAAATGTAAAAGTTCTCAATTTTTCATATTCGACTTGAAGGTACTACATTTTATATCTACACTAAAATACAACTGTTTCATTATTTTCCATTGAAAACATTTTTAACTTAAGCTTCATATTATATTCTATTAAGTAAAGAAAGGTTTGATCTTATAAGTAATATATGTTTCTAAAAAAACAAAAAAAAGTGTATCTTTTTTCTTCCCAAAAATTATGTACATTAAAATTAAAAATGTGGCCTATTCTTATTAATATCATTTGTTCATTTCAAACTGATGTCTAGGATTTTTCTATCTTTCAATATATTCTATTAATATCTCTTAAATATACATAACATATAAACATTGGTTAGAACCGTCGAAGTGTAACAAAATAAAAAATATATGTTTTATTGAAAATATTTTGTTAAAGATATAGGTAAGAAAACGATAAATAAGAAAAAGTTTTTGTGCTGTACATCTTGCGAGTAACTTATTATTTACAAAAAAAAAAAAAAAAATTATTCTTCTAAGTACTATTAAGTCAATGTATGCAATAAAATTACTTGGGGGGAGGCTCGAAATATTTTTAATTTATTTAAAATATTACGAATAGAATCTTTCATTATGATCTTGTCGCGATTTGGAACAATGCGCACGTCGTTCGGTAAATTCGGCCAATCTAATTGACGATATTGCAGAGCTAGCCGGAGCCTATAGACAAAAATATTTTCAGTGTGTTATTAAGATGAATGTTTTTTATCATAAAATCCTTTATTACCTTAAACCAAGGTGATGTTAAAGTAGCTTCGGCGGTAGCTCTTTCTTCGCCATGTAAGCATAATAATCTTCCAAGAAGATCTTTTGCATCGTTAGATATGGCTTCAAAATATTCATTGGGAAAACAGAAATCGCATTTTAATATATTAGCAGTCGTTTCTTCTACAGAATCATCTAGAAATGGCGATACACCGCTAAAACGTAAAATGTAACAAGTAAGTCTATTTTGTCGATAATAATTGCAATTGATAAGCATCAAATGGATATAAAAAGCATTGTGATTTAATCGAGAATATCAATTAATATGTCACCTTAAAAGTACATAAATGAAAACACCTGCAGCCCACATATCCGTACAAGTTCCCGTAGGTTTACCAAGTACCAATTCTGGTGCTGCGAATTCTAAATCAGCAGGCGGTACGACTTCGTCGACTGGGCCCCTTACTGCTTCGCCAAGATCTATTAATTTAACTATACCGCTATCTTGATCTACTAGTACGTTTTCAGGTTTTAAATCTAAATGAGCTATGTTACGTCTATGTAACCATTGAAGGGCTGACAATAACTGACTCGCATACTTGATGGCCATTCCTTCCGTATAATCAGATTTTTTACTAAGGTAAACGAAGAGCGTTGGACCTCGAACTCTAATAAAATCGAAAAGCCAAATATAACGAGTGTGTTAAATATTTCAAGGAATTACATTTATAGATATAACTTACAATTCTAGTACAATCGTGTCAATTCCTGGACGTGGAGCATTTTCAAATAGGGCAAAGGCTCTAATGATGTTACCATGATGACTAGACGCTAACAAATCATACTCGGCTCGAGTTAGGGAACGTGGTTGCTTGTGTCGTGGAGTTTGTTTCAGTGCCACTTCTTGACCCGTTCCCTTATCTCTAGCACGTCTTACAGTTGCAAATCTACCCTTTCCTAATTCATCTAGTTCTAAATATCTTCCAATAAATTGTTCGGTTTCCCAATTTAAGTTATCTTCGAAACCAGTCAACGTTACTTCCGCGGAAGATGAAGTAATGTTTCCATTTTTTCCAACAACACGGAAACTATAAGATGCACCAGGTGGTAATTCCAAAGTCATTGGTGGATGTTTTACGTCCGTTGCCATCAGAACCCAAGTTTGAGAAGGTGCTGTTCTACCTTCTATACTATATGAATCAACACTTGAATATTCCCAATCTATTTCGATTTTTGTCGAACCAACGATTCGTGCCCATGTACTACCACTTACGCCTAAAAACAATTATTTGAAAATCATCGTTTATTCTATCACGTTATATTTTATATAATAATCGTTAAAAGTTAGAATAATTTTCGGTACATACCTGTGATGAAAAGGGAAATCTCTGTCCAACAAGAGCCAGTGTCATGTTCAACGTAACACCGGTATATTCCCGAATCCGAATGACGACATCTTACAATTTCTAAATACAGAAAAGTAGCGGTCTGTTCAAATCGATATCGATCGCCTTCTTTAATAATTCGATTATCTTTCTCATCTTCTTTTTTCCATGTAACGGTTGCTGCTTCGACATTAATAATTTCTACTGAAAGTCTAACGTCCTCGCCAGCGGTTGCCTTTATCAGACCTGTACTTGCTAGGAGCGTAGGTGCTCCTTTTTTTTCTAAAGATCTTTCTAATGGCTGTACGATATCCTTATTAGAATCTACTTTGCTCGGACGGAAGGACCACGCTCTACTTATAGACAAATTTGGAACAAGGCTAGCTGGTATCCAAAGTTCTTCTTTCTCATTATGATGTGAAACCACTAATCCAGGGCCATCCAAACGAGAAACGACAAGTTCGTCACCGGCACGTAGTTTTCCCCAGTCGGCTGCCAATCTTACTCGGGCACCCGGAACGACCTAAATAATAACATCGTTTAATCACTGTTTTCCCATTTCGTTCTTTTATAGATTGTACATTGTTATAAATTTAGTGAAATTTCTCATGCAAACAAATTACCGATACAGTAGCGCATTCAATGCTTTATCATGCTCACCAAAAGTTATAGAAGTTTAAAAGTAGTTATCTGGATGATGCAGTGGTAGCAGATAGTACAGTAGTAGTTAGTAGCAATAGAATAATAATAGCAGTAGTAACGACAGTTGCAGCGACCAGTGATGATGAAGAGAATGTGATGATTGTGGTCGTAACGATTTTAATAACGGTATAGTAGCTGTAGCTGATGCCGTAGAAACTGGCATAGCAGTAACAGTAGTAGAGAGAAAGATAGAAAGAGAGAGAGAGAGAGAAAGAGAGAAACGGTAATAGTGTAATAAATATGGTGGTGGTGGTAGTAGTAGCAGTAGTAATCATAGTAGTTGTAATATATAGTAACAGCAGTAGCAAAAATAATGGTAGTAGATCCGATGGTTTTGTATAGTAATACAGTAGTATATAATTATTATTTTGTTGTTAATAGTCTGAACATTTATGGCAAATAACATTAATAATAACGAGCCTAGGGTACTGTAATACTATCAAAACCGTCGCTTTATATCCTATATTTTCACTTTAGGTAGGCTAGCGTGTTAGTTGTTGGAGAATAATCTTCTTTTGCTTCTCGATCTCACGGTGTTACACTCTTAACCGATCGAAAGTTATAACGTGCGTGCACTTAGCAAAAGACAACAACACAACAACTAATAGTGACCCGATCGTACGCTTTTTCTGATAATGTCTCGCTCGGTCTATTTCTCTAACAATAAAAGATCGAGGATTTGTGGATGCGACGACAGAAGGTAATGCAGTACATAGCAGTTAGCGACAGACATCAAGAAGGAGAAGAGCCCCTTTGCTGCAATCAAGAATACTAATTATAGAATGCGAATTATCCAGCTAGCATTATCAATATGAAAATCGATGAATCGTTAAGAAATATCTCACCGGTATCGAATTAGTACGAACTGGGGATCGTGCGCGCAGAGTATTCCTGAATCCATCGAGGAAGTTAAGCCTACTCTTTGTCGGACTTGGCGTTCGTGGTAATTCGCAATCTAAACCACCGTATTGAGTCCTTTGAATCGGTCGAGTTATCTTCTGCTGAGGAATACTCTTTTCTTTGTTCATCGTTCCAGGGGATGCTGTCGAAAACGTCGGGGCTACTGATATGGTCTCTCGAACCACAGGCTCCGTTGTTGGAACTCGGCTATATGTCAGCAAATTATAAATGAAAACAAAACACAGTACTACGCGTCAAGGTTCGTCTTAACTAGCATTATACTTTTTTAGATACTAGCAGGTCAATTGTCATTGCATCACTTGGATCATCATTGCATCTGATTTGATCGATCAGGAAGTAAGTTTGTCAAAAACATCAAATATAAGTCGAACGAGTCTTGACATGAATTTGGTGCGATATCAACAGGAAGAAGGAACAAAAATAAATCATTCGTTAACAATAATAAGAAATAATAATATCGAATGAAATAAAATTTCTAATTGGTCTCGTTTTACATTCAAACAATAAATCTGTGTGTATGTGTGTATTTGTGCGCGTGTTTGTGAACTTAAACAATTAGCATCAATGGAAATAGTATAAATGGAAACTTAAACGTTCTTTGAGAAAAGAAAGAGCTTCCTTTTCAAGGAATACAATAAAATCTCACGACCATATCGAAAGGTGTAATCGTACAACGATATTGAATTCTTCCGTGGGCAATCAAAGGGGAAACAAATAATAGGATTGTTTCATGAAGATACAAAAGTCGAGGAACATAGAAAGGAGAAAAAGAAACGACAGTCATAAAGAACAGAGTCCGACATTGTCTCTCGCAGTACTGTGTTCACTGAAAATCATAATAAAACAAGCCGTTAGTAGCATGCACGGGTACATTAGGTAGGCGTGAGAAAGAAGGACGCATTGTAATCACAGTCTTCGTATTTTACAGTTTATTCTAAACAATATTTACGTTTCGCGAGTTGATTATAGCCCTGCTTTTTTGATGCTTTTCGAGAATTAATACGTACTATGTACAGTGTACTCGTCACCAGATACCTCATAATGGTATTTATAAACGTTATTAAAATTATTATAAATATATTGTACATTCTCGATAATTATATCATTAAGTAGCGTGGCACACACCCCAGGCGTGGAATTGTACATCGTATGCCGTACGCGATGTACGCATTTTCGTATACGTAAGTATACAATACTTACATACGTAAACGCACGCGCGCGGGCATTTTCACGCACGCACATCCCCAGACACCACCCACACACGCGCGTACGCACGCACTATGTATATGCACATTGGAACGGATTAACGCTCGTTTACAGGCCTTGGAAGCAAGAGGTGGCTGTGGAAGAGTAATACAACGATCCATAGAGCTTGAGAGAAGAAAGGGAGAGGGGACAAAAGACCAAAATTTGACCCATTTGGAAATGGAGAAGTACTTTGACATTCAGCGTAACCGATTCTAATTTATCTAGAAGTCTAACTTCATTTTTGAATTTTATACGACTCAAAGTATAAGTTCTTCCTTTACGGTATTCTTAAAATATGTCTCCTTTCGATCTCGACACGTTCGTTTTTCATATTTTTCATATTTTTCACTTTTTTCTTCTTTTTCTTGTGCTTTACTTTTAGATGAAGTTTCATTAGGACAAGTTATTACGTTAATACAAAGTTGAATTTCACTTTATAATTCGTCGACAGCGTATATTCCTTTACATAGATCGTTTTTCTGTCGAAGGTATGTATGTATGTAGTACGTAAAGTAAAGGTTTTGCATAGTTATTCGTGCTGCTACGGGGATGACGGAAATTTGGAAAATACAAGTATTGAAAAGGAGTAACGAAGTATATCTCTATTTCGAGTGATGACGGAATAAATAATGACAATACATATCGTTATAAGAAGAAGAATAACGATGATAATAACGATGACGATTCCGATGAGTGACGATGATATGTGTTAACAGGAACAACAACGATAACAACAACAACAACAACAAGAATGGCAACAACGAAGAAAAGATCCTTGAATAATCGAAGGAACGTCGATCATGTGCTAGGGGTAGTGACTAAAGAATCCAAGGGAAAAGGACGAAGGTGATGATTTAGGTGACGACTACGGTTATCTAGCTTACAGCGCTTGTATCTCTTTTTTTATATAAAATATACAAAAATATGTCGGAACGAATATTCACAGGTCGAGTGTTAAGAGAGTCAGTGTAATTCAGTGTTAAATAGAGACGCTTACAGTGGATCTTTGGTAAGTTCCTTTTGGTAGGCAATCGGTGACTGTATCGCCTTGAGAAAGTCACGTTGTGTTTGTAGGATATCAGTAATCGTATCTACCCATTCCTGTCTGCGAGGTCCATTTTCTTCTACTACGCTGCAATAAAATCCTAGACCGGGCTTTCGAGGATCCGTAGATCGAATCATAAATTTGTCCGGATCGTCGTACGAATCCTCGAGACTCATTTTGTTTACCTGCACGAAAACATACCGGCGAATACATACATTTCTCTTTTTTTTTTTTCTTTTTTTTTACGATGTTTATACGCGATCAAATTTTAATACTTGGATCGAGCATGAACTCAAGTCAATTTATTTCCACAAAATCTATTCGAACGAATCGAAGTTCAAATTTTTTTAGTTTCGTAGCGTTTTCACATTACCAAACCGACTTATACAAAATTTATAGTAACGATAATTCGTAGTCTCTTGCGATAAATCGCATACATGTTGTTATAAAAAATATGAAAAAATTACCTGTATATGAGCTTTATATATGTAGGCTGGGTTGGTGAATTGAGTCTTCTTACCAACAGCTTCGCTGAAGATAATATTTTGCTCGAAAAGAAAAACGTGCCACTCTTTTCCTCTCGTTGGCATGCTCGATATTTCTGACACTAATAAAGGCCCGTGTAACAGAAGTTTACCCTGTGCTGTTATTTTACCCTTCAAACGAAAAGAATAAAAGAGGACGTAAAATACTAAAATTTTCTAACATACAATATGTCGTTCAAGAATATATTATAAGCATGAATTGTAAATGTTACGTAAACACTTAAAAAAAAAGGCTAACAGGTGATTAACCTACCATTCGAAATTGATTTGATATTTTTAACTTACATCAAAACCTTGCAATCTCCCCACGTCCATCATGTCATTAGCCGCTTTTGGTATAACTCGCATAACATGAACCGCTGCTTTAAGTCCTTCGATTTCTGATAATCTCTGAGTACGCTCGGTCAAACGCAATGCCTCACGAAGGAGCAGTTGATACTTTGTAATCCTTTGCACGGGTTTTATCAACAAATCGCAAAGCTGCAGACGATGTCCAAGTTTCTGCCTCAATTCCTATAATATATCGAAATATAATTATATTTCATGGCCAGAAAGAATTTAGATACATTAACACATAACAAAATGTATTAATTATAACAAACGTGTTTGTTACATTGAAGAAAAGATGGCACAAATAATTGTAATTACCTCGAAGTAAGTATATATATATTCTGACACGATGTATTCAGAAACGGGTTTATTTTGACAATAAACGACGTACATGTGCAACTTCCTCTCATATCTTTTAAAGAGAGGACCGAGTTCTTCCGGGCATTTTATGCAGTTCTCCAAAGCTTTCAAAAAAAAGCTGAGAATACAAGAGATTATTATGTTAGCATGTTGGCTCGCAAGTCGTAAAATTTTCACTTGTTGATATACGCAAAGAAAAAAAAATAAGATAAAAAAGAGAAAACGAAATGGCTCGCGCCAGCAATCGTATACTCACTCTCTGTGCCATTCGTAGATCGCTTCTATGTTACCAAATACCATTTTGTCTTTCCCAGCTCGAAGATCATCAGGAAGTGGAATGTCGCTCTCTGGATCACGCATTAACATCATATATCCTTCGACAATTTGTTTGAGATCGTTGACATAATCTCTTTCTGTATCGACCAATTCGCGAATAACAAATTGCCTTTTAGTCAAAGCCGCAGTTTCGGGATCGGATTCTTCGGAAACATGCGATGGACTTGTAGCACGAGCATAATTATTCTCGCCATCGCTCGAGCCTCTACCACCTGCTGTTGTCCTTTCCGTTCGCATCAGACTATGCCTTTCTTGATTCTCGGTGTGTTGTTCCTATGATCAAAAGTTTCATCAAGAAATAATAAAACGAAATGAAATAAAACAACGCACGAAACTTACCATCCTTTCCTTTACGATCTGCTCGATTTCTGCTAAATCCGCCGTTGTGGCTCCGTCGAGTATTTTGCTGGAACACTCAGATGCCTAAAAAGATAAGAAAAATAAGAATACGCAATATGGAAATAACGGAGCTAGTATACTCACTCTTTTTCCAGGTAATTCGTCGGGTATCGTTGAACCAGGGGGTCCATTACCGGCAGCGACTAAAATGGGCTCGGTAATCGGTTTCATCGGTGGCGGTAATTCCAAGTCATCTTCACCATCCTCGGTGCCATTTTGTTCGTGAAAGACGTTACCTTCACCGTCGTCGTAAGTCGCAGATATCGTTTCGGAAATTTCAACGTGTTCTTCCTCTTCTTCCTCTTCCTCCTCTTCCTCTCTTTCAACCTCCTCGGCTCCCGTTAAAGGCTCAAACTCGGAGACAATCCTCACGTTTCCAGCAGAAACAGTAACGGCACGTTTTTGTTCAACAGCTCCTGATGGCAGCTTGAAACGTTTGTCCGAGCTGCCCTTTTTTAAGGATCCAATGTTTTTGCCGCTTGGCGTTACCGTTGCCACCGTTGTCGTATTTTTTACTGCTGCCGTCGTCGTCGGCGTTGTCGTTGTCGTCGTTCCCGTTGTAGTAACAGTAATAGAAGAAATAGCAGTCGTCGTTGTCGTCGTCGTCGCTGTCGTCACCGTTGATAAAGACGTCGATGCTAGCGGAATGCCACTGTTAACGGTGGCGGCAGCAGCCGTTGACGCAGCCGACGACGACGTTGAGACGACCTTATCGACCTTGCCTTGGCTGAGTTTACGCAACGGAGGTGGTAACCACTTTCTCCTGCGACACACCAACGAACTCTTCGTATTACCCAGCACGTTAACGAAATTTCGCGACGATATCCAAGTTTCACGACGATATCATTTACTTTCTTAAAGAGTTACGCATCGGAAGGCATAATTCGAGAACGCGACGAATGATAGGGAGAGAAACGCAACGTACTGGCAGCGAACGCATTTCTCCTACCACATCATCTTCATTTTATTGCTATTAATAAACGCGGACACAGTTGTGCCTGCCGTGTCGCCAGTGAAAACAATGAGAGCGGGGATAGGCGTTAAAGAGAATCGCCACTATGTCCAATGCTGTTTGACTCGGCACTCACTATGCACGTTGGCCAATTGCTAATAACCAAGCGTGCGCTTTCTATTAGTAATTAGGTTAAGTACTTTCGACTCGTTATGATTTTATATTACCGTATCAGACTTACAGAGTCTGATTGTTATGCATCTTATTTACATATAAATGTACTGTCATAAACAAATATCGGTCTATAACATATTTTTTAATATTTTATAAACTCATGCTTATTACTTTAAATGTTTATTATATATAAAATAAACGTGCACGTTGATGTGTGCAAAATTTATAGGTTAAATTTCGAACATTCTGATGCAAAGTAAATTCAATTATTTTTACGAAAGAAATAATGTTAATATTGTTATGATTAATCGTCTTAACATTTCATTGGCATATCCTTTACAACATTATCACGTCGATTCCATTATTTCTGCGCATATAACAATTTAATGTTGGTAAATATATTATTAAAGACTAATAACTTATATGAACCCACAAAGAAACATAACCTTCTCGCATGTCACTATACGTAAAAGATATCGATGAATTTAATCATTCGACACATTTGCACGCGACCGTATATTCCTAGGAATATTATGTTTGAAAGAATTCGTCATTAATCAGAAAACGCGTTATAAAGCTACTCACCCGCTAAAACCGCGTCTTTTATTTCCAGGTGAACTGGTACTAGCTGAGCTGCCATCGCTTCCAATAATTTCTGAAAGCAATAAGAAGACAAAGATCGTTATAATCATTTGCGATAACGATAGCGATAACAGTAATGATACAGATATCAATCGGACTCCTTTATACGCGATTTTACTATAAAATACGTTCTATCTTATTTAGACATAAAGTAATTTTGTCTTATTTCAGAAAATTCGATTTCTATCGATCCTTTAGTTTCATTGATATCATTACGTAACTCCTTTGCAAAGCGAGTACAAATAAAATCGATCGACTTTGGATTTTAGATCATTGTATCATCGCTAGACTTATAAACGATTATTATCTCTACTATCCAAACGGGGATAATAAAATGGGTGAATCGAAAGTGGTAAGCGTAACCGCCTCATATATCGAGGTATACTTCTATGATATCGGCCCGACGTTACTCTCTTATTTTTAGATGCAGCACACAGGCTTAAGAGAAAGCTTGCGTGACTCTTTCATTCTATCTGCCTTCTCAATTTCTCAAGGAAAAAGTTTGTCATGTCTTCGAAGCATCCTCATCGTACTTTGCCCTCGCTTATTTTTCTTCGATCCATCCCCTTCTCCTTCCTCATTGTCGGTCCGCATCGTCCATCGCCCCTCTGCTAGTTTGACAATTTGAGACACGGAGAAAAAAATAGGAGCAACGGATACTTTCTTGTCTGATCATGAATTGCCATAGGTCGTGTCGAATGATCGACGCCCAGTTTGACCGTGAAGCTAGCCCCAGGCTGCCAAGTGGTCAAGGACATTCGTGTCCCGTGCGTCGTATTGATCGAGCGCTCGGGTCTCCTAGTATACGTACAAGTACGGATCTCGTCATCTGCCTCTTTCAACTGTTATCAAGCGTGGCCTATTCTCTTGTTCTCTTCTACTCGTCGAACGTTAACTCGATTGTGTCGTTACCAAGGCAATTATCGAAAAGCAACTCTTGAAAAAACTTACCCAATTCTTCGCTCGACGGTGTTAAAGTCGAAGCTGGGGATGATGCTGCTGTACCGACTACCATAACGAGTTGTTGTTGACCGGTCACCGATTGATTAAGTTGCTGCTGTTGAAGCAATGTTTGTTGTTGATTGGGTGGCTTTCTCGATGGTGAGGTCTTACAGGAATTACTTGGTGGTTGTTTCAAAGCGCTCGTAGGTACAAGACCTTCTGCTGGTGGATCTGTTTGTCCCGGTGCGAGTGGTAAACGTACCAATGTCCATTCACCAGTACCAACGATTCCACTGGCATTTCCATTACCGCTACCATTTTCTAAGACTTCCACTTGCTGGCCTTTCGTCACCGTCAGCTCTCTAGATCCTGGTGCTGCTAGATGATCCGCAACGACCCAAGTCATTTCGGCTACACCAGTCTAAGAATGAAAATCGAAAAAATAGCAATTTGTCTTCCTAATTTATTTTCTCGTATTTTTCTATTCATGGTTCACTCCACTGAAAGAAGGAAAGAACGAAGTATTTTAACGTGGGAAAGTAAGCAAACGAACGCATCAGGGTACCGGATTTTATGAGTGGAGAGAGAGAGAGAAAGAGAGAGAGAGAGAGAGAGTACACGCCATACGCAGATACAAACTTGGAACCGACATCATCGAGAAATCGTCTTTGAATTTACGGACCGTTGGAGCGTCTAATGTGCTACGTTCGCTGAAATAGGTTCGATCGGTCCGTGTAATCGTTTAGACGATATTTACGAGAAGAGTGCTTCATTTTTAGAGTACAAGGAGTCATTTACTCGAAACAGGAAAACTTCTTAGAGTAGATTCCGATTATGTGTACGCGTCCATAAAAAAGTTTACTGCAATTAGGAAGATAAAAGAACGATGTAAAAACGGTATATAATTTTAGTTAGGAAGCTAATATTTATGATTTATCGAAATATCAACATTCCGTTTCAGTTTCGTATTTTTAAGAAAAGAAAAACGAATACGTTTTATCTGGACTGTCCTCAGCCCGACTCTCTCTCTCTCTCTCTTCTTTTTTTTCTTTCTTAATTTCTCACTCTCTCTCTCTCTCTCTCTTTCTCTCTTTCGTATTCGCGCATTCCATGACGAAAATAGACTATTCCACGCGCCAAAATCCGTATTAGATCGAACCCATACGGATATGTACGAGAAGTCCAAAGGACCGAGTACAGGTAAACATTCATACGATTGACAAAAATGTCTAATTTAATAGAACAAAATATATTTAGGTAAAGTCATGCTCGCCAAAAACTTAGTTTCCAAGTCTTACGATCAAACGATTATAATTTCTAATGTCTAATACGTCAGATGGCATACGAATAAATGCCGTAAATACCATAATTTGTACCGTTAGCGAGCGATCTCATGAGAGAGTTTTCTTTATCGCTCTTTTCGCGGTCGACGAGCGATTATATGTTGCGGTTATTACATTTAACCTACGTCTATATTAGGAAATGATTCGCGCAAGCACAACGTGGCACTCAAGGGCAACAGTTCGCAAGAATTGGTTGCAAAAAACTGCTCGCGAATTGGCACATAAAAAGCTAATAATGCAAGCTAACATCAATGATCTTTAGCGAGGATGTTGAGTAAAAGAGTGACGACGGTGAAAAATAAACTTAACTATCGGAGTTGTGTTCGTTTAAAAGAAAACAAATTATGGCGTATTAGATGACTAGCGATAAATTCGGGAAGGTCCAATAGTGAAACATCGATTACAGTTGGATGCGCTTAACCGTGCGCTCACGCGCACAATCGAGATGCCACAGACGGGATGGCGAGTAAAAGGACAAAGGACAAAAAGAAGAAAAAAGGGAAAAAACAACGAAAGAAAGAGAGAAAAAAAAAGAGAGAGGGAGGGTGGAAGGAAGAATATAGAAAAAATGAGAGAGAGAGAGGGAGGGAGAGAGAAAGAGAGAGAGAATACCTGAGACAGAGAGGGTTGGCGGCGCAAAAGCCGAGCTTGAAAAGAGCCCGGGGTATCGATGGTGTGCTGCCTGGCGAGGGTCGCGTGAGGTGGTGTAACCGAGGTCTGTCTGAACCACGGTAAAGAGATCTTTCTGCGTGCCTTTTGGGCAATCGTTGCCGGTTTTCCGGCTGGTGACGTCATAATGATATTTTTTTACGACTTACTGTCTTTCATACGCAATGATTCGTACACGAAATTCAATGAAGGGTTCGTAAAGAGAGAAATAGAACGACGAAGGAAGGATACATCGGCGCAAACAGCCGACAGCCATTTTCGAGTGGGTCTTTTTTTTTCTTGCTTTTTTTTCGACACGCGAGATACGTTTCACCGTTAAAAAGAAAACGCGTGTGACGAGAAAAGACAAGACGAGACAAGCCGAGAAAAGACGTGACGTGACGTGACGTGACGTGACGTGTGACAAGAGACGAGAGACAAGAGAAAAACAGAGAGAACAGTATCTGCAAGGTAGGTCAGGACGGGACGAGACACGACACTCCAAACGAGTCCGCCCGGGCCGACAGTCGCGCCCGTACTAATCGCACCCTTCCTAGAATCGAGTATCAACGCCGTGAGCGCCTCTCCAAATGCCTCGGTAGGTGGAATGGGCTTATCGAGAGGAAGAAGGGAGGGATGCTCGATAACGCCTTTCATCGATGTTTTCTCCTGGAGGAAATTCTCAGTGCGCAGTCACCATCTAACCGGGGCAGCTGACTTTAATGTCTCGTCCTCGACTGCAGGATATCGTACGATTAAGTAAATTAAATCCTACTGCATTGCGTATAAAACCCTTGAAAATCAATTTCAGAAGGAAGATTGCCGACAATCATTTCTTTTTCTTTTTCGTTTCAAAATGTATATTATTTTTTAGTCAAAAAATACGTTTATTTTTTTTAAATATATTTTTTTTTCGCTGTATCATTTATCAAAAGACGCACACATCGTTTTACGTGATGCGATTAAACTATTATATAAACGATCATTTCACGAGCTAAAATAACATCTTCTACTTGTCACAGGATGTAAGGAACAAATGTACGCTAAAATGATCAATTTCCGCTTTCTACGACATAAAATACGATAGTTACCTTGTCTGAATCCGTTGTATTCGTCGAACCAAACGAAGCCAATGAGTTCCTGTCCAAATTTTCCACACTGTCGTTCAAAGATGCACATTCCTCCAAATCTCTACTCGATCGCTGGCTTGAACTCTTCTTGGCAGGACTCTTCGGCATACTCAAGCTGAAGTAGGTTTCTTGTATTACTTCGCGCAATCTTTTGACCCACAATTGCTTCGCCTCCATGGAATTCGCTCTTAAAACCACACGGGTGTCGCCGGTTGGTGCTCTTCCAGTCCATACGGCAAACTTACATTCGTCTCCTTCGATGTGCTCGGTGACACCCAATTCAGAAGTCATTAAACGACTTTTGTAAATGTATTTTACCTGATAAATCACGAAAAACATATGGCTAACATAAAATTTATGTTACAGACCATCTACAATTGCTTTGTCAAATATACAAACCTTTCCAGCTGAATCTTTTACTTCTTTACTAAACAATAAGTATAATTCGAAAAGAAATATATGACGATCTCTGCCTTTTCTGATCAGCTGCTTTGGATCCCATACCGTAAATGAATCTTGTAATACTACATCTCCAAGAGTATCTATCCTGACATCACAACCCTCTAATAGGCTTAAATGTAAGGCATCGTTTGCTTTTTTAGGCACATTCAACATCACTTCCAATCCATCTTTAATTTCACCTTGTCCTTCTTGACAGCAAGCCTGTATTCAAAAATATTAATATTATAAAGCATTTGTATTTACGAGAGAATCGGTCAAAATTGTCTACCAATTATATTTACGTACTTGAAGATCCTTAAGCAAAAGCTGATACTTCGTGATCCTTTGCACTGGTTTTATGAGGTATGCAGCAATTGGGTGTTCAACTTTTTGTTTTCTCTGTAATTCTTCAAACCATGTACCTCCATGCGTAACTAATAATTGATTACTTTCTGGTTTATTCTTACAATAAGTCACATACATATCGAATTTCGGAGCCTACAAACAACAACGTATTATTTTATAAACAGTCATCAAAATAATTTATTAGATTATTCCAGAATTTTATTAAATAACGTGTTATTTACCCAAGTCACGAAACAGTGTCCAACGTCTTCGGGCATAGTTTCATATTTTTCCAACTCACGAAGGAATATATTGCTATGAAATTGATGTATCTCTTCCATATTGGAAAAGATTATAGATTCTCGACCTTGCAATCCTGTTGGTACGTTTCCCTTTCCATTACGCGTTTCTTCCAAGAAACAGCGAATACAAGTTTCCAAATCTTTAACATATGTACGTTCGGTTTGCAACAATTCGGCCATAATGAACCTGAATTAAAATAAAGAAAATATATTTACAAAAGTATACACAAATCTCGTCTTTTCTCAATTTTGTAAAGTTAATATGAAACATACTCTTTTCGCCTAGCTGATCTCCGCTTTTCTTCGTTCAATTCTTTTAAATCTTTTCCTTTAATTTTCTCTTCCAATAAAGGATCGGAATTACGGTCTATAGCTAAATCTTTATGGCCATCGTCGGATTGTATACCCAAATCATCTTCAATTTGTGTCTTGTAGCAATTCATTCGCATGCTAAAATCTTTATAACGTTGATCCACCTCTGCCACTGATTGTTTAATAACAGCAGCATGAGCATGTCCTTTTTCAACTAAATTGTCTGCTAGCTGAATCAGCAATTTTACTCTTTCCCTAGTTTCCTATAACGTAAACAATAATTATGACAAATCAAATGTATATTTATATGTTATGTTATTATTATTATATTTAACAATGAAACGAAATAAAGATTATTAATGTATGAACATTAGCTTTTTCTTTTTAAAAATATTTTACCTTTGCTGCACCTTTAAATTCGTTATGTTCTTGTAACAATTGCTCGTTTTCTATACGATTTTTTCCGACGTTTGTGTGCGTCGCAAGATACAATTCACCAGTCTCCCTTATCCATTCAATGGCTTGTTTTGCACTACGCTCAAAAAGAACATATTGATGACATTGATCTAAGCGTTTCTTTCGTTGAGTCCAATATTCAAGTACTTTATTTTCTTTACTTAACAATTCTTCTAAGATATCTATGAACATGATGATAGAAAAATAAAAATGTGTTAAAGGAGAATCACAATTGAACTTATCCCAATTTAAGACACTAACTTTTTACTTTGTTCTCTGACCCAACACTATTTGCTTGATAATTGTAAAACTGTAGACTGCGATTAGTATACTTTAAGAATGTCTCGGCAGTTCTTCGCACCAAAGTACACGCTTTTAAAAATGCTTCTTTTTGTTCCTGATGTTTAGCCACAAGAGTAGGTACTTGGCCGCCTTTCTCCCCACCGGAACACCAGTCTTCGTCCCTTTTATATTCACGCTCTAAACTATCGAGAACCGATCGAACTTGTTCCGCTGTTTTATAAAAATTTATACTCGCGGTTACTAATTTATGCCTCTCTTCTGCACAAGTTACCAATTGTTGCCATCTTTTAGTGACATCTTCAGCTACTTCTCGGATACTCTTCGGATCATAATGGTTTGCGCTTACTAATGCATCAGCTCTATGTTTTACCTACAAAGACACGATTATAACATAACAAATATTTATAATTGATATGAAAAGATAAAGATAATTCGTAATTACCTGTACAGCAGAGGTATGCGTTTTCTCTATAGCGACTTGAAACTGTTCGTGTTCTAATCGCAGTTGTTCGGCGTCCTGTAGATTTTCGGGAACCCTTAAAGAAGCTAAAAGCATAGCTTCTCCATTCCTAATCCAGTTAGCTACATGCGTAGCATCTGTTTGTAATTGCACCAACTGCGCGGCTTGTTCAAGTCGAACTCTTCGCATTTCTGCAAGATCTTCTGCATCCATTTCTCTTTCGTTTAAAAATTCGAGAAGCACTTGAACTCTTGCCGTAGCGCTATGCTGACCATCTGCCATGATACAAACTCCAGCTTGTTCTAGAACCTATGATCGTAACAAAATAGAATTTCATAAAAAAGATTTTTTATAAAGTAGTCTATATGGATCATTTTTAAAAATAATATCAATAGAATTTTTTTACCTGTGCAAGTTCTTGACCTTGTTGTAACACTTGAAACGTAGTATTTTGCATATGAGCAACACCGTCATTGTGTACACGCAATAGCTGTTCAGGTGAACCTTCGCGAGGAGATCCCTGTAAGTCTTGTGCCCACATTTCGAGTTGACCACTGGCTTCTAACGCATCTCTCTCGAAAACGCGCAATCGTAAACACAATTCTAACCTTAACTTTCTTGTCGCCCATAATTCTTCCAATTCTTGCCGTAAGCCAGCCAATCTATCAAGAGCACTCTCTACAGCAGATATCTGAAATATTTTCGCGTTCGCAAGATGCGAAACGTCACGTAATGTGATTTAAAAAAACTCTGACATTTTGAACAGTTTCAAGTTTGAAATACATTAATTGATTAATACATACAGAGCCTGTAGTATCGGGTGCATCCGTAGATTCTCGAAGTTCTTGAAGCAATGCTTCACCTTGCGCAATGGTTGAAGCGCAAGCTTCAAGACATGACGCTCTATGCTGTGCACATTGATCAAGTAATCTTTCTGCTGTTTCCAAATTTTCTGCAACTTCCTCTTGCTGCAACTCTTGTCGTAATTCATCGACCCAACCGCTTAGCTATAACGCGTGCAGAAAAAATTTACATTAATCATTTGGCAAGTAATATCACTCGACGATCATAACACATACGCATACACACACATATATACCTCTTTTTCATGAGTGTAAAACACTACTGCCAGATCTAATCTGCGACGCCGTTGTTCGACTCTCGCGGCAAATCTACTAACATGAGATTCCAATTCTTGTGCTACCGCGTATATTTCATCGGCAGCACACTCTCCTGTATGAGCTAATTCCTCTGCTGCAGTAAGCAATTTTGTTGCATTCGTATAAGTATTCTGTAAAAACGTGTATATACATAATGACATGACGTAAATACTGTTCCAGATTAAGGCAGATTTTATCTATGTAAAATAGCGTATTACCTGTGCAACATTCTCAAAGTGTTCGTGACTTTTTTGATATACTCTTGCTTTTTGAAGATTTCGTCCTACACCTGTATTTTTACGAATAAAAACTTCTCCGTGATTAGTTAGCCAATCAAGAACTTGTTTTACATCTTCTTGAAATAATCTGTAAATTGAAAAAAACGAAATAAATGGAATTATTTTAATATCACATAACAAATAAATTAAGCGATATCCTTTAACAAAAATTAAGAAAATTGTAAATACCTCAAAGCAAGACGTTGATGTAATTTAACTTTGCGTGCGTGCCAACGAGCTTCCAATGTTCTATGATGACCTAAAATTTGATGAATAACTGCTAACACATGGGATGCACCCTCACTGTAATCTGCAGCTGGATTTCCACTCATACCACCATGACTTTCTGCATTATGTCCATCTTGGCTCTATGCATAAAAACGAGACACAAATTTCGTATATAATATGTAAAATTAATTAAAGCCAAAAAATATATTAATATGTATGCCATGTAATAATTACACTTGTCATTACATAAGCAAATACTTGCAGATATAAATTAATGTAAAATAAATACAAGATTTATATATAAAGATAAATGTTATTTATCCTTGATATTTTCATATAAAAAATAATTATAACAGATAAAATAGTAAGTAATATATAAATAGATATTAATACGTATTTAATTAATTTCTAAGTTATGGTTGAGACTTTAAGACTGACAGTTAAAGTATTTGCTTACATTACATGCTTGCAGTCATAATGAAGTTACATAGTCTCTTTATCAATTGCATGCACAAGCAATTATAGGAAACTAATTGTAGAAAATGAAGAAGAATCTGTTACGAATTATGCACGAATATATGGACGAAAATGTACAATTTTTTAATGCAATAAAGAGAATTAAATTAATGAAATTATATATTTTCCCAAACACTAAGTGACATACATGTTTGCGGATGGTGTGGTCTATTCCCTGTGGTTGGTTACAGACTTGCACAAGATGATCCAGTTGATAAAGAAGCTTCTTACTGGTACTATGCACCTAAACAACAGTATTTTACGAATTCATTCCAAAATTAGGCGCCTTTCACCGATTAAACGAAATTCAACTTTGTTTCATGATAAAAGCTTCCATCCTAACAAGTCCATAATAACAAGTGTTTAGTCCACCTATGTTAATTATTGCATAAGATTTAGACAAGGCTGTTGCTTTTAACCGCACCCAAATACCAAGCAAAAATATTCACCGACTAGAAGTAATGAAAAAAATTGTTTCGTACATAATTAGTGTAAAATGTATCCAAACGATGGACTGTACTTCTGCTATGACATACTTGCAGCATGGAGCCTAGTCCACTCAAAAGAGCCTGATATGCATTGTAAACCTGTCGAATATTAGATTTGTATACAAAATTTTTATTTTATGATTTTAATGTTTACTCATTATTTTATAACGATACCATTAATAAGATATTATCTTTTTTATTCAGTAACGTCGCAAATACACTATTAATTATATGCCCGTTTAAGTGAAACGTTATTTAATTTTCCTAGTGTTTATCTCTATTTCATATTTATTTATTACTCCTAACACTCCTTTAATAATTGTATTAATTTGTGGAAGGAAACTTTCTAGTAAAGCAAAAATAAAATTTAAAATACCAGTAGATATTATAAATCAAATATTTTACCTCTGTATATGCTTGACACATTGCTTCATAAAGAGTTTGATGCTGTCTTATGTGAGATTCGAGAACAGGAATTTCATTAGGCAGATTGCTAGCATCACAAGCTTGACTCCAACCAACAACACTATCGACATATTGCTCTGCTTTGTGATGAAACACTACACTTAGGCCAAGAACAGCAGTACGCTCATCGAGACCAGCCGCAAATTCCTTCCAAGCTCTATCCAATCGACTCGCAACGGCTCGTACATGACCCGCTGCATAATGTTGCGTCTCTAATAATCTCGCAGCCATTGTAAGGGTTTTATTGATATTCACATAAACATTCATTGAACTCATGGTAAAATGTTTATGTTCCTCTTGCAAATTCTTTGCAAGTTGATAAGAACGTCCAATCTCCACATAATTAGCAAGAAATCCTTCTCTATTATGACAAATCCAGTCAAACATTTTTTCACAATCCTGTTCAAACAAGCGTAACTGAAAGCATTGATCTAATTTCATTTTTTTGATGTGCCACAATTGCAAGAGATGCTGTTGGGCTGCATGAACAGAGTCTAAATGTTGTATAACTAATGTCGCTAATGCCTGACCGTCTGAATCTGTTCCGCCCGCAGCACCGCTTTCGATACTTCCTCCTTCCCCACCTGGCGTTGACATGCCTAAACAAGGCAAATATTTGTTAACTTAATACAATCATAAGAAGCAATATATTAAAGTGTAAAATGCATATTACTGTCGAATTTTTGGAGTAAACGTTGAGCAACAACTTCGATTTCTTCTACAGGAATTTTCAAAATTTTCTTTTTCATCTCATTGTGGAGGTCAATACCATGTTTAGCACCTCCAACGTCATCAGCAAAATCATTACGACTAAGGTCTTCTTGTAAATCGTCCAACCTATCTAAAAGATCAGCAGCTTGCCAAGTGAAGTCTTCTACAGCTAATCTTGTTTGGATCCATTGAGCATGATCATACTCTAATGAACCATCCAAATCAGATGTCAGTTGAGAAGGATCTATAACTTTTGTTAGAGCTTCTAAACTAATTGTATTGATCTGAAATTAGTAAAAAAATTAATTTAAAGAATTTTTTATATCACAAAAAAAAACTGGTATATTTATAACTTTAGTTTGATTTAAACAGCTTAAGTGCAAAAAATAAGTGCATATAAAAATTTACACAGAATTGGATATTTACTTTGTACATGTTTTGAAATGTGTTCTTTGTGCACTTAATGTTTGTAACAAAACATGCAGCATTACACTGTCTACATCAGTACATGTAATGCTTAAATTAAGAATAAATATATCAAAGATAAAATTAAAAAAATTTAATACAAATGACAGAAAATTTTTTATTTACCTCAAAGTTATACTTTTTCTGTTTAGCCAATGATGTCCTTTGTTTCTGCCAAAAATTCTCTGGCTTTATGATGAATGCAACATAGACCGATTGATGAAAGTATTCATGTAATACCTTAAATGGTAATAAAAAAAAAAAAGAAATTAGTTTATTAAGAACTTTCGCATTTATGCAATGTAGAATATTCTTATGTGTATGTATAAAAAAAATATTTTAAAGTATTTGTATACAAAAAATATATTAATCAAATAAATATAAAATGTTTACTAAAAAATTTACTATTATCTTAATATCTATTATCTTATTATAACAATAGAAAAAACTGTGTATTATTATATTTTAATTAAATTTTATACAAAATATACTTAATTGAGTAAAAATAAATAAAAATATTATTTCTCTAAAGAGAATGCTACTGTTTTAATATTACATATCTTTTTGCAAATATATTTTTTAACTGTTTACAAAACTTCTAAGCGTAAATTAAAATTTAAATGTCATAACAAAACCTTTAAAATTGTTTTCACAGAATCCCAAGTAGCACCACGCATATCCACTATCACAGTAAATCCTAGATCTCTGGTTTCATCATCAGGAATGGCTAAAAGATATTGCAACAAACGACGGTAATCTTCTGGTTTTGCACGTTCTCTTCTAGGAGTAGTTGGGAAAACAATAACTGGACCTCCTCTACGATCTCGTCCACCTGGTAGTATAGCCAAACGTTCTTGAAGCAAGGGTAGGACATCTGCTGCCCTTGTGCCATCCATTGTGTTAAGTGTGTATATAGTTTGCTTATGATCTATATAAAAACATACATTGAACGCAATAAAATACTTCATAAACTAAAAACATAAAGCAAACATATAACGATATATGATATGACTACAAATCATGGTAATAAATAATTTTTGTTACAATAACAATGTTCAATTTGAAAATTTTTAGTAAACTCATATTTTCCGAAGTTAATGTATTAATACGATGC
The DNA here is from genome assembly GCF_905475345.1 of Vespula vulgaris. NCBI lineage: Eukaryota > Metazoa > Arthropoda > Insecta > Hymenoptera > Vespidae > Vespula > Vespula vulgaris. The sequence continues at coordinate 5,260,489 of NC_066595.1, read as the reverse complement.
GATGATTATAAATGAAAATATTATAGGCTGTATATTAGATGTAGAAATCTAACACCTAAAATCTAAGGGACATCAGTCACTTCTTAAGAAAAATAAATGTTCGTAATAGAGGTAATCTAAAGAAGCATTTGGAACGTTAAATCGTAGAAAAGCTATGCATAAAGAAAGCTCATACACGTGTCTTATATCGTGCTTTTAAAAACAGAGATACAACAATAAACAGTGTCTAACATAAAGATGAATTAACCTATAGTTGAAGAATAAGAAATTGAAAATTCAATCTAAATTAATTACATCTAAGTTCACTTTCAAGATAAATTTCTTAGATCGTCAAACGAATTCTACAGAGCAGCGGCCATATCGCGTTAGACTTGCTACGTATTATATAGCTTTATGTGTATGAGAGAAAGAGAGGGAGAGGGAGGGAGAGGGAGAGGGAGGGGGGGGGGGGGGACAAGCGCGCGCGCGCGCGCACGCTTTTGTATGTGTACATGTCTCTTTCTTTTTCTCTCTTTCAATGACCGTTGCACCGATTTGCGACAATACCGTTGTTTGTTAAGCACGTTAACCGTCATCACTGTGTAACGATCACATAGGTTAGATGTTATAACGAAAGAATACTTACTTACCTATCTAATTCTCAGTCAGAGATTCGCAGGATACAATTTTCTTTCCTTCTTCGGTGAAGTACCTGCATTCCATCGAAGAAAGATCTTATGGCTTCTACACATATTTATGGCGAATCATTAGCTTTCATACGGAATCATATTTATTTGACCACATCGATAATGCACCAATGCTCAACCGTGCCATCTTTAATTTATATTATCAAGCTTGGTTCTTAATCCTATTTTATTTCATACGATAATCCACGCGATTTCTAAATTACACTCAGTTCGCTCTTCTGTATTGACGCCTCGCAGGCGGCAGCACGATCTTTAAATTTTTATAGAATACAAAATCCATGAATATCGAAGACAAATTTAGGCAAGAAACGGATACAGCAAATATGCACTCTTATTCTTCCACTGTATTTCGGTCACAGCTTAACCCAATAATGACACTCGCGTAAGGCGTCTTTAATGTCGCGATATTGAAAATTTGTGACCTTGAAAAGGTCCACCATATTCCTTGAAATATACATATTATAGGATATATATTAGTGGTCGCATGCGCATACGCTTGTAACTGCTGCGTTGTTGTGTATGTTTATATACGATTGGAAAAATATAATATAGAAGAGAAAGCAATATAACGAATACAGTGGTAATAACGAAGTTTCTTTTGTGATCGTTTATGAGTGAAAAGAATAATAAGCTATATATGGATTGGTTCTTTGTTTTCCACATCATAACCAATAACAAAGCCCATCTTTCCTTATTCGACCAATTGTAATGTCGAAAAGTAGAGAGCAACGATATTCGTTCAATTTGTAGTAGAATACATGTATCGAATGAACTTCGACCAATAACATGACAATTTTTAAATGTTTCAATTTTACGAACTGAATTTTAATATATTATTTTTTCTTTCATTTATTTTAACATAGAAAATTCAATATAGCTTTTTTCAATAATGAGATTTTTAAAATGATTGAGATAATAAATAATTCAGTAAATAATTAAACGAAGTATCGAGATAATATTACAATTTGAATAATGTTACGAACGTAAAACGACGTAGAAGATAACTTATATGCAACTGCAATAAAATTCAGTCATTCACTTCTGTTACAATATTTTACCTTAAAATTTTATGAAACACAAAAAGATAATAAACGTTCAGAAATTAAGATCTATCGATATAAATTATTAAATACGGAGAGAGAAATGATATAATGCTATTAATATGTCAAAAGATTTCAAGCATAAAACGTGAAATAAAAAATAAGTATAAATAAATATTACGTAATTGTTATATAAAAATAATGAAAGTTATCGATGTAAAAATAAAGAAAGTTTGTACCTGTATGACATTTAGTAAAAGATATTAATAATTATTTTAAAAAGTGCACCGCAATTTTATAATCGTATCACATTTTTCTTCTAGCAAGACAGATCTTTTTTACAAAGTAGCGGCGTAGGAATACATTGGACTTAAAAAACTCACAAACAGTACAAGTTACGCCATCTAGGTTTCGCAAGACACAACTAAACTATAAAAAATATCACGTTTTAGTACTTCTAGCGCTATCTAACGTATGAAGTTAGGTACTGATTGTGCATTTCATTCGAGGGACTCTACTATCATATGACTCTGTTAATAAATTAGATTTTTTGCGAAAATATGGCGTGTCTAATTAGTTACTTCATATGTATAGATATATTGACTACATTGATGTATACGAAAAAGTTTAAAATATTTTTCTATAATTATAAAGTATTTTTTATGAACTTTTATGACTTTATATCGTTCTAGAGAGATTAAAGATTATTAGTAATATTTAAATGTTTAAAATTTATGGTGTGAAGTTACATAAATAATATTCTTAATGAATAATACTTATCTCGAAGAATTCTTCACTGCTATTAGTTCTAAAATAATTGAATTTGCGTGTATCTAATCTTAATCATGAAAATATTTTCAATGACAATGTTATTTAATAAAAGATATTAAGCAATGTAAATTATTTTCTCTCCAATTTGTTCGTGATATAAGATAAATATGAAATTATATGGAGCATATCAAGAAATAATCAAATATATGTACAAAAGATAATAATATTAAATGTTTAACAAAGAGTAATACTTAATCATAGTTTTTAAGTGATTAAACATTGTTCAATCCAATAATAAAAAAATGTTAATCCAATAATAAATAATTATTCATTAAATTCGACAATAATATTCTGATGTATCTTTTTGTCTGGGAGTGTACATATGAGCACAATTACAACGAAGGCTGAGGTACCTTCTCGAATAGTGTATGGATGTTTGCGCTTGCGTTTCTCGACTTCTCTTCTTCCTCTGCTCCCACTATTTCCACCCTATTCTCTCTTTCATGAGGGAGTACCACGTCGGTGATGTATAGAGGCACGTCCGTTAAGAGGAGAGTTAGCGAGGATGGGAAACGTTTGACAGCTCTGATCGTCAGTGATAATGCTGTTCCCCATTGATGTTAGTCTTAAGTGAATCAGTTTTATTCGTTGATCGTGCAGAGGCTCCTATTCTTTCATATTCTTGAATCAGGCAGAGTCAGGAACGAATCCGATGTGTTCTCGTTCTTCGACCAGTTAGAAGGGTGGAAAGTGGAGTGGATGCAGTAAAAGGGGAGGCTTGGCGTTAATGCTCGAAAATGTAGCCGCATTAACGTTGAGAACGAAGGCGTTTTGTTATCGAGGACGATTCTACAGCTGCGAGATATTCGCGAATGCTCTCGATTTATCTAATTCGTTAAGGAGGGAGGTGGTGGTGGTGGCCAGGATGTTGATCGAGGACGGAGGAAGGAGAAGAGAAGCGACGACGGAAAGAACGCGTGCGTGTTTGAAACACAGAAAAGGATGCGGCAACGCGATATCAACTTGTTTCGTGATTTTCCTGATTGCGTTGATGATAACCAGCGAGTTCAGCGATGCGAAGCAATTAGGTTTGTAAAGGTTCATTATAATTTTCTTTGTTATTCTCTCTTGTGATCTGTATTTTTCTGTTCTGTTTTCTCAGAAAAGCGAATTTTACAACGAGGATGCAAGTTGGAAGGCTTGCATCCACTTCTCATCGTTACTTACAAAAATATCACCGTATCAGTAAGCTTCTTGTTACTTTCAAATCTTAATATCCACATATATAAGTAACATGTTAATTTTCTTGTCGTCATCGTTGTAGAAATATCAATGAAATATTCTTTTCGCAGGTAGACAAAATTACGGTACCTCATGGAGAACGTGTTATGGTGAGGTGTCGTGAGCTTGGCAAATACAAGCTCATCGGTGATCCATCGTTACATTGTCGTAATGCAACGTGGAACGGGAAGTTGCCGTCTTGCGTACCTACAACGGCTATTTCCAATTACACCGGTGAGCTGATTCGAGTCTCGAGCTTCAATGGATTATAATTGAAATAGAACAGGCCCTTTTTACCATTCACTAATACACACTCCTCTTCCTGTTTGAGGAGATCCAGAAGACGTTCCACCGACGATCGTCTTTGGATTGCCAGCAGGTTCAGCGGCAATCGAGCCGACGGGTACGCTTGCAGTATTTCCAGGAAGCATTCTTCATTTGGAGTGTCTTTTTGCTAGAAGATTAGGTAATCCAGAATGGACGTGGACGTCGACGTTTCGTCAATATTTAACGGGTGAGATATATGCACGTAAGTTCTTTCTTAAAGGTAATCGAAATACTAATTATTCACTTGTCAATTAGGCTGGGCGATTGCTGCGAAGGAGAGAGACTGGAAGTATCGACTGTCGATATATTATGCCAAAGTGCAGGATTCAGGAGTATACACGTGTTCGACTCCACGAGGCCTAGCAAATTCTATAAGAGTTCACGTCGTCGGTAGGATTTACTTTTTATATGTCGCGATATTATTCAAAATCGGAATCTAGAGAAAGATTCAAATTTTAATCGATCTCGTCTCGTAGACGTTCAGTGTCCAGTAATAAATTTACCAGAGGGACCGCTGGTTGGTAAGATCGAAGGCGCTCGGATGGGTCACAGTGCTAATTTCGAATGTCCCCTGGGATATAGATTGGAAGGTGCCTCGATGATAACGTGCCAGTATAACGGTGAGCAATTGATTCTAATAATGTTTCAAGCGAAATTTCGATGCGAACAATGGTAGATGGCCGAGGAGTTAATGACCACGCGACAGGGCTGCAGTACTTTAGCGAGTTAGCAGAAAATCGTCTTGTCCTTGTTTATTCGGTACTCGCGTTAAGTCATAGGTCATACACCATTCTTTCATACATTGAAATACAAAGGACTATAATCCTGTCGAGCGGCCGAATGCGAATTGTATAAGGCGTCGAAATAATTCGATCGTAGGAGAGAGTTAAGCGAAGACTCCCGTCGTCGTGCGATATATTCCAGGAATGTGGTCAGGAGATATACCACGTTGCGAGGCAATAACGTGTCCACCGATAGATCTTCCCAGTGATACGTGGTTACAGCTACTAGAGCACAACAATAGTTTCGGTGGCAGGGCTGTATTCGCTTGTATGTGGGGTCACAAATTATTAGGATCTCAGAGCATCAAGTGCGAAGGGGATGGCACGTGGAACGGATCCATGCCGACTTGTTTCGGTAAGTTTCCTTCTATTTACTTCTAAGTCCAAGTTATAAAGTCGAGGGGAATTATATCGATAAATTATATTTATAAATCAACCCGATAATATTGTATTTATAGAGATCACGTGTCCGTCGCCATCTTTACCGCGAAGCGGTCGAATCGTCGATCAAATGTTGCAATCTACTCGTAGAAAACACCATCGTAATCGCATCTATAAGGTCGGCGCTCTTGTTAAATTTGCCTGCTTACCGGGACATCAACTGATAGGAGAAGCATCTGTAATTTGCACCGAAAATGGCACGTGGTCGCATCAATCGCCAGTTTGTGAGTTTCGTAGAATCCTTTAGTTGGTTTATTGATAATAACGTTTCTTGTTTTTATAGAGCCTTTGAAAAAAGCTACCATCCTCGGTGAAATCTATATTTCCTTTTTATCTTTATCTTCTGTCCACAACATATGTTTGATACGGCTCATGTCCACTTTCACGTATCTTCAAGTGATACTTAATATTTTGTTTACTTAACTTGATTTTATAGTAACTGATAAGTTATACTAACTTACTCGAAAGCTTTTAAATAGGCACACAATACGGTACTTAGAACCTTATTGGTTCATAGAAGGAAACATTTATTAAAATCTTTTTATTTCTCTCGATGAGTATCTACTACGAGCACTTAAAGTTTTGCGGTAATATCTTTCAATCCTTTTTGTATAATGCGATTCAAATTTGACTACACCGATGTTACTGTTTATCGGTTTAAAAAAAATAAGCAATAGAAAAAATAGTTTGCAACATTGTAGGTAAAGTAAGATGTCCATATCCTGGCGATCCTCCGCACGGTCGGATTTCACCGCTGAAATTTTGGTATACACCAGGTGATAATATACAAGTTAGTATACCGATAGTCTAATTTTTTTTTCAAGCGCTTAGCGTTTCTCGATATCCGTAACGTATGCTCGATGTCGAGGAAAAAAATGAAATAATAGATATATATATATATATATATATAAATTTCATATGCAGGTGACATGTTCTCCTGGCTACGTTACACCTTTGGAACCTGTCAGAAAGCCAACTTGTCGAGAGAATGGAATATGGAGTGCGCCACCACCACCATGTCGTTCTTACAAAGATGTTTGATCGATACGTGCGTTGGATTTATCTACGATCGATTGAAAAAAGTCGCCCTGATTTTCATACGAAAGTAATCGCTTATCTGCACCGGTCGTAACTCAAATCCATCCTTATGGATTAACATTTAGAAGCGTCCGACATAAAGCGACGCGTTAATAAATATAAAACGAGATGTACAACGAAGGGTACATTTTTCTTTTCTCTACGTTTATTATTTTATTTCCCTCGATTTATTAATTTCATTTGATTTTGTGAGGGATATCACAAATTAAATAGAGGAACATATTTGTCAATCGCACAAATATAGACAAGTCGTTGAGACCCTCGATAAGATTTAACTACTCTGACACTTTTCTTTTTATATCTATATGTAATAAAGTGTCCGTTATTCTTTAAGAATTCTTAACGAGTTTTTTTTATATAATTGCCTTTCCTATTTACTATTATATCGATCAATTTTATCATTATTATCATCATCAACGACAGGTAAATGTACGTAAGTGCGTATGTTTGCTGGCATGTTTCGTATAATCAGAAATAGGCGTGCGCATAAGAAAGTAGATACATTGATTGTTTCCTAGGCACTGTTACGATTACTCCGATCACTACCTTGTCCAGATAAATCCAAATTTTATCCTTTATTTTCTTTTTTTATCTATCTTTATTCTTATTGATTGCTTGTTCCTTTTTTATAAATAGTAAGAAATATATTAGAAATTTAAGTACGAAGAAGAAATGGCAGTCGTCAAGGCAACGACTTGTAAAGAAGCTATACGACGTTGGGAGGAAGAAAATAAGCAGGATCCTGCGACTGCAAAAGAAGTTATCCTAAGCTTTCAATGGCTTCCTATTGAAAAGATGGATAATTCTTTGGCGTGTTTAACCGGATGTGAAAAATTATCTTTGTCGACGAATATGATCGAAAAGATAACAGGTGAAAATTTATAAAGATAAATATATATACAAAATAACTTGAATTATTTTGTAGGAATTGGTACGTTGAAAAACTTAAAGATCTTGTCGTTGAGTCGTAATGTGGTGAAAAGCTTTTCAGGTCTCGAACCACTTGGTGATACTTTAGAAGAACTTTGGATTTCTTACAATTATATCGAAAAAATGAAGGGAATCAGCGCAATGAGAAATCTTCGAGCATTGTACATGTCTAATAATTTGGTGAGAGATTGGATCGAATTTAGCAGATTGCAAGAACTTACAAATATTCGAGATCTATCTTTTGTTGGAAATCCATTGTACGATAGTCTTGAGGTAGCTGAAAAGTTCTATGAGCGTGATGATGACAACTTACGTACATAGGGAAAATATCAATTACGACGAATAATTTGTTTTAGATGGATCAATGGAGATTAGAAGTTGCCCGACGTCTTCCTCATCTGGAAAAATTAGATGGTGAACCAATTATACGAACCGAGGACAATACATGCATTAATCAGACAATGTTAATTAAGAACGACGGTTCCTCTTCAAATTCCAAAATTCCTGAAGAAATGCCATAGCTTATTATTACTATTATATTTCTTTCTTCCTTTTTTATTGTCGTTGGTCAATAGATACTAATATTTATACATATATATCATTTATTTGTCTCACGATACAAGATAGATTGTACATACGTTTTTGGTGGTCTGAAAAAGCAAAATATACTAGAAGTTCGATTGGATTCGATGCACGAAGTTTATCCAGGTTCAAACATACGTTATATATCTATTTACTTAATCTTTGCTTTTGATATAAGGCGCATCAGATGTAAAGTGTTTTACATAATATCCTCATCGTTTGTATGTATAAGATACACAGGGAGGCGCAAAGTGATACGTGCATTAGAAAAAATTGACGTGTGTGCGCTTGAGATTAGTTTCGCTCTCATTTTTTTCCTTCCTTTCCTTTTTCCTTTACTTTTTTTCTTCTTCGATTTTCATAATACCATACATTATATGTATTTCTAATTTTTCCAATCGTTATGCAAAATATCTACTTTTCAACATCAAACGTTGCGTTGACAAAGTCGCAAAGAGAGTAGGAAAAGTAGAGATTGTTCGAGCAAATGAAATTAGGCGTAACACCTTGTACTAAAGGCGCGATTCAAAGGTTTGAATCGCATGGTTTAGAAAGGATCGTGCTAAGACGTCTTGTTATTGGAACGTGTTGCCGATGACACGTTTCCTTTAGCGATAGAATAATCTTTCGACATTCTTAGTAAACACGCCACTGTTTACCGAGATAATATTCGAGAATTAGAGTGGCGACGAGAAGATAGAATAAGTTAGATGTATTGGCCGACGACGTGTAAGAAAAATATTCTTGTATATCGATCATCTTTTACTGACTTAGTATTTTCTCGAAGCTATGCAAAATAGGTCGAGACATATCGAGAAACGTTTCGAGAATAAGATCGATCCTTTAGCGGCGATTCGAAAGAACATAGGTACATATATACATTGTACATATATCGAGCCAACATTACGATGAGACCAGACGAAACGAGACGAGACGAGACTTTCTTTTTATATCGTTCCGAATTCGACGAATCGTTCCGAGTTGGACGATAATTTTAAAACATTTACCGTTAAATACATCACACAGACATATTTCTATTTCCACCTTCCAACATTTTTTAAATCCTTCCTATAAATTCGTTTCTAACAGAAAAATAATTTTGAAGTTCTCGTTGCTATTTCTTGACCACTCCTACCAACATTGATTAAATTCAACACGATTTACACAGGAATTGGGAATTGGCGTTAAATATTCGGAGAAGATTTAACGAGCTACGTCTTCTTTCTCGTTGATTCTTCGACCATTGTTAACCTGTGCATTTGATTTTATTCATTATAATGATACCACGTTTCTTTATGCCGTGGCGAATCGTTGTTTTTGTTTCTTTACGAAGTCGAGGGCTAGTTTATCGCCGACTCTTGTTTCCAGGATTTGAAGAATTGGATGGTCTGAAATAGGAATCATTTTATTTATTAATATGCAGTTACTTATACAAATATGGTATGCTCTAAAAAATTGGCCGATTTTCGTTCGGAGTATTGATCTTTAAAAGTTTACCGTAAGTATCTACTTACTTCGATTTTTTTGGTGCATTAACGGTAATTCTGTATGTTTGAGGCCATGAAAATTATCTATACTGGTATTAGTGTCAGCTACACCGGGTATCGTGCTTAATCCTAAAAATGCTTCTCCAGCAAAGTCGTTCGCTGTGAGTACATCGTGATCCATTACAGTGAATAAGACTATAGCATCAGGACTCTGACACTGTTCCACACTTACGGAACTTAATTAAAAAAAAATTAATTTACATTTTAACGAAAGAAACTGATATGAAAAGAGCAGTATGCGGATTCGTAAACTTACAATTCGAAGCACTCATCGAACATCGGATTTAATGTTCTTTTCTTAACATTGGTTTGTTGTTCAGCACAATGTTCAAAAACTTTTCGTGGCAACAATTCGATTATTACAAAGGGATCGCTAAAACCATTCGGATCTAGCGGTATTACGTCTCTAGCATTAATCACTTCCACGCAAAGCGAATCGTGATTCAGATATGCTCTCACTGTCAAAACACCGTACTCGGATGTTACGGTATTCATTTGGTCCTAGGACAAATTCAAGGCTCGAATTGAACGAAAACTTGAAAAAATGAAATTTTCCTTATTGTCGATAAAATTATTATTACCTGAAGTCGTTGACGATAATAACGGTTAATGAGAAAAGTTGTATCCATTTTATGATACTGCAAGCGTTCCTCTACATTTAAAAAGCTCCGACTGCGAAGTACCCCTAAAGATAGACCCTTCTCATCCGCATGAAAGAACTTGATCAATAGATCGAGCGCTTCGTACAATCTTTCATAAAACATAACTGGCTTGTCCTAGAATAGAGTCAATGGTTATATCATTATTATTACCGTGATTTTTTAATCATTTTATATAACTTACTCCTGCATTTCCATCCATTTGGTTGCTCAACTCGTTGAGAACGACCTCCCAAACATCCTGTAAGACACGGGTAAAATTGACGGCTAAAAGAGCAGAATTAAGAGCAACCAAATGTACATCCAAATACTCCAATAAAGGTGTGATTGCTTCTGACGTGGGCAAACTGTCGGGTGACCAAGCAAGATGAAACATGGATTTTTTCAAAGGTGGTCTCATCTGAACAATAAGAAACAAGGAAGACGATCAAATTTGAATTAATTTTGTACAAATATTAATGCGAATATATTTGATATATCATTATGATATATCTATCGTTTATCAATATTTTATAATGATTTTGACCTTCGTGCCGATTCTTGAAACAATTTGATTAATGAAGAGTAACATTTGTCCAGGCGTTTGCTCCAATGGTAAAGTCAAAGCATTTCTCCATTGTACGCGAGCAGAATCTCCAGCTTGATTCTCTAACGCTGTGAGAAGTTTCTCAACATGAAGTTCTTCGCCCAGGTCTAATAACCATCTTCTCACATATTCTAAGCCATTTATAGCGACGCACATCTAAATGGAAAAAAAATCACATGATTTAAAAAAATATTCATATACTTTTTCGAACCAAATTTTTTGCTAACAAATGATAATTAAAGTGTTATAAATTTGCGTATGTATAAAAATATTAATATGGTATTCAAGTATTTTCAAGAGTTGTAAATATTGTCAAAATAAATTGTATTATTAAATTATAAAGAAAACTATATAATTATCATAGAAGAAGATTTAGAAAAATTTTGCTAATTCTACTATAGATCATTAATTTCAATTTGGAAAAAATATCGTTGTCCAAATTTGGAAAAAATTCTCTTTCAAAATGTAGCAGAATATATGCATTATTCATTACATGTATCTACACTTACGAACGTTGCATCTAGACAATATATAGATATTCTACTTACTCAATACTATCTGCCGATGTTTCTACAAAGCACTAATGCGTAAACTAAAGCGAAGTATTCTCTACCTGAGCGATTACCTCGTCTGTGGTTTTATATGGAGTCTGTTCATCATAATATCCACTCTCCGCTAATTTTTGATGAGTTATTTCAGCATAGTAAGCAGCAGGACTGCAGATAGCCTATAAGAGAAAAATTTTGATACGTGTAAGTTTGAAATATTGTTTTACATTAATGAAATAATTTAATTCGATCTCTTACATCGATGACTTTCAATACGAAACTATACGATCCAATGAAATCTGGCCATGCTAATTTCTTCCAAAACTCTTTAATCTATAAATATTACAGCAATTATTTAACCATGTATATGTCTTAGATTGTTATTCTATTAAACTGATATATAAGATATACGAATACTTTACCTGGTAAAAGCATGCAGTTGCATCAATTGCAGATGTACAATGCTTCACTATAAAATCACCAGTACAAATTCGATCCAATTCCGCCGCTCTTCTGATTCTTTGAATTGCTTTTAACTTTGCAAGATCCAACCACTTGTCAACCGCCGGTTTAAACCACTCGTAATAGTTACAAATTATCAGAGTTTTCTGATCAGATAACGGTAACTTGTCCTTCATACTGAATAAAAGAAAAAATTGTAAAAATAAGTATTCTATAAATCGTTATTATATCGTATATAATGTCTCAATGAAAAGTGTCCAGATTATTACAAAATCGAATGATTGATTTGTTTGAAAAATGCCGAGACTCTTCAATTTTGTTTGCGAGGGTATCAGGTCATTGTCATAAATTCAAGGAAGATAATCAAAAATCTTAAATCTTTAACAAGGGTCAAATGGTATATATCCTTTGAAAGTTCTTTTAATTTTCTTTGTAATGGTACTATTTTTTTCTTAATTTTGAGTCAATAATTTCCGAAAAAATGTGTTTCCCTGTTACCTCTTAAAAACAAAATTGATGTGTCTATAAATACTTTATATTTGAATGAATATACCTCACGAAATCTTGTAATGCTAGGTATAACTCAAAAATTGGTGTTCCTATTTCTGCACCAGGTGGTAACACGTAATCTTCATCTCTGTTTTGTCCATGAATTTGGAGACAAGCCGTAGTGACTCTTGCACCGAGTTCGTTTTGTATCTGCCGAATTAATTATCATTTAGTAATAAATATTTTAATATACAATGATTTTTAATTTCTTTCAATATCTCAACGTACAAATATTTTGTCGTTCTACTAGAAATCTATTTCTTTTATAACTAGTACTGTAAAAATTTGAACGAATGATGAAGAAAAGCAATTGATCATTATAAAGTGCAAAAATGTGATTGCTAAGAGAGCTAAAAAACAATGTATACATGTAGTATGAATCAGAAAGTGTTAATGAAATAAGTAGTAACAAAATTTAAATTTTTTATTAATTTAATTAAAAAGATTATTTTTGTAAGAAAAAAATTATTCCAAATTATTTAAAATTAGAAGCTCAATTTATTAAAAATAATTCATTTATATGAAACAAAAAAGAAATATTAAAGTTTTCTTAATAATATTGGAAATATTCTTTTGATTAATTTTTCGGTTTAATAAAGATATAGATTAAAAATATTTATTTTATCTATAAAAAATATACTATATCACATAATATCGTGTCATGGTAGAAATAAAATATTCAATTGAAATACGTAATGTAATTTTCAACTTATTCATGCAACTACCATGCATATCTATATGACAGATACGTGCAGCACATATCGCAGTGCCAGTGTTACCTAACATTTATCGAGGAAATAAGTGAATTATCACTGAAATAAAAGATTTAAGCACTATCCGTGTCGATGTCATTGTACGTTAGTCTCTTGACATTTTGCAATAAGGACTTTCTATTAAGAAATTACAAATATATTGCATCATAAATAAATAATATCAGACAGTAGAAAATAGATTGGTTATTAATATAGTTAATACTGTTTTTTCTCTAGAATCTATTTCTTTGAAATTACATCACCAGGTATACGAAGATGGAGGGTAGGTTCGATAGGTACGATTTACTTTTACATCTACAGGAAAGTTGAAGAATGTGGGAAAAGAAAGACAAGGAGAGATTAACATTTCGTGGAGGTATTAGAAAAGTACCTCGGAAGTGTTCTCCATATGTTTCGCCACGTGTTCCGCCAGCTATGAACAAACATTTTCTGTACAGTAAAATAATGATGAACCGATGGACAATAATCTTTTGCGAATTCTTTCTTTTTCTTGTGCGTCAATGGTACATAATCATCTTGTTAACTATCGCAAGCTTTTCATATCTCGCACAGTAAATAAGTAATTGGTGTATGTGTGTGTGACACGCATATGTGTACTAACACAATTGAATGTAAATATACATCGACCGAATCTATAAAAATAACGTCGCAATATCGTGCTTTGTTAAAAATATGAACGTATAATTAAAAAATTTTCAATCATATTAAAAAGAGCATGTAAAAACACGATCGATGTCTGCGATAAAGCATTGAAGCCAAACATAGCACATCGAGCTCGACGAGGTAAGAAATAAAAAATAACATCGTGTTTTATGTGGTCACGTGTTTCCGCTGTGACGTAGTAACAAAATTTCACGTAATTCTCATCATTGATATTAATCGTTCCTATTAGATACTTACCAGTTTTTCCAACTGTTTATAAACTGCGGAAAAATATGGTACACCGTTTGTACTGAAAGCAGAAAATATCATCGTCACTAAAAATTAAATCCTTTCTAGTTTGATAAACAACGCGAGATATTATCTAATTTACCTTTCAAAGAGACTATTATAATACATACGACCCTGTTCCAAGTCTACTAACAGTGCCGTGACTAAATTTGTAAAGTCTTGCAAGACGCGATCCGCATCTTGATCAGGTTCTTGATCATGATACATAGTTTGATGTCGTACATCTTCATACCTAGATTAGTAATTAAAACGTGGAAACGAGGCGTTTCACTTAAAAAATTTATTTTTAAACAAAAGGTTTTTGACCGCTTAACATACCACTCGTGAGTTCCCTTTCTAAGGGCTGTAATAATCTCTCCTCTTATTTCTTTGTTAAAGGGACAGCATGCCCAAAAAGCTTTCATGTTCGATAAAAGACCTAAACATCTGAAACAAAGTAATAAACGCATTTCAGAACATCAAATCCTTACTCGATAGATTTATTAAATAAATAATTAGAAATTACCTTAGAAGATTGTCAAGCTTAGAGATCGATAATCGATGTAAGGGCGGGTATAACATACGATGTTGTTGAATCTTTTTGAGTGCTACTTCTAAAAAATCATTGAAAGATTCCGCTAGAGACTGTTCTTCGTCTCGCGATAACGTTTCCGTCGTTTTTAGATGCCATAGGTTATCTATTTCCTAAAAAGCGAAATAATAGAGAGCAAGGTTACTCAAGATTGACATTTATTTATACTATTTTTACTACTATTCGTATTTTCTTCGATTTAAATGATTACCTGAAGAAGACGATAGAGAATTTTCGAATCGACAGCTGGATGTTTCGAACTAGCGATCCATTTGATCAACGCCTGCTGCAATTCTGTGACATCACCTTGCACAGCATGTTGATGAAGAATTGTCAATGCTGTTTGGGGTAATTCACCTGTGAAATCTTCCTGAGAAGTGATATAAAGTTCGAATAAGAGAATAAAAGAGTAAATAATTTATAAAATAACTTGAATGTTTATAGAAACAGATCGTATACCCCTTGTTTGTTCATTTCATGATCGAGGAAGATAGTATAAAGTCTTTCTTGCTGTCTAAGTTCAGCCCAATTATCTTCTTCGGATGTTCCTCTGTCTTCTCGTGTGGATAGCCACAATTTTAATTTGATTCTACCTTGAATGTTGCTCCTTTGAGTTCTTGCTTCGAGTTTATACCAACGTTCCAAGCCTGTGCTTGGAATGTCCTAAGATAGTCGAGAAAATTATAAATGTCCTTTCTATTTAACTCGTGGATATTGTTATACCTGAAGAGGGACATTCACGCAGCCCAGAAAGTCGTCTTGACTACCGGAACGAGCACTTTGTGCAATTTGTTTAAAAAATCGGCCAAGACCCTTAACACCTCGCACTTCGTTCAATTTACTAACGGCGTCGAATACCGAGGATTCGTCGTCGTGGTCCCTAAAAATGATATATTTCTAAATAATGTACTAGCTCGTATATATTTTAAGTAGGTAAAACCTACTTACGAAAACATACCATATATCGAGATGCAAGATATCCGTGCTGATATCGTCGATGTCGCTAAAATAAAATTATATCGCAAAAGACTATAAATTTATCTATTTTTTCATTAATAGACAGGTAGTCACTCAAGTATCATCTCTCGCTTAGATATTACTTTATTGATTTTATTGCTATATTTTATTACATGTAACATTGAAAAATATTAAGTACTTTAAATAACATTCTTTGATACGAAGATACTGAAAGTGATTCCAAGAAGTCTACATATAAAATTTGTGAATTTTAAGATGTTATATTTTGCTATAAAATGCGCCGATAAATAAAAGAAAGAACTTATAATTTTTTATAAAATTTATTTAATATATTATGGTACTTAAGAGAGACTAGATACTTTTGCGGCGTACTGTACGGAATTTAAATTGAAAAAATAAATAAAAGGGAGGACGATAATTTACAAGCGAAATTTTTCTTTCCATTGGGGGCTCAGTGTATGCGGTTTCACCGTGGTAGCACGTATAAACTTGGCAGGAACCGCTCCGCTAAAGGATTCTCGGTGTTCTCGTCTGCTAGTATGCTCTTTGCGTTTGAATGATAGCCTGAAACTGACGTTTAATAGACATCCCGTCAATTTTATTAGACAATTTTTCAGATAACGTGCTGATGTATTTAGGTAAATTGTGATTTTTCTCACAAAACGTTTAGTCGTTGTTTCACCATATTTCCGATGTCAGCAGGCATTAAGATGTAAGATAAAAAAAAAATAGAAAAAGAAAAAATATATTATTTGAGATTCTCGAAACCACAGTTAACGCCGATACTCTATCCTGTCAAGCACTGTGTCCACTCGGCGCGGTATTAATCGTGTTACTCTCTCTCTCTCTCTCTTTCTCTCCTCTCTCTCTCTCTCTCTCTCTCTCTCTCCTCTCTCTCTCTCTCTCGTTTTTTCTCTCTCTTTTTAACACTAGATGGCGTAGCTAACAAGCAGAGAAAGAGAGAGAGAGAGAGTAAGAAGAAGGGAGAATAGTGCATACGCTAGCGCTTTCGTTCGCTATATTTCAAGGCAGCGTGTAAAGTAAGGACAGAAGTTGTTACATCCGGTGCACCTTTTGTTATCGCAAGCTGCATTGTCGCTTCGTCAAGAGAGTTTGTTCGCGATAAATATTCCCGCTTTGCATTTTGTTCGATGATGTTATATGAAGCCGTCTTTCGTGGATTAGATATTTTAGCAAGAATAATCCTAAAAGGCCTAGTTTCTCTCTCCTATGTACGTAGATACTGCATAGAAAAAAATTCGATCCGAAGAATATTATAATAGGGGTGAGTGACTTAATTCTTTTACTCGAAATATTTCCATTGTAACATAGATTTCGAAAAAATATTTTCTCCAAATTTTGTGACTTCGAAGGAGATATAAAATAGTGTCACTGGTTTGATCTTGGATAGCGCTTAAAAATCACATAAAGGCCACGTTTAAATTTTGTAATGAGAACTATACTTCTCTATTATATATTCTTACAGTTGACATCGTTTTCAAAACATTATTAACTTGTGACTTTCGCACAAACCACTATCGAGATATTAAGTTTCAAAGTTAATGTGCTGCTATGTACGAAGATCGACCGTACGACCTCCACGTAATACACCTTCGGTAATGCTAATGTCGACGCGGCGGTATTGTAACTTTCAAACCTTATAACTGGAGAAGTATAATACATACTTAATGAAAAAGTATTTTATTATACTGTTTTGAAAAGTTTTCGAGGTAAGCTGTAAGAATATGAATTGAAAAATGGTGATTTCCATTGAAGAAATTGAAGGTGATCTTCATGCGATCTTCAAACGACTTTAAATGACCAAGATCAAACCATTTTGTATTCCCTTCGAAGACATGAATTTTTGTAGAAAACATCTTTTGGAAATTTGTGTTACATCGAAAATATTTCAGATGAAAGGGTTAAGTGACTCTCCCAGTATTTACTAATATGATTATTATTTTTATTACGTCTATAGAAGCAAAACAATATAACAAAGTATTGAACTCTATTCTTTTTTCTTTTTTATTTATTTTTCTTTTCACTTTACATCAATCTTACCTATGATGTTTTCGAAGCTTTTCGTGATGCGAGTTATCGTTCTCACCTCCATCGGATAAGGCTCGAGCCGTTTGTCTTGGTGAAGCTGGAGGTGTATGAGGAGAATGAGCTGACAGATTCGTTTGTGGGCTCAGTGGTGCGCTTGTATTACCAGGTTGTATGCCCAACATGCAATATGGATCGCTGAAACCTATCGTACCGAACAACTCGCTAGACCCTTATTTTCTTTTTTTATGAATATTCATTATTAAATTATATCGTTATCTAATTTACCATTAGCGTCCTTCGCCTCTAGCCCTTCAGCTTCAATAACTATTACACTTAGGACCACGATAGGAGGCTGAAATTTGTGTGAGAAAATGTTTTTGTTGTTTCTTTTTCCTTTTTTTAATTGAAGCTTAATAACCCTTTAATGTATGCAATGATATTATAATTTTTCTATTATTTTTGCTTTAATATAAACTGATTATTCTGTATAATATATTTTTCATGAAAGTGTATAACAAAAATATCAAGTTACGCACATAGAAGGGTTAAGATGGAAATATGATAAAAATGAAGCGTAGGTCTCTTTCAAATCTACCTTCTCTTTCGAAGCAATATCGAGGTATCGTCGATGTTGATCCTGTGGTATACCAAACGCTTCCTGCGCATACCCATAAAGGTCCTCTTTATAGTGAGCGTACTGACCCGTACTTGCTCCGACCGTGTTCGCGATCGTGTAAAGAACTTCAACGTATAGTTTCTCGATCTGAAAAACATGCATATCAACTTACGTTTCTAAAGTTTAAGCTTGAAGGAAGAAATATTGCTCTTTGCAAAGACCTCTTCTTTATTAAGTCGACGAGACTGGAAGAAATTTATGTTGGCTTCTGCGGACGATGGTGGAGGATCCTTAGCTCGAGCTTCGACTTCCTGAAGAGCCACGAGTCTGCGATTCTCTTGTTTCCAAGATAACGCGGTGAAACTCTCGAAAAACGAGCCATCGGTTTCTTGAACACTTAAAAAAAATAATATTGATTAATCAAATATTATAATGATTTTGTCATTTTTCCTTTCGATAAAATTTTCTTTAATCTGAATAAAAATAATTCCACACTCGACATTATATTTTCCCGGTTTGTCTCGCACACCTTGCGTCAAGCATACGCGCTACTGAACTAATTTATTCCAAGCATCGATACCGTATATCGTCTTGTTATTTATAAACACCGACTCTCCCTCTGTATGTATATTATAAGATCATGGGCTGTTTCTTCTTAAAGCTTCGTACCCACATAATTCGTTGTGCATTAAATTTTTCGACGATTAACAAACTATTAAAAAGAACTTCTAAAGCTGAAAATCGCAAAACGGAAGGTTAAATTTGACTTTAAAACAGGAGTGAGTAATTTACGCAATCGTGATCGCGATAAACGTTTGCTCTGTTATAATTTATGATTGAAACGAAAGCTGGAAATTTTTATTGAAATTTTACATAAATCATATCATTTTCTAAATATGTATGAGCATGTGTACCTAGTTATTACAAATTTTTTATCTTTTGTTATGGAAAAAGCAATTTTGCGTAAAATTTATTTATCCCGTATAGACATGTTTTAATTGACATATTAGATTTTATTACCTATCGATTTTCAAAATAATTATTTTGATCATCGATACTCGTATTATTGAAAATTTTTAACAAAAAATTATCGAAGAATTATTTTAGATTATTTGAAGATTCGTGTCCTTTGCAATTTGCAAAAGTTTAATTATCTGAAAATATTCGAAATGATATGTGATAATAAATGATGATATGAATATAAAAATGAACTTATTAGACAAAATTATCAATAGAAGCTTTTGTATATGGATGTAAAACTCTAAGTTCATAATTTGTACAATTTCTATATGATTCGTAAGGAATGTTATACAGCTACAACAGATTTTTAAAATCGAAGGACACCAATGATGGCTGGACTTAAAAGGGAGAATGAAAGAAGAAAATAGATAAGAATCTCTTAAGGAGAATTTGCGATCGTGCATTTATTTCCGTCATATTTCTAGATATAGTATCTACTTCCACGGAGTAAATAAGAGGAATATCGATGCGACCTCGGCATTCTTTTGGCATTTCAAATCCGAATCGATTTTTCATTTCGCTCGCACGAGTCCGACTGTCTTTGCTACGTTACTTGCTTTTGAAAGCACGTATATTTATCAGTACGCCGACTAGACTTTTAATAATCTTCTCTTTTCTCCAATTTTTCTCCGATTTCTTCCAGTCTTCTAAAAAACTGAAAGATCGTTCGATACAATACCTGAATCGTTATATTGAAATAAAGAAAAAAAAATATTTTTGGAAAGTTTCCAAATAAAAAAATATACGAATATGTTTCAATTTCGATACATTAGAAAAAATAAGCAGATACTTTTAAGTGGAAATAAATCTCATATGCATACATGATCATAGTCGTAGAAATGCTTATTCATATATACTATCTCATATGGAGATCTCTCGAATGTTTTCTCATCAATTTCTTGTTGCTGATAAATTGTGATTAGAAATCGGAGAGTAAAAGAGACACGGTTCCTCATAATCAGAGTCGATAATTGTAGGTAACTTGATTTCTTAAGTGTCCGGTGTCGAATTACACGGAATCCGGTATATTTTCTTAGTTCAGTCACGCCAGACGCGTCTCGATAGCAGTTAAATTCATTAATCCTACATTCGTTCATTTCCTATCCAGACAAATCTTCCCGGATCGTCGTCAATGTCTATTGGATTACATCCAACGGAACTAAACTCGTTTCCTGATTACCCACTAACGTGTACAGAGAATTGATTCGCTTTTTTCATTTCACTCCCGTTCTAATTTTTCTTGAAGAAAAATTCTTAGAAATGTTCTATGTACGTATGAAAGGAAAAGATATACATATGTAATAAAAATGTATATACATATGTAAGTTTCTCTCGCGTTACTAACTACACACTATATCGATATCGATGATAACCTTCGAAGGTGTTGCAACGTGATGTTATAATGATACGTTTTTACGATAAGGGGGAAAAGAGATGAAGAAATCGTCTCGTTTCTCGTGTGAGAAGCGCGAAATACCAACGTCGTTGCTATTTCATATCTTCTTGCTCGCAACAGGTGCGTCTCCGTGGGACGATAACCTTTGACCGTCCTTCATCATGAATAAAAAGTATCTAACGAGCTCGAGCTCGAGCTTTCTTCTCTCCAATATAAAAATATATAGGTAAATATACGTATATTTTAGAATTTACTTTGATTATATCCATCGAAATGTTGTTTTTTTTTATCGAATTACATATATCATTTGACGGAGAGATATTCTATTAAAAATTTCATTTCTGTCAAATAATGCAAGAAAAAATATCGATCGCGCGAGGAATTCACATACATGTGGGTATGTTTTAAATTTATTTATTATTCTTTCGAAGCTTATTTCGAAGTTTGTTTCATTGACCAACTAGTTAAAAAAAAAAAATGTTAAAAAACGTAAAACTTACCCAGAAGTGGCTTGTACGTCGAATTCTGGCCAAGAAGGTCTGCGACGGCAAAACATGAGCGGTGGTCGATCGGTACTCGCGCCGGCGGTACTTCGACGAAAGGAACCGACTCTTCGCGGTGAAGGGGAACTTCCACAGCTCTGACCGCAAACAGGACCACAAACCGAGCCATCGCTCGCAGCGGCTGCGGCTGCAGCGACAGGATGAACGCTCAATCCTGACGGGACAGTGCAATCAAAAGTACGTCTCCTCGAAAGTGAACGAGCTTGTGAGGACGAAGAGACTGTTGTTCCTGGCGGTGGCACCACCTATAATGGCCACAAATAATGTAATGGTTCGTGTCCTTTTAGCGTGTCTTCTACTAATCATAAATAAAGTCTCACGTAAATATAAATAGAACAGTGTTTTCTTTTCGAGATGACTAATATTTTAGTATACAGTTATATCGAGTAAGATAACCTTGTGGGCGAGACAACTCATATTTTATAGATACAGTTCTGTTTCCAGATGTTTTTAATAGTAGGACTGATAAAAAAACTCATACGAGTAAATCTTAAATAATTTATCAAAAAATAATAACTTTTTCTGAGTAAAGTGTATTGATATATTATTTAAAGATCATATTTATATTTGTGCGATGAGATATTGTAGTATTATTAAAAAAACAAGAGAATCATTACTTTCTGACTCTTAGGTTGAAATGGCCCAATTTTTTTGGGGATAGTTGGTTTGTCATAAAATTATACATTGTCACGTTTTTATTTGACTATTTACAGAGATGGTGGATTTTTATTTTTTGTATTAATCGTTTTTAATGACGAAGGACTATTATAAAAACAAATGTAAGATAGAAAGAAAAATAAAGAACCAGAACTTGTGTCACCTGGTTGTTCGCAAGCAATTAATAAAAAGACTCCCATGACAGACACATCAGACGCAATGCTAAATAAAATTAATCCACTTCCTAGTACGCCATCAGGTGTAATTTAATAAATTAAAAAACGTAAGAGACGTTTCAAGTGGCAAAAGTAACAAAACATGTTAAAAATTTAAACCAATCCAAAAATAAACGTCTCCTTTATAGTAGATTCATCTTCGGATAAAAACTTTTCAGATTTTGAAGAAAAGTTTGAAGAAAGTTTTCAAGAAGAAGATAATGCTGAATATATCGGGTATGTAAGGGAGCAATACATGAGAACTGTGTATCGAAAAAAGACGACTGGACTCGATGTGTGAAACGTGATAAGTGGTTTCATGAAGGAGATTCAATATTTTTGAATTTATTTTGATCTTCGTAGAGAAGTTTTATGCGAGCAAAAATAATTTTTCTTGCTGTTATGATCAAAATCTTATTTTTTATATTTGAGCCATGATGCTCTAAATTATGAGTTATCTCAACCGAGCATTTTGCATAAAAAACAATTTCTTTTCTTTTATAGAAATCTAAAATTATTTTTTAGTTTCATTTTGATATTACCTACACATATAAGTATTATTCATCAATCAAAGGCAAATATTATTTGATATGCTCTAAGAATGTTCTACTTTGCGAGGAAATTAATATATAACTTTGGAAAATTCTTAAGCTTATAAAAAAGAGGATTTCTTCATTTTATTCATGGAAATAAGTCCAATACGATACCTCAGATTAACGGATATATGTATATTGGTACCTTGGGAAAACCATGAGGAGTCGATTGATGTGCACTCGAATTGTCGTTGACAATGCTTCCGCTCGAGCCGCTTCTACCTGTCGTACTAGCAGAGTCCTCTCGACTGAAGGAGAATCTCTTAGGGCTGAGGCTGAAGCTCGCCACGCTGTCGCTCACGTATTGCTGGAGAGAATTGAAGAAGCTCATTTTCAAAATTTCGTTCGTTCTCTCACTTGTTCTTATCACACTGATCGATTTTCAAACGACGAAAATCATTTCGATCCTTATTCTCGATCGGCCATCCATTTGTTTAATTCTTTAAGATTTTCCAATGGAATTACAATGACGTTGATAACGACGATGACGACGACGACGACGATGACGACGACAACGACGACGACGACGACGACGACGAGGAGGACGACGACGACGACGACGACGATGATATCGATTCGATTGTCCAAGAGCCATCCACACCTTCCTCACTTTCTATTCTTCTTCGTCGACATTGGAGCTTGATGATTCGAGTTGACGCCTTTTCTTCGTAAAAGATCATCTTTCCAAGAAATGGCAGACCATTTACCTCGTCTGTAAATAAAAATGGTGCAGTGTCAGCAATGGTAAGAAAGAAAAAAGAAAGAAAGTAATATTTTTTCTTAAAATAAAAATTATACTTTTTAAAGTACAATTCCTATCTCCGTGCAACAATAATGTTGAAACCGCTAAACTATTGACGAGAATCTGAATTGTATACCGGAAGGTGTCTCGCTACGGGGAAATTAAACTAGACGAGAGTAACGGCTACATTATCGTTGCGGTTTTGCGTTCTTCAAGAAAACGTATTACGTGTACAAATAGAAACGCAAATGGAAAGAGGAAAGAGATCTTATCTCTTAAATGTCAAAATAAGATTTTAGCACTACAACAGTTACAATGGCTTTGAAATTCTTTTTGGACTTTAAATCTCTATTAATCCAGTATTTTTTATTTACTCACAATTATAATATCAAAATAAAATTACATTTTTTCTTTCAGCAATAAATAATTTACTGTTCTTAACAGAGATATCGTTTGATTGAGATTTATACCAGAATATGTTTAATCAGAAATTTTGTTATGTCACAATCTTGTTAAATTGATTCTTCCTTTTCGCAAGAAAACTCTCGTCCATTTCAAGAGTAATTAGCAATCATATGTAGTTGAATATCGAGACGAATCGCGTGTCTAACATTTGACCCTGAAACGTATTGTTTTACCTTGCGTATATCAAGATCTCTAGGTTAAGCTTTCTATGTTCGTCGAGGATAGCACTCAAGTTCGAGAGAACGTTGTCTCAAAAGTAAGATCATTCGATATGCGCATTATTGACTGTACAACTAAACAAAAGGCGTCGCATCGAGAGATCGATTACCATCGAAAGTCGCGATTGCCTCGTTGACACACTTTTCGTCTTCTACTGTGCCACCTATCCTTTGAAACAATAATTTCAACAGATCTACTTTGATTATGTTTCTGTTATGATTTTCTAAGGACAGAGAGAAAGAGATAGATACCTTTCAAATAATATGATCGACAAGATTTCCAACAAGAACGACTTGAATCAATCACGATATAGTTTAACTTTAATTATGCATTTTTAAGAATATATAAAAGAAATTTTTTCCTGAATTTATCAGGTTTTCGCACAATGGTTCGGATCTAGGATTTTAGTGACGTTTTTTTATATCTTCTGAACCATAAAAATATGATAAAAACTAAAAAAAATGTTAAAAAATAATCTCTTTCTAATAGTACCTATATGATGTAATATATTTCATTAGTTCATTAGTTAGTTTATTTATTTAATTGATTTTTTCTTACTATTTAAAAGTCAATTTTTTTGGAAAGATTTTATTTCATACTTTACTTTTTTGATATAAAAATAAATAGTCACCCAGATCTTTGGATAAATTTTCTGGTGTAAAGAAACAAGTGTTGATGTATGAGATAAGTCTTCATTATTATTAAATAATTAATATCTGAATAATAAAAGGAAATTAACAGAATACAGTTAATTACTAGAAAACACTCATTAAAATGTTTAAATGCTATTGATCAAATATACAAACATACATAAAATAAAATGTAATATAAATGTGAACAAAGCAGTAATATACACTTCACTGATAAAGTTAATGAATACAAAATAAATACATATATATATATAATATTTATATATTATTTTATAAATATAATTATGATATAAATATATATAACATTTAATTAAACATAAACTACATAAAACAAAATGTAAATTGAATAAAACGAAAGAGTAACTAAATGATGTAATGTTAAAAGATTATATAAAAAATATTTCGAATATTTCTCTGTGCAGTCTTTAATATTTCAACTGATTGCAGACTGAAAATAAAAGATAAAGCATTATCTATATCTTAGTACGTTCATCTCATATTTCTTAGTATTTCACAAAATCCCAATAATGGTTGAGAACGCACATACGTAAGACATGATGTAACACTGATAGCATTAAACAGTAATAAGTTCTGAGCTAGAACAAAATAGAAAGAAATTTAAAATCCAAAAGATATTCCATATCAATGTTAAAGAACTTTTAAGATTTGTTTTATTTTATTAAACATTTTTAATGCGTACATTAAATATAGTAATTTTATTTGAAACTATTGCATTCTTAATGAGAAAGAATGCTTTTTATTGTGAAAAAATGAAGAGAGAATATTAAACAAAATCGTCAGGACATCGCGAATAAAATTATTAATTTTTTCATTTTTAAATTCCATCAACATTTAAGAAAAAATGCAAGTTTATTAGATATCTATATGAGAAAGTTTATTTTTTGCTAAAATGTCACTGAAATTCTCGACCCGGCCTATTATGTGTTGGTACGATAACGACGAGTTTCGAATAAAATTGATATCAATCTATAATATTTTATCGGATACGCCCTTATCATCGCTTTACAGAACACGCATCGATTTAACGCACTGATAAAATTCTCGGCCATGTAAATATCGATAGTATTTCTCTTGTCCTTCTCATTTTGGATTTTTCACTGGATTTTCCACAAAACAATCGTACCATATTTATACATACAAGATGGCACAGAAATAAGTGGCCTCATTTTGAAAACAATATGAAAATAAATTGTAAGTATTAATATGAGGATACAAAAAAATTTTCTTTTCAAATGATTATAAAATAGTTTCCGACAAATTTCCAAAAGATATTAAATTATACAGAGTTATAGAAAAAAATTATCTCTAAACTTGAAATCTCTGTAGTACTCATCAGGACATATAAAAATCTCTCGATAAACATTTAGTATGGAAATTATTTGTTCCAGAGTTATAAAACATTTTCTTTATTAATCGATAACACAATAATGACACAATAACGAATTGTTCTAAAGTTCTGTTACTTGACGAGTAAATCGTTACAAATTATTAATTATTACAGAGACAAGTAAAATAAACACAATATTAATTGTATTCATAAACAATAATATCAATCGAATTTCACTCATGATAGCATTAACACAATTTTTTTATTCAATTTAACAATTAAACTGAAACGTAGATATAAACTGAAACGTATATATATACGTATAGATACGTAGTTTCTATGTGTATTCATCTAGATACATACATACATATATCAATAAACAGGTGCATTTGTAGGTATCTAGATACGTACGCATCGTTTGAGATTATATGTCCGAGACATTATTGCAGTTACGTAACTATGATTTCAAAAATGTAAAATATTTTCCTCTTCTAAAAAAGAAAGGAAATGAAACATTTCTTTTCTTGGACATCAAAGACGATGACATCCATTTTTCGGCAGTTGGCAAGCGTACTTCGAATAATGATAAAAGTCAAGAGAAGAGCGATGGAGTGTGGTCTTTCGATCGGCAAGAAAATCGATAAAGAACCATCGACCAACCACTCCATCACGACGATGTACAATAGTACCTACATTTACTTTACCTTCTTCACAACCCTTAGCGATTCTCACTGGATCTACGTCGGTATGTAGTACTTTCCTAGTCGATCTTAAATCGTAATAAAGGATCAATAACAAGACAATCTGAAAGCACTCGTGTCATTCGTAAATGGTATTTCAGAGAGGCAAATCAAACGACAAGAAAGAAAAAGAAGATAGAAAGTGAGAAAAGTAAAGACCTTGTCAATTTGCTGTAGCTATTTGTGTATATTGTATATCTATTTTTCCGTGGGTATATTAATAACAGGCAAGAGTTATGTTAGCGTGATATAGATATCGAACGACAGTAAATAATCGATTGCATTGTGGTTGCTCAACTTTGTTAATTATAGTATATGAATAGGGAGAAAGCTGAACGAAAAGAATAAAAAATAAAAGTAGAAATTTGCAACTCGGTGGATGAGATCGTAACGATATTGAAGAATATTTTGCATCAAGTTTCTTCGATTTCGATCTTTCAAATAATCCGTGATCTGTAAAAGAGTTTGGCTCGCGTGAGTGAAATAAGCATAATTATATACGAGAAGTATAATTTTGTGAAACAAAATGACTTACCTCAGGTTCTCAGTTTGGAAAATGGAGAAAACTAATAACAAGCGCTTAAACTGGACTATTGTAAGATCTGAATATTCAAACACATATCTCATATATGCATATAAATCTATATACGTACATATATATATGTACGTATCTACGCATGAACGTACTTGCAAAATACTCACAAACTACATAAACTTAGAATAGCTCGAACAAGTTCGAATATAAAATTATAGATAATACTTACTGTAAAAGCTCTTAAAAGTAACATAAGCTTTCGTATTCTTCTCTGTTCCGAACAACGTGACTCAACACGAACTAGTACCTAAGTACGTGTCTCCTCATAAACTCGTAACACATGCGCACGCGTGCTTCTAAACACGATCTCTTAGAACAAGTACATTAGTTTCCATCGACTGCAATAATACATTTTCGTTAGATTCGTCAAGAGAATTCTTGTCTTGATGACTACCGATCATAAAAAGCCAATAAGTATAAAAAAGAAATGGAAAAAGGTTGTAAGTCAAAGAGGACAATAGTAAAAGGTGAGACTACTTAACTCACCAAGATTCTTCTATCGATAAGCTTGACTTACATCGTTCGAAGAAAAAAAGAACGAGGTAGGTGAATTGAGCATGCCAGGTCGCGTGTCCCTTTAGAAATAAACAATAACCGCTAGTAATTAACGAATATATTACGTTCAAGAGGTACACGAACCTTGCAATTAAATTTCTTTCGTAAGATCCTACGAAACGTTTCAAAGATGTTTTCTTACCATGGTAAGTTTCCTATTCATGCATAAAATGAATTACAAAAATAATTATAGTTTCTTTTAACTATACTAATTCGAGACATTTGTTTAATTTATGAAACGAAATCTTCAAAAATTGTGAATAGATTTAACAATTTGAAAATTGTCTGCAAAATGATATCAAATTCTATTATGAATTTTAAAGGTCATGCATTGATTAAAGAAGTATTAAATTTTTAAACTATAGTATTAGTCCTTCGAAGATATTGTAAGTTCAATGATATTTACCATATAAATTGACGTGATTTGGTTGTTAAAATTCAATAAAAACAAAAAATCTTATAAAAAGCTTTACATTTTCGTTGCAGCCACGAACAATTATC
This sequence comes from Vespula vulgaris, assembly GCF_905475345.1. Taxonomy (NCBI): domain Eukaryota; kingdom Metazoa; phylum Arthropoda; class Insecta; order Hymenoptera; family Vespidae; genus Vespula; species Vespula vulgaris. The sequence goes on along the minus strand of NC_066595.1, from coordinate 5,232,003 downwards.
AAATATATGTAAAAAGTCTTGACATAACGCATTAACTTTATATAATCCATTCACAATTTCAAAAAACTTCATTCACGAGTAAGAATTTACTTAGTTTTCAGAACCATATTACGGTCACTTTACATACGAGTAGACTATATCTCTCTTTATCTATGCAAGTATTAAATCTGATTGTTAAAAGACCTTAAAGCGTTTTAACATTACAAATGGCTATCTGATCCAAAGAAGGAATAAAATAAAATACCAAACGTCCTAAACTCTCTATTTTTTGTTTTTGAATCTGCTCATTATCGATCCGTGCTCTCGTTTCATTCGTATACATATTATTTCAATATAGCTGCCAATAATCGTGAAGGAGGAAATGCAGATGAACTGTTGAACTTTTTTTGCAAAAAAGTTCATTGATACTTAACGAATCCTTTCATAACTCGAAAATTCGATAATTGCTATACGAATGGAAAACTTTTTCGTTTATATTCTCTTCGTTCTTCCCGTGTGCTTTTCTTTTTTAATTTCCTTTTATTTTCCATCGTGCAGAAGATCGACAGCTGGTCATCGCGATATCGTAAATAAAAAGTAGAACGTAGCCACGCGAGGTTAAGGCATACGCATGCAAAATAATCGATATTCCAAAGCTACGCAAAACTTTTTGTTACAAAACACATTTTACGTAAATAATTGTGAACCGTTCGACTACAGTTGCATCTATCGACCATTAAGGTCACTCGTTAAACATCGTACGTATCGTACCATTTAGTAAGATTTACAACAGAAAATAATCGTTAATTATAACGTACATTAACGATCGATCGACAACAAAGCACAATACGCTTAACCTGTTGAGCGAACCTATCGATACGATATCGATAACATGTTTACGTTTCACATAGATTAGTATTTAAGCATATACGTCAACTGTTTGAAGTTCTGTTCGTTCCGTTTTATAAAAATCGATTGCATTTTGTGATCCTTCCAGCCGGTAAAAGTGAACAAAAATTACGACGTAGAAAGATTTTCAAAACATTTCTTCAATTTTTCCTTTGCCTCCATTCTTCCGTACGCGAATTTTTTCGTCCCAATAAACCTTTCATTTGCATCGGTTTCGTAGGGAAAGGAGTATCGATATTGGAATACGGGCCGCAGTAGCTTTAATGCAAAGGTAGCCTTTGGCGTCCGTAAAATCGAGAATCGATTTTCCGGATCTAGGAGTTCCATCGACGGCCTTCTATTCAATTTTGTTTTTCCGACGATGAGAGCAACTTTAAATTTACAAAGAAAAGATATTTGTTTTGAAAGAATTAATAAAGCGGCCAATCAACGAGAAAGGAATATCCAGTATATCCGGTTACATTGAATAAAAATGTATTCGACGTTAAATTTAGAAATTTAAATGATTAGCAATTAATTAATTATGGAGTAAACTGATGAAAGTAGTTTTAATGTAGCTTAATGAAATTTAGACGACGTAAGAGAATCAGCCAACCCTCGGTAATACGAGAGTTGTGTTGGCATGGTCCAAGGAAATTTCAATTAGCGTTTCTCCTCAAAAGCTGCCATTTAAATCGTATTAGTACGGTCGTAGCACGTTATGCGTTTGAAATAAAGGAGATCTACGAAAATAAATGGGTTCGTGCGTTTTAAGAAACGACAAAGCAGACATAGTCAATATCGTTATGGCTCTCTATTAAATCATCTGTCGAAACCCTGACGATATGGCGATAACGTTCCATTGCAAAAAGAAAAGATAAGAAAAGAAAAAGCAAAGAAATTGTAACCATCCCATTGTAGCGGGAATCAGCTAAAAAAAATTGGCTCACGGAACGTTAAATATGAATTTCCACGTCAGTTATTTGTTTACTTACCAAAAAGAATGCCAAATTCAAAGTTATCGAAGACGCTATTGGATGTGTCCCAGTAGAGAAGCTACGATCTCGACAGATACTCGAAGGTGCTATCCTAAGAAGGGCTGTCGCACGTTTCCGTGCGAGAAAACGTGCACGTCCACGCAAGCAGCGAAAAGGAAACTGGAAGGAAGGAGCGGGCGAGCGCGCTCGTGTGCTCCCGATTTACGAATCCAGCCACTTGTAGCGCCGCCGCCGCCACCGCCACCGCCAACGCCGCCGTCCGCACCTAGTCAATCCTATTGCCGGCAAACAGGTGAGAAAGAGAAAGAGAAAGAGGAAGGGAGGGAGGGAGAGAGAGAGAAAACGAGAAAGAGGTGCGCCTTTACTCTTCGGGGATTCGACCCGTTCTTCTACTAGCCATTTCTTCCATTTTCTCTTCTTTTCTCCCGAATTTTCTGCTTTTAAGAATCTTTCCGAGCTACCGATTTTCTCCTTTCCTTTTTACCTTCCTCCCAACCCGCGTTTCCTCGACCGTAGTAGGGTCTACCTCCCCTGCAGGCTACACCAAGTCAACCGGAGGTACACTTGCGTGCGCACCCGTCCATCGATCTATTTTAGCTCACCTACGCTCCTGCCAGCCCTGCTTTCCCTCTCTCTTCATACCTGCCGCTCACGTTGTTCTACCCCTGCCACCGCTGTACATAAAGCCCCATTTTCCGAACAAAATCCTAATCGAGCAACCTTCGCTCGAATAATGCTATATTTATTGGTTCTTCCTTTTTCCTTTTTTCGTTTGTTGCTGTATTTTCTGTAAAAGGGTACTTCGAATTTTGTATTTCGCCTTGTACTTTTACTTCGATAATTAGGATTAAAAACGGACTACTTATTTTAATTTGTCTTAAAAGTATTGTTTGCAACATTTCTGTACTGTAATTATCTAATCACAGATATAAAACTTCTATAAATATCTAATTCTTTCTAATTACTGTTTCTCGTAAGAACGAAATCTCTATTGCCTATAATTAAGGAGATATACATTTTGAGAAATAAGTCTAATTGAGGCGGAATTCAAAGAATCCACTTTTTTATAATGGAAATTATTGAATTTTCTTTGATAAGTGTTAGAATCTTTACGACATATGCATGAAAAATGAAAATGGGGTAGTGAAAGTACTCGAAAAAGTGATCGTCTTCGTATAGAATACTCTAAATGGAAAGTACCGTGTTCTATTTAATTTCAGCGATTATGACTTACAAGTTAAGAAAGCGACGATTATCATGCTTCAAGAAATAAGCACAATACATCGAGTTACTCACGCTTTTATCTTCAATTAAATTACTCGACTTTCCCTAGTAATCGCAAGAATCGGTTTGTAACTTGGTATGCAGACCGTGTAAATCATCTTCTCAAATATATTTAATTTCGCGTCTTTGTAACTCCTGTCTTTAGTGTAATATCTGTAAGCACGGAGTAACGTTTCAAATGTTTACAATTTAAAGCAACTATTATTTTAATAAATTCGATACATATTGTCAATCATCGAGATGTTCGATAAACGATATTTAACTATACTTATAATTAATTTTATCGCAATAAGCATTGAAATCGATGCTTGGAACATATGGAAAATACAAAAGTTTCCAGAACGACGACGTTTATGGCAAACGAATGAAAATCGATCTCAAGAATCTTACGATCCCGAAACGCACATGTCAGCTCTTCAAAATGTTAGAATGGCACAAAATAAGAGAGAAAAACGACGTAAGTTCACGTTTATCGTACAACTAACAAAAAAATAAAAGAAAGTAAAAATTTTGAAAACTTATCTTCAGTTTTTCCACTCTTCACCGTGGTAAGATTTGAGAATAATGCCTGTGGTGGATTGAATGGTGAAAATGGTACTTGCATATCATCAACTGAATGTTCGCAGCGAGGTGGTATATCCAGCGGAGTTTGTGCAAATGGTTATGGCGTCTGTTGTATCGGTAAGAAATACAGATTATAATAAAGTGACTTTTTTAATTATTTATTTCCAAAAATCGATATTACCTTTGTCGTTTAGTCATGGCCTCATGCGGACAAACGATCAACGATAATAATACTTATTTCGTTAATCCTAATTATCCATCGACGTTTGATGGTACGGACTCTTGTCAGCTGACTCTTTTGAAGTTGCATCCGGATGTGTGCCAATTTAGGTGAAAAAGAAGTACTCTTTGATCGTTTCCAGATTTACATATCTGGTATACGTACAATGGGTAAAAAAAAAGTATTCGCATTTAAAATTAATACTTTTTTTTTAGACTGAACAAACAAATACGTCTTTTTTTCAATTATTGACATACTTCATATGATATATTAGTTTCTTTATGTCTAATAAACGATTTATAACTTCGTGTTCAGTCTTTAAAAATTTATTTAATTTTAAATAGCGCACGCGAGAATACATTTATATTTATACATAATTCAATAAGATTTTTAACTGTTTATAGACTGGATTTTGTACAATTTACGATAAGAGGACCCGAGACGATCAACAATCTATGCACTTACGATCAATTTATTGTTTCTGGGGGTAATCCAGTACCAACCATTTGTGGAACTAATAATGACAACCACAGTAAGTTAGATTTTTATTTTAATACGAGTCTCGAATAAAATGAAATTCATCATTGGCCAAAGACACGTTTTCTTTGTTTTTCACAGTGTACATCGATGCTGGTATAGGACAAACTAATCCCATTGCACTGACATTCGTCACGAGCGGAAGTTCCTTTCCACGATCCTGGAAAGTCCGAATCTCACAGATTCGCTGTAACACAATTTATAGAGCCGAAGAAGGATGTTTGCAATATTTTACCGGTGTATCAGGGCAAATAAAATCATTCAATTTCGATGCCTCGACCGGCTTACAATTGTCCAATCAGGATTACAGTATATGCATCAGAATGGAAAGAAACTTTTGTGGTGTTCAATATATGCCATGTTCGGATGAAGGTGCGACAAAAAAAATATTTAATAAGGTGACCTAAAAGTTACGAAGGGATTTAAAAAAATAATGAATTTTTTATTTTTGTCATTTATCGAAACGTTGTAACATGAATTTTTAATTTATTACGAATGAAATATAATATTTAAATTAAATGTTTGATAAATTTTTGCTCTTTAAAAGCCACAAAGAAAATAATCATTTGAATAACGCATTTATTTGAAAAGATTATTTTTGAAAGAACGAGAATATATATTTATCAGGTGGTTATATTTTAAGCGTAATAAAATAAAAATTTCATGTTATAGAGTTCATATGACGAAAATAAACAATAAAAAATGGAATCTTAGTCTTTTGAATCTATCCATTTATAAGTCGTTCCTTAAACAAAATTAGCTATATTATTTTATACAAATTTGAATATCAATCCTGTTTTTTTATATGAAATTTCTTACTTTTTAATACGAAACTCGAGATAACATCAAAATTCTATATATATAAAATATATTAAATTTTATTGGGTTTACTTGATACTTAGATATTCTGTTTAGTTCCTCAAAAATTTGTTTTGTTTAACTTTAAGTTGAAGTTTGTATATCACTAAAGATTTCAGTAAAACAAAGTTGGCAATGTTTGTCATAAGTAATCTTAATAGGAAACTATCTAACATTAGCACGAAACGATTTTTCATAGAACGTATAACTTGGGAGTCATTCAAATATTAGTATTACCTCGTCTTGTATACACATATATATACATGTCTTCTTGTTGATCGAATAAATTTCGATAAAATATAAATGTTACAGCTACGATGGTATCTAATAGTGGTTCAGGACAAATGTCTCGTAATAATGCATTCACTTTAACGGGTAATACTCAAGGAACCCAAATAGCTTCTATGACAGGTGCCATGTGTCAAACAGATTGGCTGATGATTCCTTGTGCGATTAACGTAGGCAAATCTCCTTCAATGTCCACTACTTGTGTAGACCGATTATGTGGCGGTACCTTTAATGCCGATAATCAAAACCTTAACTCATCTTCGGTCATTAGTAAGTATTCTCATTATTTGCATCACAATCCCTTTCAACAAAAAGTATTCTTTTTTATTTTATATATGTTCAATAATCAAATAAAAATATTTTTGCGTTTTATTTCAGGTACTGTCAAACCTTTCAGATTAATCTTTCATACAGATGCAACCGAAGCACCTAATGATGTTGGAAATAGAGGATTTTGTTTAAATTATATTCAACAACCGTGTACGACAAAGTTGAGGTAAGGTATTACGTAGACATCCGAATGGCAGATGAAGGAACTGTTATTCAAACCTTACGAGCCCACATTTTATTGAAAGATCATTTTCCAAATGTTTTACAAGTTTTCTTATTTAATACTAGGATGATGTTAATCCGATTAAAAAATAGGATCTCGCGAGTATTATATATTCTTTTGCAAGTACACGTAATAATACTTGCTCGATAAGTACGCTTGTACATTTTCAAACATTCATTTTTATTTGATTACACGTATACTTTTGATTTTTCAATAGTATCTATCACCTAAAGAATCAATCAGACGTTTAACGAGCCAATCATGCGATCCAATCGTAAATACATGTGTAACATACGACAGTAGTGCATTCTTTGGATATATTTTCACACAATAACACGTCGATATATGTGTGTGTATATATATATATATATATATATATATATATATATATATATATATATATACCATAAATATATATATATACATAAAATACCATAGATTAAACATTAATATTTCATAAACAATGTTAACGAGAAATAGAGAATTAGTTTTCGTCTAATATCAGATAATATAATTCGTGTCGTTCTCTCCTTATTAATGTACTTAATATATTTAGAAATAAACAAATCTTCCTAGCAGTCAATTAAAGCATCATCTTAGATTGTTTATGTATTAATGATCTCGCACCAATTTCGCCTTGCCTTCTGATCCATGAAAATTCAATAATTATTACTAAAGTTAATCTTGATAATTTCTAAGTTTTTCTTTTCGTCAAAGTTAAAATTCGTCAATAGAAAAATGCATAAGTACACTCGTGTATGTATATTGTATATATGTATAGTATATATATTTAATAGAATAGAGGTAGGTTTATTTCTTAACACTAAAAAATCGAAAATTCCAATAACATAAAAAAACAATCGTTGTATAGCAAACCTTAGGAAAGTAAACTAAAATGATTAGAAATATGTGCGAGAAAAGTAAACTAAAATGATTAGAAGTATGTGCGAGCAAGTGCGACCATGACATTCATTTCGTTATAATATCCTTTCTAAATCATGTTTCCTATAAAATAAAGACAGTCACCTGAAATGTATAAAACGATATGCGAGAACGTAAAGATCAATAATTTGGATACTTCGTAATTTTCTTAATTAATGAAAAGATTGAAAAATCTCTTTTTCATAAAAGAGATTCAGAATGGTTGTTATGGAAATTACAATATTTAGGTATGCAGCATTTTAATTGACTGTGAGGAATAACCTAAACTGCTAATTAACATATCTTTCATATCACAATCGTGAATTGAATAAAAATAAGAGTGTGAGATGAAAATTAATACGATCGACAGTCTTTGCTGAATGGGTTATTATTAAAATAGAAACATACTTATGTTTCTTGTAACATCATACCAGTGTTAATTGTTCTCAAATCTTAAATCATGAATTATGAAGGTACGATTAGTTATATATCAAAAGTTTGACACATCTAATCGTAATATAAAATATTTTTAAATTTCTGTTTAGCCGATCGTAAGAACCTTAATAAAATTTGAATAAAAATTGTTCAAGTACAAACTTTCAAACTTACTAATTATTATTTAAACCTTTAACCAAGAGAAAGACTTTTAATAAGCACCATATGTAAGGCAATATGTTGCCGGAAAAAGAGAGAAAAAGAGAAAGAGAGAAAGAGAGAGTTGCCGATGCTAAACCATTTATCGTTTCAGGCCGTTACATTTAGATTAAATATTTAAACGATACTTCTATGCTCTGCCGTTCAATCTTCTCTTTTATTGTAAAAACAATTCGACATTGAGATAAATTTTTCAGCTCTATTATTTTAGTGCCATAAAAATTAATAGGCGATTTACGGTAGAACCTTCATTATTTGAACTATCAAAGCAGATATATTCCACGTAGTGTTCCTTTTTTTCTATAACGATCAAAATCAAATTTGTTGGCAAGAAGAAATTGCATATTTATAGAGTTAAACGTAATAAATGATTTAAGTAATCTAGACGATTGTAAAAATCCAAACAGAATTGGACAATTTTTTATATTTTAAAACAATAAAAAATTATTTTTTTGTCTTTCTCTAAACTAAATGAAATTCAATGGCAAAATAGTTGCTGTTTTATTATTCGAAAATTCCTTCATCTGAACATCTAAATTTCTGTATTAGTTCGTATATTAGAAGTTCTATTGTATAATATATAAATACTTTTCTAATCTTAAAATTCTTAAGGTTCATATCAGATAAATGTATTCTTACTTGTAGTTTATAAATCTTACGAAGATTCATCAATTCCATTTTCTCGCAAAAATGCATATTTTGCAGTCAACAATTTTTTCTTATCGAAATATGAAGTTATGAAACGGTCATGTACGCATTATTTTGATTGGCAGTGTGAAATTCTTTTTTTATTTTTTTTATCAAATTAACCATGATTTACGTGAGAACATAAACTTACGATATTAGACGCTAGATATTAAATTTTGTTCATTTTTTATTCTACGTCGAATATACCTATATAATATATTATGTACTCACCCTAATTCATCGCGCACTTCTTCGATGTTCTATTTGCTTATGATTGCGATTTTTGATTGAAAGTAATGTCAGTTTGCATTTGGTCAAATACTTTATATTAGTTTGTAAATAGAGCAGTGGTGTTATAAGATTATCCAAAAATATCGATGAATGTTTTTTAAGTATCCGGTGTCGAAAATTCGTAACGCCGCGAACTGTTCTTTGTTTCAACAAGAACATTAATCTTATGGCCTGTCTAATCTAATAATAAACGTTGAAATTTGGTCTAACATTAGCAACTCTGCTCTTCTTGGTCAGATTTAAGTCTTGTTAACGTAACGAATACGTACATAAGAGATACGATCACCACTTATTTGGTCGATCTTCTCACAGTTTCCAATCTTTATCACCTTTTTGTTACATATTGAATATATGTCATTGGAATAATACATAGAATTAAGACATTTCTTTTGCTTTCATAAAGTATGTAAGCATGTCAATAGGCAATGGAAATACGATAGTCGAATTCTTTTCAGCCGAGATGGTGTTAAGAGTCTACGATAAAAAATTAATTAGTAAGTGCTTACTCTTATAAAATAGTAAGAAAATGATGTAATTGTCTTACCTGAAGATAACGTAGTTGCAATGCTGCCGGAGAATCTCCGATTACCTCCGACGCTTCTCTTAGCGCCCTACTTGCCTTTTGCTCACCTTCGGCGGCGATGACCTAAATACAAAATATCACAAATCATTTTCATCTAAATATACGAATAGATATAACGATTACCTTTGCACGAGCTTCACGAGCTGCCTCTGCTTCTGCTGCCATAGCTCGTTGCAATTGGACAGGTAACCGTACATCTTTGCTACAAATTTTATTTATTTATATAAAATTATAATATTAAAAAGATAACAACAAAAAATATAATGATATTCTTTCGATTCTTACATTTCGACTCGTTCGACTTTTATGCCCCATGTATCGGTAGCTTCGTCCAAGGAAATCTGTAATACGTATTAATAAATTTCTTTTTACAAATAGTCTTGTATATGTATGTATATACAGAGATATATTAAGGTTACTACTTTCCAAAAGTAAATAATTTTTTTAAACAAATTAAAATATTGTAAGCGATCTTTATTTTTATTTGACAAGTAATGCGGAACCCAAATTTCTTGCGATTTCACGGAAGTATCTTTGCCAAGTCAACCGGCTATGTCAACTATTTTTTATTCGGCAAATCTTGGATCCGATTCAACCAATAATTTTAAAACATTATTATCAAATGTTAAACCGTACCTGCATGTTACCAGAAATAGTTTCACGCTCGCTAAGTATCTCATGTAGTGGCCTCGTACCCATAGTATTTCGAAGCGTCGTCTGTGCAAGAAGTCTCGTACTGTGATGTGCATTTTCAACGTTGGCAATAGAAATAGTGGCATTATTAACACGATAATAAACAACTGCATCCACGGACACGGTAACGCTATCCTTCGTTAATACCTATAAAATAATCGATTGGTCTCTTTTTCATTATCCATTAACCCATTTAAATCCATTCGAGAAATATAGATTCCAATGAATTACCTCTTGCGGTGGAACATCATATGTTCTCGTTCGAAGATCGACTCGAGCATAATTGTCCACGCAGGGTAAAATGAAGAAAATTCCTAAAAAAAACATAACTTTTATCGTTAAGAGACGACATTTTGTTACTTATAATGTATCTTATATCTAATCTTTTTTCTGAATTTTATATCAGATATGCGTCTTTTATTATTGATGTTGTATATGTATATATATATATATATATATATATATATATATATATATATTGTAAAAGAAACTTACCAGGACCTTTAGCACCGCCGGATAGAAGACGGCCCAATCGAAATATAACCGCTCTTTCATATTCTTGTACTACCTATAAACATAATAACAAAATATTTTAGCTCTTATCCCTAATATTCGTAAGACAGAACTACCAAAATTTGTTAAAAATGTAATTGAAAATCCATTCAAAGAAGGATTGTGTCACATATTTTACATGTAAGTATATTTATAATACTCCGAAAAAAAGAGAGAGAAAGGATTACTATTGCAATATAAGCTATTATAATTGTTCATTGGAAACAATTTTTTTAGTTAGTGTCCCCTTTAAATTATATATAATCGAAGTTTTATCTAAATCTATCAAAGAAATGATAGAACTTACTATTAACAGAATTCTGTGCATCTTTTATAGAATGTCGACGGTTCTTAGAGGTCAATTGTCCGTTCTAATAATAATGCACGAGGGTTATAGCAGCTTATATAGTGAACGTTAAAAGAAAAAAAAAAAAAAACCGAATACACCTTTTTAAAATTGTACCTTAAAGCAAACGAAGAGAGAGAATGGCATAGTCATGATCACCAAAATCCAAGACAATACCACTAGAATATTACCACAGGTTTTTGAATCGCTTTGTGTGGAATCCTCCGCTGAAACAATAAAAACGAAAATTTTATCGATATGCTTGATATAGGGTAGTTTAACAATTATCAGAAAATTAAATACAAGTAGTGTTTTGAGAGTAAATCGAATATACGTTCGTCCATTAATAATTCATAAAACAAGCCCGAGCTATTAATTAGGACACATGTATGTATAATTACAATCAGACAAATTTTTCAAACTAAGATTGAAGAACGGAAACCTCGATTATTTCATTAACCTACAAAAAAGAAGCTCGAATAATAAATGATGTATAGTTGCCTCGATTCTACGAGTCACATAAGAGCTACTCTTCTATCGTTGATATAGTATGAATAGCTTCTTTCGTTAGCCCCTTTCCTAAGAGAGCGTACTCTTATACTTTCTCAAAAGTGTTTTCCAGCCTAGCTGTTAACTAACGAGTGTTTATATAGTCCAATCCATAATATCATCCTCTTAAGTGTACGAAAGCTTTTTAGTCTCTTGCTCTTATAATATATTGTATATAGTCTTTGAATAAAAACAATACACTATTGCAATCTCTTTTTCTCGCAAAACTATTATTTTTTTTTTTTTAATTATTCATAGAAATACGATACATGTAAACGAATTTGCCATTTTCTTCATAGTACAAGATCGATAATGGCTAGTAAATGAGACTACATATACACTATGTATTTTCTCGTCCATCGACATGTATATCGTACATCAGAGGTATATATAGATATGTATATAAGAAGAAATTACGCTAAAGTTGAAAACTACGCAAGCGGTTTCGTGAGTAAATCCCTTGCGTGTAAAATTTCGATAATCATCAAGAAAGACTCGTATAATTTTTCATAATTCCATAGATTATTTTTTCGTTCTTCCGTAATTTTTTCTTCGATATTTTCGAAGTTAAGGTAAGAAAGAATAAAGAAAATTTGGCCAGAATTTGCGTGAAACGTAATTCACCACTCCCATACACAGTAAATATACAAACTGTTTCTCGTTCGATAACTCATTTAAACTCAGGATCGATTTTGTTAACGATAACGCCGGCGAGAGAAGGAATAAGAATTACGGATCGATATATTCGTACGCGCGTCCTTTTATGGGTAAGCTACATACACCGAACTGAATAAATTTACCTCCCTTATATATGATAAAAAGCAAGTTTATAAAGTCAATGGCACCTTTTTAAGAATATTGAATATATTAATTCAACAAGAATAGTATTGTGAAGTAAAAAATATGAACAAATTATAACCAAAGACCTTATTAGAAACCGCACCTAAGAAAATATACCTAACTCTTAATCGAAATTTATTATAGTACGCCTTACGAAGATCTTTTAAGTATCAAAATCAATTTTCCTCGATTACTTTATTCTTAATGTACATTTTTAAGCTTACCGTCTGTCATAATGAAATAGTTACTAACGATGTACCCAGTGACCTGTTGACCTGAGTCAGTGAATTCCTCCCTTGCTCTCTCTCTCCCCTCTCCCTCTTTCTCTCCCTCTCCCTCTTTCTCTCCCTCTCTCTCTCGCTCTTTCTCTCAATGTAGGTTCGTTACTGAACTTTCAGATCTGTAGTAGAGCACGTAGCAGCAAATTATTCAAGATTCGAAATGTCACACTTTTTCTACCGATATTTGCTCCGTAGTCTGGCCGTGTTCAGCCGCCCACTCACATGGAAAGTCCTCTCTATCTTTCTCTCCTCGTAGTGGCATGCGCGAAATGCGCGAAATGCGCGTACTGGTATCCTATCCTTTCTCCTATCCCTCTGACCTACTCTTATCTTTCATTCTACCAATGTCCATCCTACTTTTCCACCCCTATTCTGCCACATACATTTTTCCAATGAAAACGTCACACGTCAACGTTTTATTTCCTGTTTCTTTTTATTTTCCTATCGGACAGATTCTCGATAAAACAAATTTCTTTGAAGAGCAATCATTCGTTGTAATTTTTACTTTTCGATCTGTACATTAATACAATGGCTTCATCGATTGCATTCAACGTATAGTCTTGAACTATATTTCTAACGCAAAGATGAAGATCGTGAATATATATACGTACAAGGTGAATGCTAGAGAAACCAAGTTTACCTATAGATGGCTGACTAATGTTCGCTTATACCACTGCTTACTATTTAAGGTTCTTCATTTCACTGTTTTTACCGCCTGAAATATCGGTTATTGTTATACGATAATCTATTCGACGAAAATACTATTTTGATGTTTCCGTTTTCGTCTGAGTTGTATTAAGTCTTCGTAAAGAAATTGAAATTGTCAAAGTTGTTTAAGTTTGACAATAATTTGACTTAACGATACCGCTAAATAAAAATCTGATGATTTACTGTTGTCACCTAAAGAATAGAAAGCACTTAACTAATGACTTGCGGTTATAATATCTGTACTAATAAATAAATCATCATCTAACATCAAAATAAACATTTTCAAGAATCTAACAATTTTATAGTATTTGCTCATATAATGTGCAACATAAAATAATTTTTTTAGATGAAATTACTGGTGCTCAACAATATTGTAATTTTTTATTCCGAATAGAATAAAAAAAAAATTAACTCAATTTGAAACTTGCAAATTTAAAAATTCAAATGATTAAAAAGAAAAAAATAGTCCGATACAAAACTAATACTTTTTAAAATTCCAAGACATCCTTTATACGTCCTGATTTCGTCTTGTAAATTAAACAATTTAGCCCTTAACTCAGAATCTTCGTAGGCAAAATTTCTAACTCTCAAGTTAGCCCAATTAAATCTTTAATATTTTCGATATCTCCTAAAATATATCGTAGAAGCCTCCGTGACTTTTTCCGACTAGTGATACAACTACGTAGCTTTGCTTAAAGTTCTTTACGATAAAGTAAAGATTACGACCTTCCTTACACTTAAGCAATAATTCATTCATACCAAATTCGCATTATGGTTTATTTATTAATTTTAAACCACATGTCAGCTTAATAATATTGTCTAGTTAAAAGGTGAAGTTATAATATAGTATGGAAATTGATTCTAAAACAACAAAAATTATATCGTAAAGGAAAAGATAGGCTACATTTAAGGCATTACTGAAAGGGCCACGTCAGTTCACAAAAACATGTAGATATAAAAAAAATGTTGGAGAAGCCATTAGAAGTTCTAGCATATAATAAAGGTAAGACTAACATAGACTTATCAAATCAAATGACTTCAAATGACTTATGCAACAATTCTTAGAAAAAATGTCAAATGGTATAAAAAACTCTCCATTGAACTTCTTCTTGAATTAGCAATGATAAATGGGCGATATACTAACATGTTACAAAGAAAACAATTAATATTCAAGCCTTTAGATAAAACATTGTGGCAAAACTGCTAAATATTTAACACGATTTAGCAAGATCTCGAAAAAGTATTTCCAAAGTTTTTACAAGAAATCGATACAACTGACAAAAAATTACATAGAAAATATGTGCAATGATATGCTAGAACAGCAAGAAGGACGTGAAGTAGCACAGAACAAATCTAAAATAGTTTACACTTTTTGCAACTAATGCACTTGTTTCCCCAAAATATGTCTGAAATGTTTCAATTTAAAACATAAATAAATTAAATATAATGATGAAGTATTAAATTAAATGTGAAAATATTTGCTTATAAATGAATTAAACTTAAATAAAAAAATTAAATAACTTGTTACAAAATTATTGATTCTAATTTTTACTAAGCTAAAATGTCAATTTAACTAAAAGCAGACATACTTATATTTTCATCGTAATTAACTTAACAAAACTTTCAATTTATATGCTCATAGTATTATTAACATGAGTATATATATATATATATTTTTTTTTAAGGTATATATATATATTTTTAGCTCAATATATCCGTTATATATATGAATGAGACGACCTCGTAAGAAACATTAATGTCATATATATATACGAATGACGTGGCATGCAATATGTTAATCGAGTAATTCTTGTATTTACGTTACCTAATATTGCTTTATTAAAATCCTATGGAGTATTATGTATCTCACAATTTTTTTATTAATTTTCACAATCAATTTTCAAGTGTTTATGTATTATCCAATTTACATTTAAATTATACCCATTTGTTTTTTCAAATAAAAGAATATCTTACCTCCGATAATACGATCTCGTATGTCATCCGGACGCGCATTGATCTGAATCGTGGATCCATTGCCATTGCTCATAGTCGCCATAGGAAGAGATTCTATGGGATTAACGCGAGATTCAAACTTCGCCACCTAAAATAGTTAAATTTAAATTAATATAAATATCTACTCGAAAGAAAGAGAAAACCGAGAATTTTTATTACATTTAGAAAACTCATAATTTTTATAGAATTTCAAACAAAATTGAACAATTATATTTCTATCAAAGGTTATAGCATGTGGAAACTTTTTACGATGGTAATTGTATAATGCACTAACAGTGATGTCTAAAAGTAAAACAAAAATCGGATACAAAAGTAAAACGGACGATTGTATATCTTATTATTAGCATGTAATTTTGTAACTATGAGAGAAGAAAAAATTTTATTTTTCTGATTATGTAATTCGTAGAGAAAGTCTTCTTTTCGAACGTATACACTAGATAATTCTTATTATCCCGAAAAATCGTAAAATATTTTATGAAACTTCTTTCGTCCTATTTTATGTTGTTTAGTAGTTATATGCGAAAACATGAAATTGCTAATTAAATATTAAATTCATTTCTATATCATTCTATGATGTTATGGCATGATAACAGATCGTCAACTTAATAATAAATGTAGTTTATTCCGATGGGATCTGCATAGATTAATCAGAATGATTAATCAAAAAGCTCCATTAAAATTTCGTATTTATTTGAAACACTCGTATCCATTATTTCTCGAAAAAAATACAGCTCGTCCTTCCAAAGAACAATTTTATTCTCTATTCCCTATTTCATCCAGACAATATAAATAGAGGGTCAAAACATATAGCATTCTGATAATATTTCATCGAGATAATATCACACGGAAAACACGTTGTTGACACGATAACGCTCTTTCCACCAGGATGGATATTTTCCACCGCGTAATTCCACTAATCGAACATTGTTATTGCACTTAAAAATATATCTAAAACAAATCACTGATATTTTAAGACATTATTTTTACAATCATAGATCTCCGTTGATAAATCCCTTGTTTTTTAAAAGAAAAGTACATCTTATACAATTTTGTAAGTAGAAATATCAAAAATATAATTGAAAAAAATATATATATATATAATGTAAGAAATGACTGATAATGTTATAATAAAAGAAAAGGAAAACATAAAAGGAATTCCATGGAAATAATATAAACTTTTTGTCACCTTGTGTTGTTTCTTCTTACACAAATGAAAAGGCAGACAGAGCAAAGCGTGAACGTCGCCGTGGCTTCAGAGTCCCTTATACGAGACGACCGCCACCCTAACTAGTAGACATTGGTTAACGCTATGTTCGGCCACGCGCAGTTCGTCCTCACGTACCGATACCCTTCCACTTTCAAACGGTGCTGACCTCTTGTCATTTAAGCATCAAAACAGTCCTTTCGAAATAAAGTACGCTTTCTTCGTTATAAGAGGTCACTATCTAAGCGATCATTCGTTTCGTCTGCAAACCGATAGATTCTTGTTTCCTGATGATTCAAGACGAATGTATTCTTTCTGTATATAGAATTTTTTTAAATAACATGTAAATTATTAGATAAAGAAACAAATAGAGATCAATTTAATAACAATTAATTATATAGAATATTATTTATTAAACACGTGTGTGTGTATATATATATATATATATATATGCTTTTCTAAAGATTATTTGAAGGTCGACACTAGTTTAAAGTTTTTAAATGAAGTACATTTTAAATATCGTTTATCTGCTATAACTATGACTGCTATAGATATGTGAACAGCTTCTAAATGTTATATGTGAGAATAAAAACACGTGTTCTATCGAGCTTGACTTTTTTACATGTAGAGCATATGTAAAAGGTTCAAGGATTCATAACAGGGTCAATAACCAATGTATTACATTATAATTATCTAATTCATATTCACTTATGATCGTGTGTTTATTAACATCAGCCTAAAATGTATGACAATATTAGTGTATAATGTATTGTATTTCTTGATTTATTAAAAACCTCTTTTTTTGTTATAAATACCAGTTTTAAACTTTCATTTTTATCCTCAATGGATATACTATACGGCAGTAGTTTAATATACGGCAAAGTTTAAAGCGCGAAAATATTCAATCGTATATCACTTTGATATAAATTTATCGGTGTCCTAAATGTTAGAACCGATAAATAAAAATTGAAATATAAAAATGCACTGGTCTTACATTCCCCTGGTTAGATAAATGACTGAACATTATTTCGTATTGGTCGCGATTTCGCGCAATTGTATCTATAATTATCACGTAGTCCTCTTAAGTATAATTATATATATATATATATATATATATACATACATATACATATACATATACATATATATATAATTATACATACATATATATATGCACTAGGCAAATTATTGCGGCGCATTCGAAGAATGATGCATAAAACAATGTACATGGAACGTTTTGTCTTATGGTCAACATTACCAGTGGTAAAACTGTGAATAGTCTTTGAAATACTGGCTTATGACATTTTGTTAGCACTCCGTTATCGTGTTCGCCCTATTACATTTAATAAATTTTTTCTGACTAGTACTTAAAAAGCGAGACCAGCCTCAGAGTACGTTGTAAATATCTTTTCGATTGAATTTACGTAGGCTGCCGTCCTCAGATCAAGACCAAGATTGAACTTCATAGCGGTCTTCATAATGGCCTATGGAAATAATATAAAAGTGTACAATAATATATATAAACAAATGTAATCGAATAATTATATCATTGTTATCGTAAAGAATCTTTATGGAATTGTAACATATACCCTGGCAGATCGTTCCATCGTATAATCTAATCCTGAATGTACAATATCTTTCTCGGATGCACCAGAAATACGTTTTTGGAAAGCTTCCGAAGGAGTAATAGGAATACGACCACCAACACAACCAAACCTACGTTCCAATGACTCTTGTACAGATTCTGTAACGTAGTAAACAAAAATATTAATAAAATTATTTCTAATTGGTATATCATTTACGGTATTAAATTGATATTGCATTTGACGAACCAAGTAAATGATAATTAGATTCCCGTTCATATTTGAAAGTGAGTCGACCATACGACACATGATTCAAATTCTTTAACCATTCGAAGAAAGAAACTGTAACACCACCAGCGTTGATATAAAGATCTGGTATAACAAGAATATTTCGCTCGATAAGTATTTGATCGGCAGCTGGCGTCGTTGGACCATTGGCAGCTTCTGCTATTATCTTGGCCTAATACAAAAAAACAATACAAGTAAATAATATCGAACAATTTTTTTATGATCTTTCGTTTACCATCATCTCAATTTAATGAATATTTACTTGAATACGGGACGCATTATCTTTGGTAATGACTTTTTCTACTGCAGCAGGAATAAATATATCGCAAGGCTCGTACATAAGATTCTCTCCCTCGTACGGTTTGGCCCCGGGAAAACCGACGATCGTTCCGGACTCTATACGATAATCTTCTAGTTGCTAAAATAAAAATAAAATATTTGAACGAGTGTTGTAACTAGTATGATTGATATTTATATAGAAGATAGATCTTGAGTTTTACCTTTGGATCGATGCCTTGGTCATTGACGATTGCTCCATCGTGTTCGAGGACTCCTATGCAAACAGCACCAGCACGATGTAAATAACGCATTGTGTGCAAACCGACATTACCAAAACCTTGAATGATAAAAGTTTTTCCACCCCATCCAGGCGTAGTACCTAAATAATCAATATATTAAATAAAATATCAAAACTTTAATTCAATGAGAAAAGTCTAAATTTTCAATGATGAATGGTACGTACCAACCATACTCATAAAGTTAGCTTCGTTAATGAAGTTTTCCAATCCATGAAATATTCCGCGACCAGTCGCAGATATTCGTCCATGAATTCCACCCTGATTAATGGGCTTACCAGTTACACAAGCATGAGCATTGATATCCAAATGACCGATCGTTTTCGCATAGGTATCAGCGATCCAAGACATTTCACGTTCTCCAGTTCCCATATCAGGAGCAGGTACGTCCACGCCAGGTCCTACGAAAAATAATTATATCGATATATCTCCCTCTTAAAAAAAAAGCTTTTTATTTTCTATTTTCTATTTTCTGCATATCGTCTCATTTCGTTTCGAAAGTTATAATACATATTATTTTATTTGTAGGCACACGAAAGATGAATAAAACAAATTAAAAACTTTAAAAAAAAAAAAGTGTTGTCCCAATAAGCTACATGTTAGTATTCTAGTTGTGTCCTCTGTGCATGAAATTTGTTCTTTACGATATTATAATAGATACAGCAACAAGGTACAGATTATTTTTAGCAAGCTCACACAAATGTAAATTTTCTACGATAGATTTGATCTAAAATTATCACAAATGAAATAACGTCGACGCTGCAAGCATACGGAATGACGTAACAAGACGCTGTTGGTTGAGATGCCAAAACGATGTTGTATGATATATAAAATCTCGAAGTTCTTCATTTTTAGTTAAGAAGAAAGCTTACCAATGAATCCTTTCTTTGCAAGTTCCAATGTGAATCTCCTTGTGATTTTCTCAAGTTCATGCTCGGAATAATTTTTAGGATTGATTTTTATCCCGGCTTTAGCACCCCCGAAAGGTACATCCACGCAAGCACATTTGAATGTCATCAACGCAGATAGAGCCTTTACCTCATCTCGAGAAACATCCATGGAAAAACGGATACCTGCAAAATGTATAAACTTTGTTAGGATAATTATGCTTACAAAGTGAAATAATTAAATTGTTTTAACTTTCTCCTAATTTATCTTAAAAAAATATCGACGTAACCACGAATAAGATTAAAAAATTAAAAAAAGATAATATAATAATAATAATAATAACAATAAAAAAATATAATGGAAAATAATGCGATTTTTTTTAGATCATCATACTGTTAAATATAGCAGTTTATTTCGCATTAGGCAAATTAATTCATGTAATCTCTCTAAAGCTTAAACATGTTGATATCCAAGAAATATTATTGAAAAACAAGTCGTTAGTGTGGAAAAAGATCTTTGAAGAAATCACAATTTATCGAAAGACAGACTTATCTTAAGTAGATTATTAATGAACACTCAAGCGATTGCTGCGATTGTTGGAACGTTGGATTTCGAATAATAATCATTTTCCTTCACTATTTTTCGTAACAACTGCGAGCCATTGACTTAACAAATTATGAAGTCTATTTTAGAAAAGAGCTCGTTATAAATCGAAGATTTCATATTCATATACGTATTATATATACATATATAAATAAGTATAATATGTAATTTACTGTTATGAGTTAGCTTACAAGAATTCGGAATGAATTCGGAGCAGATAGGCCTGAGAGGACATGATCCACTGTTCCGGATAAATTACTATTTTCTTGAGAAATTTTCTTGCAAATCTGCTAATAGTGTATAAGCTATTTCTTGTTAAATATTAAAGTTCGTTTTACGTTTTCACGAAGTTGTCTGCGTATGTGTACAATATATAAATATATATATTCGTATATAATACACATTGAATAATCATTATATATCAAAACATAAAAATATGTTTTTCTATGCAATAATATCGTCTCCATAAATGAAATAATTATCGAATAATGAGGATGATGATGATGATGATGATGATGATGATGATGATGATGATGATGATGATGATGATGACAACGATGATGATAATAATAATAAAAAAGAAACAAATAAATCGATACGAACAAACGCGAGAGCCAATTGCAGATGTTACAAAAAGAGCTCATTGACCTTAAATATCGTGTCATTGTCATTGAGCATGTATTATAGTTATATCGCATGATTAATTTTGATGCCAGATTACTAACGAACATTTGGCAGCAACACGTGTTTATGTCTTGGCGACGTAATCATCGTAAAATTTTTCAAACATACACATATATCAAAGCATTCGAGATATGCTCATGTTCACAAATGATTTATATAAACGATATAATCAATCAATTCTGTTATCGAAAATCTAAGTAAATAAGACCTACGTTTCGTCGAACCTCTTTTTCGCCTACTTTTATCTTCTTTGATATGGAATGGTAAGTAAAACCTGGACATGTGACGGAACGAATATATAGACACATTGTGATAAACAAAGTAATTATTACCTAAGTAAATACCTAAGTAGTGACTCATCTCGTCGAACAAAAACAACATGCTGCATTGTACATGTTCTCTCTCTATCATCGTCTCTCTCTATTTATTTGGCTAACATAAGAGAACTGTTTCATTCTATCTCACATGATTCTTACAATTAAACAAAAGGTGATAACGAAATATCATATTTCGTAATGTAGTATTACGGATGTTATGTCTTAAAGGAGCTATAAAAAGACGGGTAATGTTTTAAAATATAATTCTATAATATATATTCAACATTTTAAATACCTTTCAAAATAAATGTTGTAAAGACATCTCTTCAAATAACTGTAATATCGAGTGCTCTTTCTTTTTTCTTTTTCTTTTTCAAAAATCATCAAAGAATAAATTTAATTAGATTAAAAATTATAACACTTTCAGTCTTCCATATTTTTATTTTATTTCCTAACCTAATTTTTAACTTAATTTTCGTTCAGTTCGAATATACATTTATATATTATATCTTATGCATTAAATGGATAAATTATATTGATCAAGTTATTATTTCATAAAAAACAAACTTGGAAAAAATATATAATACGCACCCAACAATATAATTTGCACACAAGAATATTTTTTTACGTTAAGTCCGACTTACTAAAACGCGAATTATCGAGTGTAACTCGATATCCGTAAATAAAAAGAGACAAAGCAACCATTCGCACGCTAATTTTCTCATTTTTATGAGGCATGTGCATACGTGCGCTTGAATTCATTTAATCTTCTTTATTATTACAATATAACCTTCGTTATTGGAATATTCATTATATTTATACATTTTACTATCCATATTATCTCTCGTCTGAACAACATATTTTCTTATAAAAAGTTTTCGATTTAGTTTCAGTCATTCATTCGATTTATTGTATCTAAAAATGATATTTTTAAATATTTAATCTATTTACTAAATAATGTATGCAAAAAATAAAATAGAATACAGAATATAGAATATAAGGATAAATAAATAAGAAATATTTTGACTCATTTAGTCATGTTGATTTAATTTAATTAAATCAAGAACTTCATCCAATATGATAAATCGCATTATATCCATTATTTATTCGAAAAATTCAAGTTATGCAAAGTTTAATCATGACACAAAACACGCTCAAATTTACACCAAATATATAGTAGTTCCAAAAAAATACGTTCAGAAGAAATCGTAAGCTGCTTGTTCTGTTGAACGCAGTCAATGATACTACTTGTACTTTTATCATTTTCCTTGAATAAATTTGTTGAAAGAGGAAAAGAGGTTAAAAGAATCGAAAACAAAAAAAAAGACTACATTAAAAACAATGAAACGAGATAAAATATTTAACTCTTCTTTTTTCCAATGTCATCATTCGTCGAAGAATCAAGCGATAATTTAGTCTTCTGGTATCGAGGTTAAGACCGCCTCTTCATAAGTTCCGAAGCCGTAAAATCGTCACAAGTGTGCGAAGAGTCCTTACATACGCGAACAGCGTAACCATAAAAGCGAGCTTGGGACGAAAGGGATGTTTAGCTAACGCTAAGCGATACAATCCACATTTTGCCAAATATCGACACCGATAAAGATTGAATCACATATTTTTTTATTGTATACTGCAATTTCCTTCTGAAGATTGATATACGAATATGTATGCATTTCTATATTTTACGTTATATATCAATATTCATGAGTAAAACAATACAAACTACTACAATATTTAGATTCAAAAATGTAATGAAAATGAAAAAAGACAAGTATAAATTTTATTCCTTATTGTTGTTACTGCTGCGTTTTAAATTTCTAAAATGATCAACTTTTTTGATAATTAGTTTTAAATTATTATCAAGTAAGAATGTTTTCATCTACATAAAATAGTCAATATGGCAGTCAATATGTTAATAATAAAAAACTAAATCCGCATAAGTGTGAATGCATACTAAAGCGTTTATAAAATCTTTTCCTTATTTAACTGTGAAGAGTGACGTTTCATAACTCAAGTATATATTGGCATCAATAAACAATAATCTAATATTTCTGTATCTTACAATTGATATTAATATAAGTTTTTCTATTTGTTTAATATTTTTTCAACTGGTACTTTCGAACAATCCTTATACTTTTTGTTTCTAATCTTTACGTTAGCGTACTATTTTCCAGATAAGAAAATAATACATCATATAAGAAAAAGAAGAGAAGAAATGACATTAAAAATGATTAACTTCACTTCACATTGTAATCAGTTTTATATCATACGTATAGATAACAAATCATAAAATTTATACTGTCAAAATAAGAATTAATTTTTAATAATTTATATAATGTACTGGATTATCTATCTATTGACACCAATATATATACACATATTTAAATTATGAATCATTACCCCTTACAATCAAAAAATTAAAAATATTAATTATGCTTAAATGTTTACTTAGAAAAGTTTAAAAAAATATAGATTTTACGATTAACCTTATTTCACATTGTGATCAGTTTTATATCATATGTATGATTGTCAGATCATAAAATTTATGCTGTCAGAATAAAGAATAATTTTTAATGTACCTACTAAAGTATTGCATTATTTATCTATTGACACCAATATATATACATATATTTAGGTTATGAATCATTATTCTTTACAATCAAAAAATTAAAAATATTAATTATGCTTAAATATATATTTAGAAAAATTTGAAAAAATATAGATTTTATGAAATATTTTTACTTACACACACGCATATATATATTTTTCATTTTTAAATAATCGATATAAAATACAACAGATTTTTAAATATATATCTTCATTTTTCATCTCCCTTATCGTCAACAATATATGACGTAACTAAATCATAGACTCATCGAGAGTATTTTTGCGATTATCTGATCTTCTTTAATCCCCAACGTCAAACGCTTCTTCACATTTTTATAGCATTTCGATTAAACAAAGAATTATATTAAAACATGTTAAATATCTTTTTAAATGAAAGATATAAGCTCGCAATGTATTTTGATACAAGTTGAACGAGTATCGAAAGGAAAATATTTTACACTTTGAGAAATTAATTCTAACAATGAGTAACATATAAGATCATGATGTAAGAAACCATCCAATTGGATTCTGATTGGGCCATACTAATATAAATATAAATATCGTTCTATCGAAATTGATTGCAACCAGCCTTCGCTTACGTCACGATTTTTTGTTTTCGAATCAATTTACCTTAATGTACTTTTATTTTGTGTTTATTTTTTTAGAAATGTTTTATTTACCAAACATTTATTTATCAGCGAAATTTCAATGACATTGACTAGTTGAAAATATATAACGCTTTCTCTTTTGACTTTACGCGCGAATAAATACACAAAGCATATAGAGACGCAAAGCGAAATTGTAAGATGCTGCTATAAGACGATCTAATGCTATCAACTCAACTATATCGATAGAAAAGTATACGAGTCGTATCACAAAACTTTTTTATTAAACGCGAATCGTAACGTATCTCACGTATAACAGACGTATTTTCATCGTTTTCCTCAAAGTGAATAAAACGTTATAGCAGTGAACAAAAAAAAAATAAAATAAATAAAAAATAAACAAATAAATCATTAAGTTAAATCGTTATAAATCCTTAAGTGATCGACGTATAAATAATAAATAATAAAAAGTAAAAAGATAAAAGAATAGACATACCTCCTTTGCAAGGTATTCGATGTGTCGAGTGTTGAGCTCGATAACCTGTAATCATTTCGTAATCACCGGAATCGCGTCTAAGAGGAAAAGATGTCTCAAGAATGTGATCGCATGGTTCCATCAGCATTAATATTCCCTTGACTTTTTTCTTACGTTCCTCAACTGTTATCCTTGAACGCTTAGCAATGTCTTCGACGAGCTTATCCTCGGCAATCCGACAAGCACGATGGAAAAAATATTCGACCATATCAAAAAATTTTGGATTCGCTGCATTCGGCACATCTTTTAGACGTTCAGGGATTTGATGTTCGGCGTAACCTCGCATTTGCAAGGCTGCCGTAGCTCGAACGAGCGTGCCTTTGAGCACATCATTACTGGGTACTTGTTTCAAACCAATCGGTGATCTCGTCAATTTTCTCACGTGGAACATTCTTCTTTATTTGCAATAAAATTTGTGATTACACCAAACGATATTCAAAGTATTCTTTTTTCGAAAGAATGCAGCTACACTCTTTCACTTTTTCTCTTTTTCTTAAAGCGTCCTCTCAGCGCCTTCTTTTTTGTTCTTTTTCCCGTCTGTCCGTCAAATACTACCTCTTCTTATATCGTAAGCAAGACTCCGTTTTGAATGACTTACAGTTTCGATGACTCGTTATTATTTACGACTTTCTTTCTCTTGCTAGTTTTGCTCCTTTATCTGGCCTTCTTCCTGTTCTTTTGTCTGCCCTTCTTCCTGCCCTTCTGTTCACCCTTCTACCTGCTCGTTGGTTTGATCGCCTAGCTGAATACCTACTACTACCTATTTCGCCAAACCTTCTTCCCCAACTGCTCAGTACCGACAGACTGATCAACTCATACGCTGGGTTTCTCTCTTCCTCTATCGGTACTATACGGTAAGATATAATCCATAGATTAGATTGTGAAGAAAGCAACTCCCCTTTTATAAAACTTCAGAATTGCCTCGAGCGCCATCTAGTGGTATACTATATCATATTAAGAACTAGAAGAATTAAAAATTAAATCTAATTGGTTGTCAAACAAATATGTAAAGTATATAATTTCAATAAGTTCTTGAATAACAAAATTTGATTATTTTATTGCGTTAAAAAAGTTTTCTTGTATAAAAGAATTATTACGTTTATACCAATAGTACAGGATTGCCAACTTACGGAAAATTAATTTTTCCTAGAAAACAGAATTCTTTTTTCTTTTTTTATTAATAATTTATAAATATATAATAATTACTAAAAGGTATTATATTTTGCCTCTTCGTCGTTTAATTCCATCATTTGAGAATGGAACACAGTTCGATTCTATATGTCAGGGCATGTAAAGAAAGTGAAAATATAACCGCCATCTTGTTAATGCTAATTTTATTCGCGTAAAATTTAAAAAATGTATTAATCATATAGATTATAGATTTTTATGTAAATAATAAAATATTAATTTCTTATATATGTTTTAATATACACAATCGCTAGATCATATAAAGTATATATTTCACAAATCCATCTTGTTATCTTGTATATTCTACATATTTATTAAAAAATGATTAATTTATTAATATTAATTAATTTATTAATTATTAATATGACAAAAGTAGAATTTCCGTTGTATACAGATATATAGATTATAATCAAATTTATGATATATTCTATTCCTCTCTCTCTTTATTCTTTCATAGAATTGACAATAACAGAACGATTTTTAGGTTATGAGCGATCAAATAAGTCATTATTTAAACGTTTTTTAATTTAACTGCATTATTATATCATATAATATTTTTTTATTGTGTGATATCGTCTTATAAGAACATTAATTTATAAAAAAAAAATATCAGAAACTTAAATGTTTTCTTTACATTTACATTTTGTATATATATTAATTAAATTTTGTTTGAATCCGACCCGTACTCGTAATATATTTCTCTAATAATAGGTTATCTATTCAAAAAAAGAAATGTATCCAAAGAAGATTATTAAAAAAGTACCAGGGGATATACCACCGCCAACAAAGAAGGAGAATCAAGGACATATTGAAGATTTAGCTAACAAATCAAAGATAGAATTAGAAGAACTTTTAGATCGACAGAATAAAATGCTAACAAATAAGTGAGTAGTATGTAATACAAGTTTTATTTCAATATTTTCTTATATATTATTTTTCAGAAAATTTATTTCGATACTTCCTGATAAAGGGGAAAAGATCATAGCATTTCGAGATAAATTATTAAACATACTCAATTATCAGAAAGAAATAGATAAAGCAGCTGTATTTCTATCAAGACTGAATATAGCATCCGAAGGAAAAGCAGCAATGAATGAATTAGAATGGACAGGTTCTTATACCAAAGAAGTTCATAAAAATAAAATCATTGAATTGGATAGTGATGATGAAGAAGAAGATCCATTAAAGATTTTAGCACAAGTAAGTTCTATACAACTATATCTATAAAAAGACAGATATTCTTATCAATGTCTATACAATAATAGCCTACAGGAACTGGTGTACATAAAAAGAAAATTATACCTTTACAACCAGTGGAATCATTAATAAAACCAGAAGACTTAGAGGAAATTGCATCTTTTGAAAATGAAACATCTGCAGAACCAATACATGTAAAATATGTTATTGATAAAGTTGAAAAATCTCAGGAAAAAAATCAATTAAAAAGGGAACCATTTAAACCATATAAAACTAGTAAGAGTAATGTTCATGACCCAGAGAAGGAGAAAGAAAGAAAATATACAAAATATTGGGAAATCACTGCTGCTACTCCACCTCATATAGTACATGGTGCTATAAAATCTTTAAGTTTGAATGAATCTTTACAATTGCAAAGAGAACATGTAAAAAAGTTACAGGTAATAAGACAAATCATCTTATAGAGAAATCAAGTTGTATTGTAAAAGATTATTCTATTTAATATATTTATTTTTTTAATAGGAAATGCAAGCAAAACACGCAGCAGAACGATTAACGCAACAACTAGGTTTGCATAATATTGGTTATATACCAGAGAATGTAGGCGATTATCGTGTACATAAAGCTATAAAGGAGGATAGTTCTTCTAGTTCTGAAAGTGAAGAAGAAGAAGTACATGACGAAGAAGATAATGATAAGAGAGGAACTATTGTTTATACAATAGATTCTATTAAAAGTTAAATACAGGATCAATTAAAAAATAATTATGGAAACGAAAACCATAAGTTTAACGTTGCAAAAACAAGTTGAATGTAATTGTACAGTTTGTTTCATTCTGTAAATAAATACTGTAGAAAATATTGTATATATATATGATAAATTTAAAAAATATTTATATTTAAATATTAAAAAATTAAAATAATTTAATATCTTATCAGTTCTTGGAACATATCTTGCGAAAACCTAAGAATATCTTCATTTTACTTTGTTTTATTTAAAATTCTAAATTTAGGTGAAGAAAGGATAAAATTTCCATATTTATAACTTTTATTTTATTTTAGTTGTATATCAATTGTAGCCAAAATTGTTAATGATTTCTGTGTATGGAGCTGCAGCTCTAGCAACAGATGCTCCAGCCTGTTTTGTGAGTTTCTGTAATTAAAAAATTAGTTAAACATATGTTTGTATAAAATTTTAAATACTCACACACACATATACATATAACTTCTTAAATAAAAATAGTAATTTATTATTAAAAAAACTCACTTTGAGCTTATTTCTCTTTTGGACCTCAAGAATGGATCTGACACGTCGCTTGTTTTCCAAAGTACGCACCACAGCTTTGTATTTCCAACCAACTTCATGGGACAATCTTCCTACATGACAATACTAAAACAAAAGAAATATTCGCAAAAATTGCAGTATTTTACTGCATGAACATTTATATATATATGTAAATATTTATATTATTGTACAACTCAGCTAAATATGTCATCAAATCCGGTAAAATATACCGTACTCAGGCGCAAATTACCATACCATCATTGTTTTCTATAAAATAATGTCATTGACAAACAAATCATATATATAATAATTAGAGAAGAACTTAAAAATATAGAACTCATATACACACATTTACAACATTCACAATAATAAAAAATTACCTTTCTACCAGGCTTCAGACACATCACTCTCATAGCACCTGGTACAACAACACGTTTCCTATGATCATATGGTGGTGGACAGCCTTCATAAACTTTCAACCTTCGAAGAGCATCCTTACCCCTTTGCGTCTTATGTGGAATCATACCTGCAATAAGATATTCTTATTAATAATAGTTCAATAGAACCATAAAATGTATATCTGCATTCTTAAAGATCTCATAAATTATAGTAATTTCATTAATTATCAAATAATGTAGGTAAGATATATGTAATCATTGATATATAAAAAAAAAGAAAAAAAAAACGCACACACACATTATAAAGCATACCTCTAACTGTTTTCCATAAAATTTTACTAGGTGCACGGAAATGAAACGGACCACGTGCAGGATTGACGTTACATCTTTTACGCAAGAATGACATAAACTTCAACTTATTCCTGTAATCAAAAAGATACATACAGATAATAATATATTTTCTACTTTCATTATTGGTTAAGTTTCTATTTAAGAAATAATAATATATACAAACCTGAAGAAGTTACCAGAAATATTAAGTTGTTCGCTACGAACAACGATAACTTTGTTACCTTGCAAAATAGTTTTTGCAATAATAGCCGCTAAACGGCCGAGTAGATGGCCGCGGCCATCTATCAATATTGGCTAAAAATATACGATTATATTAGTGATAGAATATTATAGTTTTTTTATTACCTAATTAATATTACACGAGAGATTTATTACAAGATATGCATAGATCATAATGATAACAATAAAACGACATTGATAAAATCCACGTGTTTACGATATCAATGAAAAAGCGTCTCAATAAAATATTATGTATAGAAACACTTTAACATTTATTATAGAATTAATTTTATATAAAACGTACTAATACTAACACTTTATTGAATATATGGAAACAATTAATAAGGCATACTGACAAGAAAACAATCTATAACGAACAATGTGGGTAAGGTACGAACAGAACCTAACTTTTCGCCCGATACGATATGTTAGAGAAAATAATATTTTCGGCGCACATCATTTTCTTTTTGCAGTATATTTTAATTGACATTGACAAATAAATATAAAAATAATGCCTCAGAACATTTAAATAAATAAAACTTTGCTACGAACCTTTTCACTGAAGCCAGTCATTTCGACACCGTACCGGAAAAGATCCAACAGACATAAAGTGATGTAAAAGTTCTTACCGGAAGTTCATTCATAGAGATTTCTTATCAATGTTACCAACATTGTAAAAATATAGTACTCTCCGATGTATACACTGTGTATATTTTCTAGTGAAATTAAAATATTCTAGTGAAATAAAATAATTAAGCATCTATTTTAAAATAAATAGAGAAGAAATTTGATAAACTCTATAAGATATACGAGATGTTATACATTATTATTAATTGCATCGGAATTATAGTTTCATTAATTCCACCAAAAAATGGATTGCGCTATATATTTATCGAAAATTGTGAATTTATAAAATATTTTGTATTATTGTGACGTTAAATTCAAAAAACAAAACATACATATATAGTGATTACACGTTAAGAGAGATTCAATTCAGCAATCATAAATTTATAATTTATTGAATTAATTTTAGAAGAAAATCAATTGTTTCAATATTATTGGATATAAAATTTGCATAATAAAAAATCTATTATCGTAGAAAAACATAGGAGAGGGAAATGAACGGTTACGTATGAGCTTTGATAATCTAAAAAAAATGTTGATTATTTAATATGTAAAAAAAAATAAAATCGAAAAATAATAACAATATGTAAAGCTATCGATGTTCAGTGACGGTGTATAAAAATCTTGTTGACGATGTATAAAAAATTTATTTATCAACTTTAGATGCCGTTTGCTCATCGTATTGAGTAGAAGGAATCATTGGCGGTTTGAAACCATATTCAACTTTTGATTGTTTGAAATTACCAATATCTCCTAAGGGATACCCTTCGGATTGTCGAGCATTTCTCATAATCCCTGGTACAACTGATTGTTGTGTTTCAACAAGGAAAGACGGTGAGGATTTTAATTGCATTCGCAAAGAACTCGACGACGTTTGACGCGAATCCATGTATTTGTTTTTTGGTGTCCTATCCTTTTCGAAAATTCTACCGCGTCTTCTATAAGAGCGCAAATTTCCAATGGAAGCAATTTCTTTCGGAGGAACAGAATTCGAGGATTGTTCTAAGTAATTGTAATGACCATTTTTATTATTATATCC
This sequence comes from Vespula vulgaris, assembly GCF_905475345.1. NCBI lineage: Eukaryota > Metazoa > Arthropoda > Insecta > Hymenoptera > Vespidae > Vespula > Vespula vulgaris. Next base: position 5,200,527 of record NC_066595.1, on the reverse strand, counting down.
CGTAGTACTTTCTCCAAAGTAGAAGCTTGGCTTTTTACGTGCGTTTTCGTGAATCGAAGACGAATTTATATAGTTTCTATGAAAAGGAATCGACGAAACTTCAGCGTAAAATTTCTGTAATGATCGATGAACTTGCGATGGTTGAACAAGTTTATCAATCTCTTCGGAATGCACTTTAATGTTTTCTGAATTTTTTCCGACCTCAATAGGATAAGATTTACGATTATGTTTTACTACCTTCTTCTCCGAATGATCCGAAATGAGTTTTTCAGTCGAGAGAGATGGAAATTTTATATGAATCGGGTAAGGTTGCATGATGAATCTATGAATGACTTGAGGTACTTTCTTTTCTTCTGTTTTTTCAACATAAAATGCATACGGATTCGGTAAACGAGTTTGTTTTTCTATCGTCTGTTTATCATTTGGTATTTGAGCAAGTTGTTGTGGTAACGACGCTTGTTTATCCATTATTTTTTCAATCGAATAAAATACTTTGTTATCCACATTTCCTAATTCAGTAGAATGTAAGCCATAAGTAGGTTTCTCGAAAGATTTCTTCGCTATTACAGAATAAGGCGAGGAGACTGGTAAAACGTATCTGGTCTCGATCACAGGAAGAGGATTATTCTGAATGATCTTTTGAAAAAGATGATATTGAGATGGGTCCGATCTTTCTTCGTTCATATTTACCACGTAATGATGATCACTACCTTCTTTATCTGATTTAAAACTATTTAATGTTTGATGTTTATTCCCTCCACTTGCCGTTGTTGATATCCTATTGAAGATATTTCCTGCATCTGTATATTGTTCGTATGATATAGCATCTTGAGATTGGCCCGGCAATAACAAAATTGGTATACCAATATTATTGCCACTACTGCTAGTACTCTGTTGAGCTGGAAACGGATTAGCTTCTACCCGTTTGTCGCTGGACAGATATAATCCCATGGAAATATATGGAAAATTGATATTTTTCTTAGCAACACTATCGGAGTTACCAACGATTAAATTATTTGGTTTTTCTTGAAAACCGATCGATTGACGAGTTCGCGAAATTTTTTCTTCGATATTATCGTCGAAATTACTAATATAAAAGTTTGAATTTCCTGGTTGAACATCAAGATCAGCCGACCGATGTTCTCCCCTAATACGAAATTCTTTTTGTATATTATCCAAATTGATCGCGTTATTTACTTTAGCTTTTTGGAATATATTGTCAACGTGACGAGAAATCGGCGGAGATAATTCCACTGGATAATGTATTTCTTGAACAGGAGCATTATGATAAATTTCAATCGATTTCTGAATTTCGACAGTATCATCGGCTTTCTTCTTCTTCGTCAAATCTTCGTCAAAAATTGGCGATTCCGACTGCTTAGAAAATTCGTAATTTATATTTATATTCGAACAGGACTTTGTGGATTCGTTATTGCTCGTAGCATTTCCTCCGTCAAGTGTATTCACTTCAGTTTGTGCGGTGCTAGAAGAGACAACGCACTTAATTGATTGATTATTTTCGCTATCATCATCGATCAAAGTATTTTCTTTAGCATTTACAAGAGCTACACCAACGCGAAGAGGATTCAAAACGAGAGTCGATCCAATTACATCTTGTATTTCCGGATTATCGCTCTTATTCGGTGTCTTTTCTGATATTAACAGCGAATTTGAAGCTTTTAACTGTGGAAAATCCGGTACGATTATAGGACCAGAAAGTCTTTCAAACGGCGACGATACCATTGAAAGACTATCGGATTCTTTAATGAAATCATTCTTCTCTGATTTGATCGTTGCGTCGATGTGATCAATACGATCGAATATTCTTTCCTCATCATTTAATTCACCTTGTTCGGAAGTCCTTTCATTTATTCCACTCCCTATCGTACTCTCTCCGTTATTTCTTATTCGTATTATATTTCCAATAGAAATATTATTTTTCACCACATCTTTTATTTTGCTTTTTTTTTTATCCATTTCATTTACATCTCTAAATGGCATCGTAAAAATCCTTTGTAAAATATCCGACGAGCCAGATTGATCGTTTATTTCTTTAAGTCTTCTGTGAGATACAGACATGTCATATTTGACATTCGATAACGGAACAGATCGACTTTTTTGTCCAAAGTTATCAGAATCTTGAAAAAAGTAGGATTCTTCGGAACCCGCGAGATCCACTATATTCGTATCATTTGTTTCATTGTTCTTTACCGTAGGTTGACGAAGATGGATATCATCGAGGGTAGAAAATCGATCTGATAATTCATCTTGCTTGAATGTTATTATATCAGTTGTACTTTCGTAAAAAGTTCCATTCTTCAAATATAATTTTTTCGAAAGTGAAGGGTCTATAATTTGTTTCTGCGGATACGCTTGAATTTCTACCAAGTGCTCGGTCTGAAAAAGATATAACAAAGGCATTTAATATTAATGTATCGGTATCTACGAAAATAGCAAATAACAATAGTTAGATGGAAACATTGATTTGTTCCATATCATATATCACATTTGTATAATATAGTGGAAGGAAAGTTTAGAGAATCGTGCCAAGAGTCGACATGATTCGTTCAAAACCTGTTTAAGTGGAATATCTCTACAGTAAAGCAGTTCGAAATTAGCGCATCAGGCAGAGTCGCGATGAGAGAAAGGCGCAATTACGGTACCAGGATGATCTCCCTTTCTCCTATACCGTTGGATGCAGAAGTGAAAAAAGGACTGCATTGCGGGAAATGATGCGTCGTATTTTTCTGACTCATTTGAAAGAAAAACCAGTGAGAGTTGTATAAATTTGATAGGTCGCGTAAAAGTAAAATGCATAAAAAATCATTAGTTCCTAATATACTGGAACGTAAAGAAAATAATACAAATTTTTGCACGCTCTCTTCTCATTATTTTTGCTAAATTTGGTGGCTTTTTTTGGACGAGTAGAAAATTTGATAAAAACAATTTAATTTTAAATATACATTCAAAAATATAGTCATAGCGAGATATTTTGTTATGCTCTTCTCTAAAATGTGTTAGTAATTAAGTTGATTGTACTTACGTATTTATTAGCTGAGTCATTCGCAGTGCAAAACTCCAAATTTCCAATAATACTCGACCAAATGGTAACAGCAAGCTGTAAATCAAAACGATTAAATATTTTTCATAAATTTTCTTTTCTTTGTAATGTCTCAAAGAAGAAATGTATTTATGATATGATTTTTATATGCAATATTAATAAAAAACTATGTTTCAATTAATTCTATGTACCTATAAATAAATTTTTTATTTTATATTATTTTGGCTCGATGAATTGCGGAAAAACTTACTATACGGTATTGCATTTCTTCTAATTTAATACATGAAAAGTCAGCTATCACTTTGCGGTAATCCTACGATAGAAAAACTTTTTAGTGTTATGCGACCTTCTGCGGCCGTTTTCTTATTAAGTCTCCGAATTCTTCACAGAATCTTGACACAACGAACGCACTTTGAAATGACACAGTATACTACTTTGCTCTGACGGGATGCACTTGACTTGACTTAAAAGTTCCAGTTATCCCCACGCGTCGAAAGTGTTCGAAGAAAGCTACTGCCACATACAGAATCTGTCCAGCATCCAGTTTTCAATATACATACGTATGTCGGGTGCGATCGTCCGCGATTACTAAGAATTTGAGAGCAAGAAAGAGAACAACGCGATGATCCATAGGATTAAGAAGGAAGTGGGCCATTCATACAAAAAATTTCACATTTTGGATTATCTTTTTCTTCTATTCTCCTTTTTTTAATATGTCGCAAAAAAGTGCTAACTTTGAAAATTTTAGATCGCTATAGTTCCCGAGATACGGCTATTTAATAATAGGATTTTTTCTACTTCTTTTAAATTTCAGTTATCATTGAAAATTATTATCATTGAAACAATATTTCGTATAAAAAAATAGAATATATTCTTTGGAATATCCTTTTGTCAATCCGGAATGTAAAATATTAGTGTACTCGTATTTCAACGTACATATGAACATATGAACATGGTGATATTACTCTGAAATTTATCTACTAAAAACCGAAATTTTTTATGGGTTTCACGTAAATTTTTTATGTTATAATGCAATACATTGTTAATCAACCTATCATTTTTCACCATTATTTAGTGTAATATTCTTGTTGGTATCGTCGCTTGAAAAACACAATTTTCTTTTATTTAGCGATAAGCAACTATTATTGACAATTTTGTAATTATCTTATTTATACATCGTCATAATTTTTATTTCTTTTTGACGATCGCTGTATGTTTCTTTATTCTTTTCTTTACCTACAGTAAAAACAAAATAATATTTCGAACTTTATCATTAATTCTTATCTTTCGAGTTTAAAATTATTTTTAAACGAATTACTTTAATTACTTTAATACATACATATAAAGTTCTTTGACAATAAAATGAAACGATACTGCATCAATCGACTTCGCTCCAGTAGAAGAAGCTTCCCTTTCTATCAATGGCATTGCTGTTAAAAATATTCGTATATATTTAAAAGTGAAAATTAATTGAGAAATCTCTCGAAATTTATAATAATGAGCTACGCATGGTAATAAATATATTGCTTTTCTATTATGTATGATCATTATTATTAAGCTACGATCTCAGTGAAGCAAAAACTTTTTGTTGATGTTCTATGTATCTTGAAAAAGTTGCCGCTTGTTACCGAATGATTCTTCGTGTTTCTATTGTTAGCAAGAAATGTCGTAAAAATAAAAACAAAAATGAAACATGTAACAATATATGACAACAACAACAAATGATCTTCCATTCTGTACTCTTTGTCACCCTTCATATTACATACGTATCGTCGCTACAATGTTAATGTGATTTATACACGTATACGTACATACATATATATAAAACGTTCGATATAGTAACATGGAAAATGATTTAATTATTAAGTTAATTAAAGAGTACAGAAGGTACAAATGTTATTATTGCGAAATTTCAATGTAAATGACAGTTGTTCTACGGATGATATCGCTGATTTACGATTTATTTCAATTTTCCGTCTATAAGATTGATACCTCAAAGTAGATATTCTAAATTCGCATTTGACAAGCATAAAATACTGAAACTGAAACAATATCCAAATATTCTTCTGATTATTTTGTTTCAATATGAATAATATGTTTCTATAAACTGATATTTATTGGAAATGTTTTGAAACATGTAGCAACAAGAGGCAATAAAAAGTTCCTTGTATTGTTCGTGAAAACATAGCTTTCGAATAAAAATTTGTAACAAAAAATAGTATTTTTCTTTATACGAATAATATAAGATAGATGGAATGTGAGTTCTTAGTTCTAATATGAAATTGATTACGTTATTATTTACAATTTGTTTATTTACACATATGTAGGCCGTTATAACTTGAAAGATAAATTACTGTAAATAACCATATAATGTGGTTATACAGACATAAACGCGTGCACGCTCGTATCATATAAATGATAACAAAATATATATTCTCAATATTTATATAAGAAATTAAAATACATATAAAAGATTCTTTTTTCTTTTCCTTTTTTTTTGTGTTAATTTAGAAACCGAGAACTTCACGTGTTTACTTGTGATTATTTGTCACGCTATCTTTCTAGTTACTTTTGGTGCTGCGATCGCAACCGAATGGGTGGATTCCAATGTAATAGATAAAAAGAGAAAATGAAAAAAGAGAGTGAGTGAACGATAAGCAATATATAGTTCATTTTACGTTAATATAATTCTGTCCTCAATACAAGTTACATGATTCTTGTCTATGTCTATGTATTGCTATTGGTCAGTGAAAAAAATTAAACATTTTTTAGACCAATCACATATCGCATATATTCTCTTAGCCAATTGCGATCTTGCACTTTGTTATAACTCTGAAGAGTAAAAGCCATAATTGGTCAAGAGCAATTTCAATTTTTTTCTATGTTTGGTAACAGCAACAGGTCGCCAAGAAAAGCGCAACCAGTTCTTCAGCCATTGTATCATCGCCGCGCGGGTCGTGATTAGTCGATGAGTGCTTTGGTTCTTTCAAATTCATTTATACGATTTTCATCATCTCATTTCTAAATTAATTTAGAGTAAGTATAAATATGACATGATTCTTAAAAATTTAATTATTTCTACATTTTCGGATAGAAATTGATATTAACATATGTACACGTAGAAGAAACCCTTAAGAGAAAAAATAGTAACCAGTAACCGTTATGCCATAACGCCTTCAGTATTTCTTTGAAACGAACGCAACAATATGATGCGCAGTTAATCGAAGATATACAATAACTGTAATTCGTTCTTCATTTTTAGTTCACATCAATATAATGTTGCTTATGATATTATTTAATTTATTTGTCAAGTTAAATTTTGAACTGTGATCAGAAATAATGTCCTTTGTTATACACCATTTCAATAATATTGTGAAGAAAATACATAATTTCCGAAAGAATGTAGATATATTCGACATTACAAAAAAAAAATTATATATATATATTACAGTTACAATTCTAATTTTTATTTGATATTTTAGAATAATTTTCAGATTTTTTAAAAGCATCTTTCTAATTTCAATTGGACTTATCTGTTGGAGATCAGTATTGTATAAAATATGCCTGCTCCAGAAGCTGAACGTAATACTAGAATTGCTAATTTCAAATTCAATAATAAACATGAAGTGAGTTCAATGTATCATTTTTTATGTTTATATTTTTTACTATAAATTTCATAATGTTTAAAATATATTCATAATACAAGAATGCATATTACAAGACAATAGGTTTTGTTATATTTTATAATTTGCAATTATAGGAAGCACGTAGGAGAAGAAGTGAAATGTCTGTAGAGTTACGCAAAGCAAAGAAAGAAAATCAGTTATTAAAAAGACGTAATTTAAATATAATCGAAGATGCAGAACCATTATCACAAACAGAAAACCATGATGTACTCCCTATCTCTACATCAATTGAAGAGATTGTTGGTGGTATGCATTCTTCTGATGAGACTATCCAGCTTCAAGCAACACAGGCTTGTAGGAAGATGTTGAGTCGTGAAAAAAATCCACCTATAGACAACATGATACAGCAGGGAATAGTACCACGCTGCATTGAATTCTTGGACTCTCATCACAAGTATGATGATAACTTTTTATATTATGTTACTTATAATAAAGTTCTGATACAATATTGGTATTATTCAGAAGTTGTTTACAATTTAATTCTTTTTAAGTTGTTTATGTAATAATTAATATTTATTCATTAATTTATAGCTCTGCACTACAGTTTGAAGCAGCATGGGCTTTAACTAATGTAGCCTCAGGCACATCTGAACAGACACATGTTGTTGTGAAACATGGTGCTATTCCAAAATTAGTAGCTTTGCTAAAATCTTCTTCATTGAATGTTGCGGAGCAAGCTGTATGGGCATTGGGAAACATTGCTGGAGATGGACCAATGGCTCGTGATCTTGTTCTTGGCCACGATGCAATGCCACTTTTATTGGATTTAATTAAGCCTGATACTCCTGTATGTATGACATTTTATATGAATACTCTTAAAACATTTGTTAATTTTTTCAATTATCTGTGCATGAAAGAGTATATCTATAAATATATTGTTACAATTAAAATAATTGTATGTTGTTATACAGAATTTCACTTATCAAATCTTTGTTTTGCAGTCTCTTCTAGGACAATATTTTGATGATTCATATATCGTGTATATGTTCGATCGACGATAAATACATATAATATTTTTAATAATTATTTTTTTATCCATCTCTTCGATTATTTCATACAGCCTTAGTTTTATGTTGTAATGGATAATTTAAATTCTACGAAAATATATTGTTTGTATATTTTGAACTAAATTTAACTAAATTTAACTATATTTAACGAATATAGGTAACATTTGCCCGTAATATCGTTTGGACATTATCAAATTTGTGTCGAAATAAAAATCCACCACCACCATTTGAAATTGTAAGAACAGCTCTACCAGTACTTAATCGATTGCTTAGCAATACTGATAAGGATATTTTAGGTATAATAAGAATAGTTTTAGATAATATAACAAGTAATATAGTAGAATATGTTAATCAGTATTTATATATTATATAAATATTATAGCTGATGCTTGTTGGGCATTGTCATATCTTACTGATGGACCAAATGACAAGATACAAGTAGTAATTGAATCTGGTGTTATTCAAAAATTAGTAGAGTTACTTTCATCCAATGAAGTAACACTTCTTACACCAGCACTACGAGCAGTTGGAAATATAGTTACAGGAAATGATGTACAAACGGACGCAATCATTTCTGCAGGTGGACTTCAACATCTTGGTGCATTATTACAACATAATCGCGTAAATATCGTCAAAGAAGCTGCTTGGACTATTAGTAATATTACTGCTGGAAATGTAGAACAAATTCAGCATGTTATACATGCTAATCTTTTACCACCTTTAATTCAAGTGCTTGAATCTGTAAGTTGATGTCTTTATAAAAAAATGTTATATTTTTAAATCATTTAAAAATTTTTTATCCATCACTTGTTTTAGTTTTAATTTTAGTAAAATTAATATATTTACAGGGTGATTATAAATCACAAAAAGAAGCAGCATGGGCTATAACTAATTTAACTTCAGGAGGTTCAGTTCAACAGTTAGCTCATTTAGTACAGATGGGTGTATTAACACCATTTTGTAATTTGCTTGTATCTAAAGATTGGAAGACTGTCCTTGTTGTTCTGGATGGTTTAACAAATATTTTGCAAGCAGCTGTAAAAATGGGTGAAGTAGAACGTGTGGCTGTTATGATTGAAGAAGTTGGTGGACTTGACAAACTTGAATTTTTACAACAAAATGAAAATGAACAAGTATACCAAAAAGCCATAGCAATGATTGATACATTTTTCTCAGATGGCGTAAGTACAAATATGGAGATTTATTATATTAATTTCATAAAATCTATATTTACAATTAGCTTTATATTTTATGAGATTAATGAATGCCATTCACTAATAAAAATAGGATACCGAGGTCGCTTCATCAACATTACCTACAACACAAGATGGACAATTACAGTTTACACCTGCTGATACTGCACCTCAGAAAGGTTTTAATTTTTAAAATGTTTAATCATTCATATATTACAGCTCACAACAAGTTATAATTCATTTGTAAATATTTCATAATAACTGCAAAATATTAGCAATCTCATCACGCTAAACTAATACTTCGTATTTTGTGTTCTTTTTATATTCTTAAACAGCGAAAATTATTTCGAAAAAGTGTTTTATTATCTTTTTTTTTATGGTAACAATTTACTATATTGTATTGATCTGTACTGAGAAAATTTGTTTAAATTTACGATTTCGACTAGTATGCGAAATTGTGCTCTCTACGATCTCTCTCTATGATTTTTGGAATATATACGTTCCACATTTATTTGGAAGATATAATATCATAAAATATTAAGATTAAGATAGGCTTTTCAAAAATTAATTTTTCAAAGTATCTTGTGCATGTTGAGTTTTTTGTCGTATTTTTTATTCCTTATACTTCCTTTTCATATTGTGACACAAAGACGTATATTTGTCAGTTATACTGAATCTAATTAATAATACAAATTTGTTTTTTTATGTATTTTTTAATAAAATTCATGTGTACTTGATTCGCTTACGTACTTTGATCTTATAACCTTTTATACATATAATAGAATATACCTTTTAAAGAAATTAAAAGATCGGTTATATGTAATTTTATAATATATGAAATTTAGTTTATGTTAAAAATCTGAAATATATTTTAATGAAAAATTTATTATAAATTATAGTGACTAGATAATTGAGTACATACTTAATATACAATATTTATGTATAGGTATGCACTAAACTAATATTGTTTAACCTGTTTACTAAACATATAAGCACATGGAAAGTGGATTATGCTACCATAGTAGAATAATCTAACTCTCACAAGAACTTCGTGAAAAAAAACCTATTGAGTACTCATAATATTGCCAAAATACTTAAAACTGTAAAGTAAAAAATAATACTTTCTGGTCATTTCTATATCATCTATCCGTCCTTACTTCTATACATAATTTATGTTATAAATATATAAAATATTAATAGGCAAACATTGTAGTGATCCATACAAGCATATTAATGTACGCTACGTAGAATTGCATAAACCATTTTTATACTATCGACCAAGAACGATGTCACTTTGATCATTCACTAGAAAATGATAGACAAATGCAGCTTTTTTTCTATCAAATGTAGCTTGTGTTGCACGACTTCTTTGTAGTCGGTCTTCTCTGCTTCTTGGTGGATCTCGTAAAAAGATTGATCCAAACAAAGTTGCTATGAAAAGATTCATAATTTTTTTTTTAACATTACATATGTTTTTACATTATGTAAACTTATAAGAAATAACAAACATGTATTTTAACTAACCAAGAGTTTTAGCATCCAATTCATTGTCTTGAGTGTGGTTTAAAAGCTCTTGTAAGAAAAAAATAATATACAAAAACACGCTTCTCCTGGTTTCAGAAAGTTGCATAACAATCTACAATTAAAAATGATATTCAATTACGAAAAATACATATTGTGTGTATGTGTGAATTCTTAGTATATGTATATATATATATATATATATATATATATATATATATATAGTATATGTTTAACATATATATATATAAGCTTTCTATATTACTTGTTTGCATTGTAAATAGCTCGTCGCTGCTGTTAAGCAAACACTATGTAGATTATATGGTATCAAAGGTTCTGCCGTCGATTCTAGTAGCAAAAGTAATGCCTCTGCTACAGAATGTACGCTACCAGCTTCATTCGATCGAACATGTTAAGAAATATTTAGTTTTACATCTTTCGTGTAAATAAATAAATAAATAAATAAATAAATAAATAAATATACGTATTTTAAAGGATACGCATAGATTCTTGACTTCCATTATCCAACCAGTCTCTTATAGCAATAATTTCACTATGAAGACCAGGTGTTTCAAAGAGGCCAGGAGTTTTTATACCATGACGATATAGTATATCAACTAATTGAAATATTTCTTTTGGTATTGCATACGGTTCTAGCGATAAATTTTTATTATTTTCCTACAATAAATATGATATAGTAATAAAGTAATTGATATTTTTAAGTTTCTCTATAATATTTATTAACTTAATTTAAAATATACTTACTAATTCTACCAATCGACCGGCTGTAACTTCTCCTATTGGTATTGGAATGTGAACTAATGCTTCCATTGATGATCCAAAACAACTTCTCTCATAAGTACCTTTTAATAATGTATCATTATAAAAAAAATATTTGTTGAAAAATTATAAATTTTTCATTCATTCAAGACAAAAAATAAACATTTATATGTACCTGTAACTGTTATAAAAATATCTTTGCCTCCTTCAAGATGTAAAACTAATATATCATATAATTTGTCTTCTCCAGAATTTAGTTTGCATGCTGACTTCTTATCAACGTATATTTCTAATTTAATATCACACTTTTCACCTATAAAACAATATAATATTATAAAAAAAAGTCATTATTATATCATAAAAAATGTTTACCTGGTTTTATAAAACCTGTATAGGGCTCTATATGTAACCAGTCTTTACAATAACTGGTATCATCTAATTTTTTTATGAATTCAAATTGAACTGGCACTTGTCCTGTATTAGCTATAATGAGATCTTTACTACTAGGTTCAAGAAACTTTAAAGTATCGAAGATTACTTCAGTTGTATCAACCATTACTTGGGGTAAAAATTCATTTTCTAGTTTATCTAATTTCTTCATAACTTCTTCATGGGTCTTACGATATTTTACCACATCAATAATTCTGATCTATAGTAATCAAAGATAATAGTACTTAATGCTATGTCCAACATAATATTTCAATACATCTCTGTTTTCAGATATCTTACTTGTGAATCAAAAACAGCACTGACTGGTTTATGATCAGATATTTTTAATTCAGCATGACTTCTATATTCTAGTGCCGTGATAGCTTCACCCTTCCATAAAATTCGATCACACCAAGCTGGTGCTCTACCCTTTTCACTATTTTTTAATTAAATATTGGAAGTAAAATACATTTATTTTAATGACATATATACGAATTTGATAATTATTTTAAATAAGATTTTTTAAATTTAACAAAACCTGGAATCCCAATTGTCTGTACCCGGATCATACTTATAGGTCGGTTTGAATTTTATCTCAGCTTCTTGAAATTCTTGAAATACACGACCTAGTCGTCTTTGTTGACCTAATTGATCTAATGCTAAAATAGGAGCATAATATCCTATAAGAATATAGTGCTTAGCTATTGTTGCATCCATTTCTGTTATCCGATAATTAAGATCTCCCAACCAATAAATTTGACTATAAAGAACCAAAATAAGAAATAAATATGAAATAGTACCTTACAATAAATTATATCAAATTACTACATTATATACATATATTTGCTTACTCATGCTCTTTAAAGCTTTTAGGTGGCACATATTTTGAAAAAGAGAGCCTTGCACATATATCTGCATAATCTTGATTTCGCCGTTCATATTCTTCACAATGAGCTGCTAAATGCGCATTAACAAAGCAAATAGATGTATTATGAATTGAACAGCTTACTGCTACACCACCTTTGTTTCCCTTTAATAATAATGTAAGATAAACTATTTAAATAGATGATTATAAATATTAAAATAAAGAAAAAAAGATGTACCAGTTTACCCATAATTCCTGTACCCACTGTGTCAGTACAAACGTTTTGTATATATGGCATATGTACTTTTTGAGCAAATACAAGCAACATCATGCCTACTAGTCTTACAACAGCAACTGGACAATAAGTACCTTTAGGATGAAGAGATTTTGTTACAACTATCCTATAAAAAAAGTAATTAATTGTAAGTGAAATTGATTATAGTAAATGTCTTTTACATTCTGACAATGAATTTTTACCTCCATTCTTCTTCTCGTGGTGTATCATTAAATAAGAATGCTTCTTTACTTAAATCTAATTCTTGAAATCCAATAGCATACACATCAGGAGGTATTTGGTCACTACTTAACCATTCTTCTAATTTAATTCCATTTGGCGGTTGTCCATTCACATTCCATGTTCCTATAAATATACTGTAACAAAAATATAATTCAAATCAGGAATACAAAATCTATAATTACATATATAAAAATATATATTTATAGAAGAAAGAGTAACAAACCGAAAAGTCTTGCTGTATGTATAATCATCTTCTTTACATGCCATCTGGTAACGCACTACAGATTCCCTTGCAGCAACTGGTGATTTTCCAGATGCTATGGTTTGTCTGGATACAACTAAATCAGGACTTTCTAATTCTACAAGCTGTAAAATAATTAAATTCAATCAACTTTCAAATAGATGATAAATTAATTAATAATAATTGGAATTACTTTCAAATTCTTACAGGATCAATCACATTTTGAGTTTCATTACTAGTACTATCTAAATTACTCATATATCCTGTTAATTTTTTTATCCATAAGTATTCTGCTGGTGAAATTTTTGATTTTTGGTAAACTAAAAAAGATATACTTTGAATAAATCTTCAATGTCAGAAAATATTTTCTTTCCAGAATATAAATAATACATTACCTTCTATAGCACGAAATATTTCAGAGACTAAAGAACTTGTTGATGTACCACGTTTCATTTCGAATATCAAACGAAGCTTTCTGAATGCTATGTTCAAATATACATATAAACCTTCTTGTTGCTTTCCACCTGTATCTAAATAATATGATAGATATTTATTATCTGTTTCTGAACAATAAAAATATAAAATACAATGAATCTCTGTATAATACAACAGATGTTCCATGTCATATAAACCTATGGATTATATATTGATTATGAATGTAAAGGCTAATTTCTGACTATGTGAGTGTCAAAATATAATGTGGAAAGTTTTCTATAACATGGAACATATTTATTGCATTGTGTGTGTGTGTGTGTGTGTGTGTGAGACAGAGACAGAGAGTTTTATTGTATTTATAATTACCTATATCACACTTAAAATCCTGATCAATAGGTAGTACTCTTTCTATAGTTAAATCACTATACACTTGTGGAGGTGTTCTAGATATAAGAAATACTACTAGAGCATATGTTGCTCCTTTATTAACTAAGGCTATTACACGTGTTGCTTTTACCCATCCTTGCATTAAAGATGCTTCCATTGCCTTTAAATCTAGTTAAGGTTATTTATAAATGTATACATAAAATGTTTCTATCACTTTTAATATCAGTTACTAAAATAAAATTTGTATTAATTTAGATAAAGGATACAATCACTACTATTTCACCAGAAATAAATTTGGATTGAATAATAGCCAATTGTTCTGATGAAGCCATGGTATTAGTTATAAATATAAATTGCAGATTATATGGCACTTGGTATATAATTTGTTAAATACAGATGCAATGAACCATGAGTATCTATTTATTTTTTATTTTATTTTTTGTATTTCTATCTCCTAAAAATTATTACTTTTATTTATATCATTAATAATATTAATATTTTATATTAAATATATATAATTTTTTTTTATAAATTAATTATATAAATGTCTCAGAATACTAATGGTTAAAGGACAAATACAATTAACAGCAATTTAATAATAAAATTAATGAGATAACAGAAATTTTTGAAGCATTGAAAGGATAAGAAATTAAAAAAGAAATATTTCTTTGTGTTAGAAAAATTCGTTGTCGATTACAACCATGCGCAAATATATAATAATACTTATTCAAAACAAATACGTGGATGTATGTGTATACATAGGTACAATATTAAGTATAATTAATATAGATAGATAGATACATAGTAGGAAAGGAGGGAGGCAGGGGAAAAGAGAGAGAGAAGGAGAAGGAGGGGGAAAGAGAGCGAGGAAGAGAGAGACAGAAACAGAGAAAGAAAGGGAAATAGAGAGGGGGGATAGAGAGGGAGGAGGGAGAGAGAGATTATAAGGAGACGCTTAATCAAAAAAAGTATCATTTATCGTATAATTCGTATTGCTTTACTTACCACTTAATATATATTTAAAAAAATTCATATTTCCTTAATTACAGTCATGATTCAATTTTTAGATAAAATATTAAAAAGAAAAGCAAATATACATTTCAATAAAAATGTAAAATTACAAAACTCTTTGACAGAGCTATCACTATTTATTACACTAGCGTCAAAAACGTATTATCTAAATCTATGAAGGTTTTATACATAGATTGGTATAACTATCAGAACTTAGAAAACAGAAAGATGGCACGCGATAAAAGTAAAATATGGATTGTCTTGTTTACACGAAAACTAATAGAAATGTATCAGAAGTATTTTCATGGTATAATTGCTCAACCAATCACAAAATTAAATGGAATTAGTTATCGTTATATAGAAATATACTTATATCGGTTCAGTATAATTTGGTGTTATTGGTGGTAACTGATGGTAACACTGAAAAATAAGTACAAAGTTGCAAAAATGTCTGTGTTGGTCGTTGCTTCGTGAAATTTTTATTTATATGTTATTTACCTATTGCCTTATTACAGGCAATGGGATAAACAAATTTTTCGAAACATATTTTTAATTAGAAGCTCTACATAAAACAGGTATATATGTTTATTATAGGTCAAAATGATTACAGTTTTAATACACTAGATACAGAATGTTTACTATTTCCTGTCATTTTCTTATTTATTGTAATAAAGAAATTAATTAATATATTTAAATATGTTAAACATATGAAATTTAGATATAACTTATACTACTTGTTAAGATAAAGGATAAAGTATGAAAATGATAAGATCTCATTGAATTCTTTCAATGATTAACTTAGTTGATTATTTTTATTTAAAGATAAGATAATATTTATATATCTCAAAGTTATACACACACACACACTTTTTCTACTTTCTTGCTAATGTCATTTTAATTAAATTAAATTAATTAAACTATATATTCACATATATATATTTTGTTTCTTTTAGCACCCAATTTTAATCTTAATGTATATAAATTTAATTTTTTAATATAACTATAATAAATAATATATCTATAATTTTAAGAATTTATTACTTTGAAATTATTTGTTATAGTGATAAAATATTTTTATTCTATATTACAGGCATAATGTTAAGCAGTATTATGAAACATGTTTTACATTGTTGCTTACTGCTCATTGTTATTCTTATATTTGAATTTGTCTCTGGGGGATTACAATGGAACATTGATAAAACAGAACAATTAGATCCCTGGGTCAGATATGGATTTTTTGGTGCTTTAATATTATATCTGTTACGAAGTGTGACTTTTCTTTCACTTCCTCAAGTTCTATTTAATTTTGTTGGATTAACGATTTATAATGCATTTCCGGATAAAGTTATTCTGAAAGGTTCACCACTATTAGCACCATTTATTTGTATCAGAATAGTAACACGTGGAGATTATCCACAATTAGTCAAAACTAATGTAAATAGAAATTTAAATAAATGTATAGAAGCAGGCCTTGAGAACTTCCAAATAGAAGTAGTAAGTGACAAACCAATAGGGTTGGTATCTCATCGTAGAATTACAGAAATTGTTGTACCTGCAAACTATCGCACAAGTAGTGGTGCTTTGTTTAAAGCACGTGCTTTACAATACTGCCTTGAAAATTCAGTAAATGAATTAGCTGATCATGATTGGATTGTACATTTGGATGAAGAAACTTTAATGACAGAAAATTCTATTCGTGGAATATTAAATTTTGTATTGGATGGGAAACATCAATTTGGTCAAGGCCTAATCACATATGCAAATGAAGATGTTGTTAATTGGATTACAACATTAGCAGACAGCTTTAGAGTAGCAGATGATATGGGAAAATTAAGATTACAATTTACAATGTTTCATAAACCATTATTTAGTATGAAGGGTTCTTATGTTGTCACTCAGGTAATGACAGATAGATGATATTTCTTATTATCAAATCAGATATGCAACAATAACTTTTATCTTATAGATGGCAGCAGAGAGAGAAGTTTCATTTAACAATGGTTTAGATGGATCTGTTGCAGAAGATTGCTTCTTTGCCATGAAAGCCTTTTCACAGGGGTATACGTTTAATTTTGTAGATGGAGAAATGTGGGAAAAATCACCATTTACATTATGGGATTTTGTACAACAAAGAAAAAGGTGGCTACAAGGTATATTACTAGTGGTCCATTCCAAAGCAATTCCATTGAAAAAAAAATTGCTACTAGGTATATCTTGTTACTCATGGATAACAATGCCCTTATCTACTTCTAATATTATTTTAGCATGGCTATGTCCTATTAGTTGTTCTCCACTTATAGATTTTTTGTGTGCTTTTATAGGAGCCGTAAATATTTATATGTATGTATTTGGAGTAGTTAAATCATTTTCTTTATATCGTTTTGGTATTATTCATTTTTTATTATGTTTGTGTGGAGCATTATCAACTATTCCTTTTAACTTAATAATTGAGAATGTTGCTGTAATATGGGGTTTATTTGGTAAAAAACATAAATTTTATGTTGTTAACAAAGAGTACAAACCACCTATAACTGTATGATTGTTTAAGTACTGTGTGCTCAACAACGTATCATATGTGCATATAATCGGTACCTGTAAGTCTATGAAAATAGCAATATCAATATCGAAAAAATATCAATATAAATAGACTTACAACATTGATAAGTGGAAAATGTTTGGAACTTAAAATGTTTAATTACTTAAATAAGTATGTAAAGTTTTACTAGGAAACCAAATAATGTATCTACATTCAGTTGTAATCTAATAAGGTAATATTTATTTATTATTTTAAAAAGGTCTTAGTATTATTAGTTTAATAAATTTTTCAATAATATTGATCATTATTATTGCATATTTATTTTCCAAAGCATTGTGAAATAGCAATATAAATAAAGCTTGAATTTGTTCTTTTATAACATACAATTTTCTACAATTTATAGAATTGTTAAGATAAAAAAGTAAATTAAAATTGCATGAAATTGAATCTAAAAAAACATATTGTTATTAAAAAAAAGCACTTGTAATATATTTCAATCATATACATACTTTCTTTTCATTTTTAATATTATTATTTGTCAGTTATTATTTAATATAATTACATACTTTTATAATCAAAAAATATTAATATCATCTGTGATAGAGATAGAGGGAGAGAGATGTCTAATGGATTAATCTTCATTTCTACTTTGTTAACTTTTTTAATCTAATTACATATTTTCTAAAGAAATAAAATATAAAAGCTAAGTGCCTCCAAAAGAACAAACATAAAAGATTGCAATGAGGTCAACACGATACAACAATTCACATAATACCTACTATTCTTATAAGTATCCAATTAGACATCTTTGATTCTATGATATAAATATTTGTATGTACGAAGTAATGTTATGAATTTAATTCTATTATATTACATTAAATCTTTACAAGGTATTACGTATAAAATACTTAAATTATTTGATTAGTTAATAAGACAGAAAATTAAGAATTTTTGAAAATAAAACTACATATATAATAAATATTTATATTACATTTACTCTGATTTAATATGTATTTTGTAATCATACTACTAAAATAATATTTCTAATATTTTATATAATCGATCATTTCTAAATTTTGAGTTTTGACTTTTATAAACATTCATTTTCTTTGAATGTCGTTTGAATTAAACAATCAAACGTGGCTATTTCTAAAGATTTCATATTTTAGGAAACATATTTATCTACAATAAAAGCGGACATAAAAGAAAAACATAATGTATCTTCCAAAATAAAACAAAAAAAAGTTATTATTTCCCTCCAAATCTATTCAATTTTTTGCTATTTAAAAAGTTTCAATCAATAGAGTGTTGAAGAATGTGTATTATATTATTTTCATATGTATCAACATATCCAATAAGTGAAAACAACATATAGAGCAAAAATGAAATAAAGTCATGTTGAAACAATTTTAATTCCAATTTAAAGTAAATATTTTTTTTTATAATATTCTGAAATGATGTTTTTATAAGAAATTGTTATTCTAAATTTGTGCCTCTTGGATCTGTGTTTTGTTGCTTCATGTAATGATATATTCAAATCTTAATATTTAGTGAAGTAATAAGTAGTAGATAAGATTATTCAAAAAGACTTAAGCAATCTAGTCATAAAATTTAAAAGAATTGACACATTACTAACTATAGAAATGTTTGTAACAATAATACTAAATGTATTAAATGTTTATTACTATGTCTATACCATTTATTTTTAGTATATATCTTACATGTGAAAGAATGTGTGTCTTTAAGAAAGTAATATGTAAATATCAAAAAAATTAAGTTTAATATCGAAAATTATTAATTAGAATATTTAAAAATGTATATATGTCTTAACAGACATATACATATATATATATATATATACAAACTTGATTTATGTTAATAAAATCATTGAATATTAGTTTAAAAAGCATTCATTGCATATATAATAAATACTATGAAACAAAATATTAAAATGAATATACAAATATATGATTATGTGTGACTTATTTTTTTATTAACCATATCATAAACGAATCTAGTTAAAATATGAAACTGTTTACTGAAAGCTAAGTAACAGATATTTTTTCTACGTCTATATATATATATATATATATATATATATATATATATATATAAAAGTCTCTTCATATAAGATATAAATTTACAAAACAATATCTAAATATAGAATTTATCGTAACAGTTACGTAAAATTATTTTTATTACTTAAGTGGCTTAACATGTACTTTTATATTTACATATTTATATTACATAACGTAAGTAATTAGCGTTAGAACAGCTAACAAATTTGTTTATATGTATCTGCATTAAGTCGAAAGCGAAGGTGAAAGATTGACCTCTAAAGGATTATGCTTTTCCTTAGTAGATGTAGAATCTATATTTTCTAATAATCTTTCTTCACGTTGCTGATTCACAGGAGCGGTCCCAGGTGTATAACGGTTGGATATCCATCCTTCTAAATGATATCCAATAAAACCAATGACACAACCAAATGGAAGTGATATATACGGAATATATTTATTGGCGATTCTTGCTACAATTTTCGACCACATTTTCTGAAATATAAACAAATAATATGCGTATTTTCATCTCTCGTTTGTTTATTCAAGATGATTTCTATATATGTATGAATACTGGAACAATCTTCGTTTGTAACAATAAATAATAGACAAAAATTTTATAAATTTATATCATTTATTAATTGCTTAATCCATCTTTTATAACAGTGATTGTTTCATAATTGTTTCATGGTACTATACAAAATTTATACTGAGTATGTATGTGCATATGTATGTATGTACTGACCAACTAATGTATTTAAAGCAACTTCGATCAAATTTGGTTAACTTTAATCAACGATTAACTCAATTAGCAGTGCAGCAAACAATAAAACTTAATTATATATTGTTTTTAACCTATATTTTTATAATGCAAATAAGCATTTAAAAATCTTACACATAATATAGAAATGCATACGTATATGTGTGTGTGTGTGTATATATATTCTCTTAGCTTATTTTAATTAATATTTTGTGTTTCATATTATGTATAAAATGTTTTATTTGAAAATGAATATCATTCGGCGTAATAGCGAATAACAACACAATAATGTATCGTATAATAACACAAAATTTTATATATAAAAAAGAATCGGAATTTTCAAAAACAGCAGCTTCTATGCCATGAGAATTAGACAATCTATATTATTTGATCTAATGTATTTTTTTAATGTATATATCACAAATATCTAATTAAGATTATGTAAAGATTATCTTCGCTTGATTTTTGGCAAAATGATCCGTTTGATGACGTTCATATTTATTGGATTACACATCCTTTTTTTTATCTATTTTCCTATTCACATGATATACAGTCCACTGCAAATAAAATCGAACTAACAACTATTTAATAAATATTTCAAAATATGTTACTAGATAGCCCTTGAATTATTGTGAGTTTAGTTTGTTATATTTTATATATTGTTACATTCTTTATTTGATCACTTTCAAAAAAGGTGTGCAATTTTTTTTTTTGTGATAATATAACTAAATATTTATAATCCATTTTTTAAATGACGAGAAAATGATATCTTACTGTTTTAACAGTTTATTTGTAGCAACCATATAACAAAGATATAACAAAAAATTTATACGTTCTTGATGTGCGGTAAATGGGCGTGAGATTTCTTCTTACTTAGTCTAGTAACCGTGGCGCTGCAATCGTAGCGTTTGTTGTCTAGTAACTCTTTTTGATTATTTGTCCAGACTAGTACATACGTTCGTTACAAAGACACGATTTGTGTAATATCTAATGGTCTAGTGGATAAATTGGTTGATCGGTATATAGAGGGAAGAAGATTACGTTAACGATTCCTTTAATCTTCTTTATGGCGGGAATTAGCCGATACATGGTTTAGTTGTACTCAGTTGTTACAAAGAGTTTCATATTTTTTGTTTCTTTCGAAGATGGAGCAAACGAATGATGAAATTTTAACAATGAAAGAGGATAGTAATAATTCCGATAATAATTTCGATAATAATTTCGATAATAATTCCGATAATAAATCCGATAAAGATATCGTCGTGGATTGTGACTTCCCAAGTAAAACGAGTAAGTATAATGTAATATTTTCAAGCATATACATATATATAAGAGATAGGCTTTTATTATATCAACAACTATTATTTGAGGTGATTCGACTGATAATAAATCTTTGAGTATAATTGCTGATCACAGCAAGCTTGATGATAAAGTTCCTGAAGATAATGTTACGAATAAAAAAAAAAGAAGCCTAGCTGAGTTTATTGAAGAAAAGCGTATTGCACAGGAAGAATATAATAAAACATTGCATGAACAAAGATATAAACGGTTAATGCATCTTTTAACTCAAAGTCAATTTTATGCTAATTATCTTATGGGAAAAATTACTTCAACTTCATCGCAAGAAATAAAAGATCAGAAAAAAGCTACTAATGAGAATTTACCACCAAAGAAAAAAGAAAAAAAGAAAAATACTCAAGAATATGATATACGCCAATATATTTCTCCAAAGGTGAATCATATATATATTATTTTAGGACAGTTAAATAAATCTTAATACATAATAAATATAATGAAAAATATATCTATATTTTATTTTTTATATTTGAAAAATATAAATTATTTTTAACATTTAAATTTCTTCCAGATGGAAAAAAAAATAAATTCAGATAGATCAAAATCCAATTTAAGTCCAAGACAAATTTCAGAAGAATTATTAAATTTAGATATTGAAAAGCAAGTAGATAACTGTGAAAATTTTTGTGTTCCAAAACATTTCAATGGTACTTTATATGAATATCAGAGAGAAGGTTTGCAATGGTTGAAAGTGCTTTATGAGAATGGATTAAATGGTATCTTAGCTGATGAAATGGGACTTGGAAAAACAATTCAAATAATAGCATTGTTATGTCATCTTTTAGAAAAACATCAAGGTGGTCCTTATTTAATAATTGCACCACTTTCTACAATACCAAATTGGGTTTCAGAATTTAAGAAATTTGCCCCTGATTTACCAATAATAGTATTTCATGGCTCAAAAAATATAAGATTAAATATCTCTAAGAAAATTACACAATCTTACAGTGTTAAAGGAGAATATAGAACAAAACCTATTGTACTAACCACATATGAAATGCCATTAGTAGAAAATAAATTTCTTATGAGTCAGAAATGGAGATATATAATTATCGATGAAGGTCAGAGAATCAAAAATCATGAATCACTATTATCTAAGTAAGTTAGTTGCTATAATATATAATATATCTGAAATGATATATAGGATTAAAAGTTATTTTATTTACACTCTTTTGTATTATTATAATTTAAAATTTATATCATTTTATAGAGTTCTAAGAACATTTCCATCTATGAACCGCCTTTTATTGACTGGTACACCACTTCAAAATAATCTAGCTGAATTGTGGGCACTTCTTAACTTTTTATTACCTGAAATATTTGATGATTTGCCTGTGTTTGAATCCTGGTTTAATGTAAATGAATTACAAAGTACAGAGGCTACTAACAAGATTTTAAAACAAGAAGAAGAAAAACACATTTTATCATCATTAAGAGAAATTTTGAAGCCTTTTGTTTTAAGACGTGAGAAATCAGATGTCCATATAAATATTCCACCTAAAAAAGAATTAATTGTTTATGCTCCACTTTCACATTTGCAACATGAATTATACAGAGCAGTTTTAAATTATGACCTTTATAATAAAATTGAAAAAGAACCTATTTTGAAAACATTGGATGGTAGCAAACCTAAAAGAAAGCGTATTACAACAAATACAATGGGTATTGATAATTTAAACAATGAATTAACATCTCCTGTACCAGAGGAAGAAAGTACACTAACAGATCCATATCTATTGCAGTGGCAGAAACATATTAATATTACTGATCAGAATCGTGATTTCTTACAGAACCTACGGTTCCAAAACAGATGTAAGTGATTAACATACAATTGCATATATATATATATATATATATATATATATATATATATATATACATACATATATATATTGTATGTATTGTTTGTACACACAAACAGTAGTTCTATCGTTACTCTTATTATTGCATATATTTTTTGTTATTCCAGGGGTACTATATAAAAAGATTGTCAATCATCCATATTTGCTTTATAATCCTTTGGATTTAAATGGTATGCATTCAATTAATGATGATATTATCAAATCTTCTGGTAAACTTTTAGTACTGGATGCTATGTTATCTAAATTGAAGAAGCGAGGACATAAAGTTCTTTTATTCTCAACAATGACAAAATTACTTAATATCATAGAAGATTATCTCTCATTACGAAATTATACATATGTTAGATTAGATGGTTCAAGTAAACTAGAAGAAAGAGGTATAAATATTCATAAATTTAATACAGAACCTGAAT
The DNA here is from genome assembly GCF_905475345.1 of Vespula vulgaris. Lineage (NCBI taxonomy): Eukaryota > Metazoa > Arthropoda > Insecta > Hymenoptera > Vespidae > Vespula > Vespula vulgaris. The sequence goes on along the minus strand of NC_066595.1, from coordinate 5,176,410 downwards.
TATTTTTGTTTCTTATATCTACAAAAGCTGGTGGAACAGGTCTTAATCTTGCTGCTGCTGATACTGTGATTATATATGACAGTGATTGGGTATATTAGTGTTATATAAAATTATATAATAAATTATGAGAAATGGTTATAATATGAAAGTTACATTAAATTCAATATATGTATTATATTTGCAGAATCCACAAGTAGATATACAAGCAATGGCACGTTGTCATAGGATTGGTCAAACTCGTCCCGTTGTAATTTATAAGTTATGTACTAAAGGAACAATTGATGAAGTAATTATTAAACGTGCTGAAGCTAAACGGCTTTTGGAAAAGATGGTTATGTCTAAAGAATTACGTAAACTGGATATTCACAGTAAGGATACACTTATGGAATTGAAACAACTTTTAGAATCAAAAGAATCTACAATTGTTACATCTACACTAGAAGGTAACTTTCTATATTTTCTTTGTACACTCAACATTGTATAATATAACACAATCCTACATTTATGAATATGAATTTTTGTAACAAAAATGAATGATATTCTCAGTTTTTTATATTTTATATGAAAAAGTACAATAAATATGATAATTTGTTAGCGTACTCAGAAGAAGAACTCAATGAACTAATGGATAGAAGTGATATGGCACACAACAATTCTGCTGGTACAAGAAAATTTACTTACTAAGATTGTTTTTTAAAGATCAAAGTTCAATTTAATGTATAAATATCGATAGATTGTCATATTTTCTTGATAAGTATTATATTTATTAATAAGTATTTATTTTATGTCTTTTACAGTTTACTCTACTAAAGTTTTGTTTAATTTTATAATAAAATAGCATTAATTACACATTGTAGTTTTCTCTATTTATTGAAAAAAATATAAGTAAGAAAACTTCTTGCATATTATGCATTTTGTTACTATAAATTTTAACTTTTGATATTTAACTTCTTTTCATGTTTGAATGATTGATAATAAAATATATGATAAGTTAACTTTCTAAATAAAAGCAATATACTGTTCTTTAATTAAAATGGACCATTTGAATATTAATACTAATAAAATATGTGACAAGACTCTCATGTTTCTAAATAAAAGTGATATATTGTTCCATAATTAACATGAAACATTTGAAAATTAATATGGATAATCGTGGAAAATAAAAGTTAAAAATTTTCTACATTTCACGTTTAGTTATTTAATTTCAATTATCATAGATAACTTATGTTTTGTATAAACATAACTTTTTCGTATTATAAATTACAAAAATACGTGTGTATTAGGCTAACATAACGATATAGACGAAACATAATTTATATAAAAGATTTTAAATGTGCTTAGTAAAGCTTATTGCTTTTTCAAACGCATTATGTTCTTTCCTGTTGAAGAATTCTTATAAGCTTGGGCCCATTGATCGCGAAACTCTGCTTCTAATTTCATGTAGGATCCACCTATTTAAAGAAACAGTTTAGTATATATTAAAAATAATAAAAAATGCAAACAGATGTATTTGTTTTTGTATAATAGCATATGACTAATGAAAAAATCATATGTAATTGTGATATGTGTATTTTCTCCTAAATTAAGAATAAACGTTATAGACAAGGCTATATATATAACATATATATGATCAATTTAGAGATTATATATAACCATCAATTACTATATAAAATAATCCCCCAATTGGAAGTGTTATCAATACTATTATATTTATTAGATTAATCAATAATTATATATAATTCCCTATTTATTATTTTGACTATAATATATATATGTTCTTTATTATATTTTTTAATTAAAATATATTAGATTATTTTTAGGGGAAAGAACAAAATAAATAATACACATACCTATTGGTAGAATATTTTTATAAATTTGGCTGCGTTGTCTGTTATATGATTTTGCTAATAGAATGTGTTCTATAGATGTTCTTTTTGTTAACAGTGAAATCATTTGTGCATTAATTCTTTCTTCAAAATCTCTTTGATTGTCTTGATTATATCTTACCATTAAACTTGTACTCCAACATTTACCATTTTCCCTATAAATACATATATTAAATATACATATATATAAACACATTTATATAATTTATAGGAAACAAGCAAAAACATCATTTTACTGATTAATATATATATGTATATATAAATAGCTTATATCTGCACCTATATGAAAGATGTATTTAATAATATATTACATTACATATACCTTTTGATAGCTGCAGTTTTCGATTTTTTTTTTGTTTTTTTAACCGTTTTTAAACTGGACCATACTGATGATTCTTCGCTATCGTATGATTCGTTATCCGTGTTATCATCATCATTTATTTCTATTTCATCATCATCACTATATGTAACTGAAGAGCTAGTAGAAGATCTATCTGTTGTTTGACGATAATCTTTTTGCAAAGGTTTTTCTAGGTCAATAATTTGAGTAGACTTATGAATAAGTGATCCATTCCAAATTTTTCCTATATTTACATAAGAGAATTAAAATTCTCTGTAAGTTTTTTGTAATAAGCTATTTTAATAACAAATTCGTTAAAGATTACAGAATATTATCACATATAAAATTATATCATGTTATAATTTTTTTTCTCATAAAAACTATTTTACTGTACCTAATAGACCAAGTTGCAGTCTTGATGGTACAAGCTCTAAACCATTCCACCACATGGTTTCTTTACATATTAATTTGCCTGATTGAATGCTTGAATCGCGTGCTACTAATCTCGTAATTTTTTCTGGAAAAAATAGCTGAGGCGGTTCTATAGATATAATATCTTTGTATGTTATAAAGATGTTCAATATATTCATGTCATTTTCTGTTTTGATATTTGGTAAGTGTTCCTAATCAGAAAAGTACAAGAAAAAAGTAAATATAAGCAAATAAGTTTTTTGATTATATATTATAATAATTCTGGATAAAAACTGAAATAAATAATAGTAGATTATGGACCTTGTATTTGCAGCCTTGTTGGTTTGGTAAAACTTCAAATCTGTAAGCACGTTGACTACAACAAGGATATCTACCCAATGGAAATGACATAGGTCTTTGATGTTCATTTACAAAAAATTGTGGACATTCAGGATGGTAGCAACACCAACCCATTTGATGTATTGAAAAATATGTATTACAACATTGACAAAAGAGGAAATGACAGTCACCCCACAATCTCCAATATACTTTACGCCATGAACGTAATTCCGTTCGCAGGTTTGTAATATATTCATTTAATGACCATGTTGAATCTCTGAGAAAGAAATATAATCTCCTTATTTATAATTAAATGAAATAGTTTTTATCATATAATATATCATATAATATTAAAAATTACCTTATATGTTTATTATGAATAGTTCCTTTATTATCTATCTGCATAGCAGTTGAGATACATGGAATGAAATCAGAAATTGATTGTACAACATTTTTATTACATTTTCCACATTTAAATAAAGTAGCCAAAGAACCATAATGTCCCTTCTTATTATCTGGATTAATTTCTATTAATGACATAATAAGCTTGCAAAATAATCGGCTTTGAATTTTATCTTTTTTGTCTTGCAAATTTTCTACATCCTCATTGGTAAATAGTTTAGCTAATCTATATGTTAAAATAAATATTTAAAATAAATTTCGCAGAAATATTCATCAATATTCAAACTTTGCTTTAAGTAACATATATTAAATATATCTTACCTTGTAAGAAGATTATCATTTAAGCATGTTAAGATTGTTGATGATTTTAAGATATCTGACATATTGTCATGACAATATTGAAAACAATTTTCTAGTAATGGTTCCATTTGTAGAAAGGACGCAGAAACCATTATAGGAATAACATTGCTTGCTTCTAATATAGGCCATTCAGATTTTTTTGTGATATCTTTTTTAACCCATCTCATTAACCAATCAAAAATAACAATATCACAATGGACAGATATATCTATTTCTTCTAATTTCTGACCAGCTGTTATATCAGCAAAATAATGCATTTTTTGTATCAGTAATTTTTGAGGACATCGGAAATCCTTCTTCATATTTTTTCCCTCGTCACATACATGAATTTCTACTTCTGTCATACTAATGACAAACATAAAGAATATGAAAAATATACAATAGCTTTCCTTGTATATTTCTATAATGGTAATTATTTGCAACTATAAGAAATTAATATGAAATATTAATATATTCTCAGCACTTTACTATTATAGTACTTTTTACTGCTTATGAATATATATATATATATATATAATCAAAGTAAATGGTAAGGAGAAAAAGTACAATGAATTATTACACAAATACATTATTCTATGAAAGTTAACACATATTACTATTGTATAATATTAATGTACTTCTGCAACAAAATGGAATTGTTAAAAAAAATATATAAAATAATATACTTAAGATTACTTAAGCATTATATATAATTTTTTATTAAATAATAAATATTTGACTATGCACTCCTATTATTTTATATAATATTATTATGTAAATTATTAGTACTAAAAAGCTAAACTAAAATGAAATACTTACTCTGCAGTTTTTTTCACTTGTTTATTTTTATCTTTATCTTTAGAGATTGACAGATTATTTATTATTCCATTATCAATATCATTAGATAAAGAAGTACTCCTTTTGATGTTTATATTAACAATGGATTTTTTAATAACAGGCTGTGATATTGCAGGCTTTGGAAGCATATATGGCAATATAGAATCTAACAATCCTTCATGCAATATATCACTCAAATTTTTCCGCAAAATTTTTGTTAAAACAGGTTCTTTTTCTTCTGTGTGTTGCTTAGTTTTTGATGGCTCTACATATAATATATGCTCTGATAATTGATTCCTATCCTTAGCATCATTCTCTTTTGATTTTGAATTTTGCAAATAATCTTGTTTTTCTGTATAATTTATGGTTCTCAAACACACAATTGATTCAGTATCATGAATACTTTGCAAAGGTTTTATTTCTTTTGTATATTGATTAGTTGTTACAGGTAAAATTAATTGATTATTGTTTTCTGCTGTATTATGCATTATCTCTGGTATATAGGAATCTACGTTTTCATTTGTACATGTATTCAATGCTTCTGTTAAATCTGACATTTTGTTGTTAGGACTTTCAAATTCATTTGCGAAATCCTTGTGTAGTTGATTCTCATTTACTGACTTTTTATTATCAATGGACACATCCAAATTTAAATTAATTTTTGCCAATTTATTCCAGTTTATTTCACTCTTATTTGTAAGAATAGCAGCTAAGCCTTCAAAACTATCATTCACCTGATATGCAGTTTTCATAAATTCAAAGAACATTCCAATTGTCAATTTTGGATATTTATTATTTTTAATATCATATGTATTTTTAGAAAATCCATAGGTAAGTTCATCCAGCTGTTTTTGTTGGGATGTATCTTCCAATACATTGATAATTAATATAAAGTATGTAATAGATTTGATATATTGTATTGTAAGTTTTAAATTAATAAAGAAAAGACCTTAATATAGTATAGAATTCAAAAATAAAGGTTAAAATGTACCTTTTTGAGTAGTAGAATTTGGTGCTAAAAATGAACACGAATGTCTTTTTGATATTAGATTTCGGTTTTTATTTAGTTCCATTTCTGACATATAATAATTTGTATACTTTCTACAAATTTTATTAGATTGTCAAGGATTAGTTTATTATTTTAAAAGAATTTGAACTATTTTAAATTTAACTTGTATATAATAATAATAATTAATTCATTACTATACACGAAAAATTTGAACGTATCATATCATATAAATAGTTTAACTTTGTCCATTATAGAATAATTACATTGATTGATACTGACTGATACCACTAATCGATGTATTAAAAATTAGATTGTTTTGGTTATTTCAACAAATTTCGAGTGGATTTGCCTTTTAAACAGTCCTACCAAACTATAGTAAAAATTGTCTACTTTATCCTATGAGAAATGTGAAAAATACATACAGTGTCGCCAATATTATAATAACAAAATAATTTTATGAACGACAAATTTTAATTTAAAATTTGGTAAATATTTACGTATACATTATTATAGTAAATAAAATATAAGAAGTTAATCATGTACTTTCGTCAATTGTTTGACGAATTTTTTGAATACTTCATATAGTTCCATGATAAATTTAATAAAATTTAATAAAAGCAATTATGTTAATAATACTTACAAAATTATTTCTTAATATAGATAGATGATAATATTAATAGTTAAACTGTAAAATAATATTAAAGTTTAACTGTAATATTAATACATTAAACTTATAAAAAAAAATATTATATTCAGATTATATATAAGTATTACAGATAGTTCTATAAATTAAGATATAGTAATATTATTTTAATTTACAATAAATAATATTATGCTAACCATTGAAAATATTTCAAAAAAACAATATTTGGGTAGAATATTTTGTTAGAATTAATATTGACTATTAAACCCAATATAAATTTAGTATCACAATCTTTTGTAATAAGCAATAAGAAATTCATGAAAATATGTATTGAATATATCTATATTACATAATGGTACATTATGTTTCAATAAATGTGTATTTTGAAAATATTCATATACATAAGATATTATAACATAGTAACATAATTATGACATGTATTAGGAACACCCACAGATTCTAAAATTATTCAAAAACTTCATACCAATAAATTTTTTTTGTTTTTCTAAACTACATTGCTAATATGCTTAATGATCTCTTAATATTAGATGTGTCAGGTAATGACACAGCCCATTTTTTTAATCCTATCAATAAAACAGAACTTGTTACCAAGATTGCTCCACCTACTGAGTATTTATTAGGTATTTCATTAAAAAAGAGTACTTGCCAGAAAAATGCGAAAACTATATCTGCTGATCTTGCTATAGCAACAGGACCAGCTTGTTCTATTTGTAAAGCTAAAGTAAGTAAAATTTGTCCTCCAAAACTAAATAATGCTAGAGCAACGACCAACAATCTATCTGCACCACAACGAGGTAAACAGAGGGCACCAATTGCCCAAGAAATGATTATTGTTTGTATTAAAGCAAGTGATCCAAAATTTGTCATAATAACAGAAAAATGAAGACCTTTTAATGCACGCAATAAAACGTAAACATTAGCACCAAATAAAGTTGCAGAAAATGCTGCGATTGCACCCCATAAATCAGCATGTTCTGATGTACTATGAACATCTGAAAGAGACTCTATGGTATTTCCAAATATAATTGGTGGACGAGTTATTAATACAACCCCGATCAATGTTAAACATACAGTCAGTATATTAAATAATCCAAAAGGTTCTTTTAAAAATATCCTCGCAAATATTGCCACAAATACAGGAACAGAAAATACTACAATGGAAGCATCTGCTAAAGGCATATGTCTAAAAGCATAAAAACTAAGCATGAGAGCAGTTGTACCTACAAAACTTCGCAATATTAACATTATTCTACGTCCTTTAGGAAACGGATGTTCACCTTTATATATTAGAATTGGTATTGCTGGTAATAACACCCCAACAAATCTAAAGGCTGCCAATTCCATTGGATTAACTTCTACTAATCCTTTAACAATAACGCTACATAAAGAGAAGAATAAAGAAGAAAGTGTTGCTAACACTAAACCAAGATATGGACATGATTTACAAATTGGAGCAGATATTTGCTTTTGATGGAAAGCTGTATTACTTTCCACATCTTCATCAACTAAATGCTGTAACTCCACGTGTTTTGACATATCTAAAAAGAAAAAATAATTGTTTTATAGATACTTTTAATATCATGATCTAAGAAAAAATCATTTATATTTGTAATAATTATAAATACCTTTAGACATGAGGCAGATATAAACTTATTAAACACCAAATTTCATTAAGTTTCACATCAACTATATTATATTTATAACAAATACTTTTTAATAGAAACTGTAATGGAATTAGAGTTTATTAAATGCTTGTTAATCATTGTTATTTCTATTATTTCTATTATATTTGAAAATATAATTAAACTGAAGGTAATTAAATTAAATTAAAAGAGTAAAATTTATAAAATTAGAAATGATTTATTTTCTAATATGAGAAGTATGTTTATATATTACTATTAGTATTTATTAGTACTTTAAATAAAATGCACTCACTTAATTATCCCACTTATCATTGTAGACAATCAAAACTTCTTTGCTGATTAGTCGTGACTAGATTTGAAATAGGTAAAAAGATGACTAGATTATGGAATAACTTTCTAAAATATATGTTGTTCACAATTTGATAAAAGCCATCCATGAACCACAGTACCAAGTTAAATGATTATTAATTCATAATATCATGTCAATGAATTGTATCATTTTGGTACAAGGTTATTCTTTTGCGATTTTAATTATACTTTTTTACATTACATTTTCTGTGCATTTTTTGTACTGATATCATTGTATTTCAGGTTCTTCTGCACATACAAACACAGATAAACAGAATCATTAAGAATTACTAATAAATGTTTAACTTTCGTAGCAGATCATACTTGAAAGCATTCCGAAGCAATTTCTGAAGTAATTTGTGACACAGATATCATGCATTTTTGCGCACGCGTCTGAGTTGAATGTTGGCTGATATTACTATCAAATTCCACTGTTCGTGTTTTAAAATTTATAAAGAGAATATGTATATTTATACGATTGCTTAAAAGGAAAAAGAGATCACAAGTATTTTTCGTAAAGTAATGAAAACAAATTTTGTAAATATAAATAATGTTGACATAAGGCCTTACAAGATTTTAATTACGTTTACTAATATAAATATAAAAATTGTCCGATTAAAATTCAATGAAGATACATTCGTCTTACGTCACAATTGATCACGAGTTTTTATATTTCTAAAGTTAATTTTCTTTATATATTTCTCTACATATTTAAATTTTATTTTAAATGTTCTAACATATTTATGCATTTATGAATAGCGCATTAGGAATTGTAATTACTGTACTTGGTAGAGAAAACAATGATGTACTGATTAAAAGAAGAGAAAACAAAGAAGTTATTGTAATAAATTATTTTGGCATAAAATGTATGATAATTAATATTGATTAATTTTAACAATCGTAACTGATTTAATATACTGTTATAAAGAGGTTATCTTAATTTATGACTACATGCTGTCATGATCTTATCAGAAACAATAGATAACATCTGAATGATGTTCTTTTAAGTGTAAGAATGTAGACCAAATGCATTTATATACCGTTTCAATACGTATGTGACAGACAATATGTGTATTTTATTTATTTATCGAAATCCTAATGCCGACGGTAAATCTTATCGGCTAATCCTCGCTGGAAATCGTGATGAAATTTTTAAACGCCCAGCATTACCTGCACATTATTGGAAGAAATATCCTATGTGCTTAGGAGGTATATTAAAATTAAATAAATTTTTTTCTTGTATATGTTTGTGTGTGTGTGTGTGTATACATACACACGTTAATATTTAAAACACATTTATATTTATTTACTTATTATTATTTTTCTTTCATTTTTTTGCAATAATTTTTTGTCTGATTTTTGTTTTTTATTGGATTAGGTATTGACATGGAACCTGGCAAAGAAGGTGGTACTTGGTTTGCATTATCAACAAAAGGAAAAGCTGGTATCATTTTAAATCTAAGTAATGAACCAGATAAAAATAAAACTCCAAAAAAGGGTCGTGGAACTTTAGTAAACGATTACATTACTTCGAATGACTCTATAGAATCCTACCTAAAAAAAATGCATAGGGAAAATCAAATTACTCAAGCTTATAATCCATATAATTTAATTCTTATAAATTTGTAGTATGTATCTGTTATTTATGTATTAAGAATTTGAACAAATTTATTAAAATTAAAATTGTTTATTAAAATATTTTTTTTTTGTTTTCGTTTAGTACTGCTGATGTGTATTACTTAAGCAGTTCTTTAAATTCTTCAGGACCAAAAATGTGTCAAGATGATATATTAGGTTTTGGTAATAGTCCAATAGAATGTCCTTATAAAAAGGTAGAAGAAGGAAAAAAAAGTTTTTCAAGTATTGTTCATAACATTAAAACTTCACAGCAAGATGAACTTATCGAAAATCTTTTGCAATTTTTAAAATCACGAGAAAGGTATGTAATAAATTATTAATTGAATGTATATATTAATATCAAAACTAATATATTATTATTTAATATTTATAGACATTTACCAGATCTTGAATTACAAAAAAGATCGCCAGATATGTTTGTTGAACTCAGTTCCATTTTTGTTTCTGTTGCTGATTATGGTACAAGAACACATACTATATTAATGGTTAATGGTTTAAATCAAATAACTTTTGTAGAAGAAACTCTTATGCCAGATTTTTCATGGAAACGACAGTTATTTAATAATACTTTAACTAATTAGAGGACATAACTTTAATAATCAGTTCCATATTTTTGTAGTATGTAATACTTATAGCTCTTCATCTGGGAAATAAATACATTGATCAATAAATGAGATGGTTAATTGATCTTTAGAATATTTACACAGATATATGTATATGCATTAATTCATCTGCTTTCGATTTTTTATATTGTATATTGATAAAATACCTACCATCTTCCATACTTGCCATAGACTTCTCCTCATTTGAATCACTATCTAATATCTCTGATGATATATTCGATGTTTCATGTGTAGTTGTATCAATACTTGGTAATGTGGTTTCTTCAGATGATGTTGTCTAAAAATAAAATATATTAATTTCTCTTTTATATTTGTACATCACGAAATATTTAACTGTAATAATTTATACGTGTAACTATTTGCATATAATTTGTATATAATTGTTAAGAGACCTGTGAAAATATTTCTTGACCCTCTAAATTTTTGTTTAGAAGATTTCCCATCCAAAATGCAGTAGAACTGTTGTTAAGTACAAGCATTCCTTTCACACTATAGACTAATCTTTCAAGTACAGATTTTGCTGCAGGTATATGCTTTGTTAATAACATGTCTTTTTTCTCCATTCCATCACAACATACTGCATGTAAATATCTTGTACCTACTATAATGTAGTAGAATATACTAAAGTAGACATTTGAATGTTTACATTTTCCTCCTATCCAACTCATTGTAATACACTTCTACTTTTAGTACATGTTACAATAAATATTATGCATTATATACCTTGCATTAATTTTACTGCTTTAGTTATATCTTCTGATTGATATTTTAAATTATGTTCCAAAATTGGTATACCAGAATTTAAGAACAATCGTAAAAGGATAGGCATACATCGTAAGAAGATAAGTATATTAGTTTTTGCATTCAACGTTTTACATATGTGAACCATTTTTTGAACATTTGTTGCAACATTCAACCATATTTCTACTCTTTCAGGATCTCTAAAAGGAGAAGAAAAATCTTTTCTTTAAATTATCAAAAATTATTAAATTAATATGATTAATTTTTAATGTATGTATGCATACTTGAACTTCTCTAACACTGTTTATTAGATGTTTAAGTTTACCTATTAGCTGCGGATAAAGATATTTTCACACCTTTAGTCATACCATCAAATATTTTTTTATATAACAAGTGAAAGTTATTTCTATTTATTGACGGTAATCTATCTAAGTAATTGTGAGACTTTTCCAATTTTATAACTTCACTTGGTAACCATTCCAATAACATAGTTATTGTATCAAGAGGTGACAATTCATAATCGATCCAACTTTTTATAAGAGTATTAACAGCAGCTTTATATGAAGTACCAGCATGCTTATCTTTAGACCAGTCCAAAGATAAAAAGCCAAATGCCATTTTTGCTGATATATATAATTAAAAATGATACATATTGCTTTAATAGTTTGAAAGGAATATTTATCTTATTGTTAATTATCATACATGTTTTACCATTCTTATCTTTATGCTGCTGCATATAACTTTCTGAGTGTTTCATTACTGACTGGTATATTGTAATAAGAGCAACGCTGATCGATATTCGTGTGGCTATATCAGATAAAGATTCAATATATTTACATGACTCTGAAACAAGTTCTTTGCAAGATCTAAGTTTGACATTTGTGTTATTTTGTTGACTTGCTAATATTCGTAATCCCTCTGAAATGCATGAAAATGATTATCAATTATCACAAACAAAATCTTATATAAAAAATATAAATATAATATATACTATACCACGAAGCATTGGATTATAAATAGCACTGTGAAATTCTTTCCAATTAAAAACTGTTGCTAAAAGGCATAATATTAATCTTGCCCCTTCTCTTTTTTCATCAGCATCTTCCTCTCTCAGTTCAATAACAATCTCCTGTAATTTTCCACATATCTTTGGCAATAAATATATGATATCTTTCAAAAACGTTTCATTAAGATCATTTTCAAACATTCCGAGAAGTTCTTTAATAATAAAACATACTTGGGATATTGAAATACTTTCTGTTGTTGGTGATGCATGTATATTTAATTTAAAATCTAATAAATGTATTATCTAAAAAGAAATTTTAAAGTAATATCTTTCTTTTTAACGTAGTAATATTATATGAAGAAAGATAAGTAAGAAAATACTTTTGCATCAAGTTTCCTAAAATATGCTGGATTTTTAGAACACAATATAGAACCAATTTCCCAACTTTCTTGATCACATGTATTTACACTTTTTTCTAAAGATTTCTTTCTTCCTTTCTTTTTTATAGTTTTTTCAACTCTTAAAAAGAGTGGAGGTGGGAAATAATGAAAATAACATGGTGATGGTTGATATTTTGAATCACACAGGGATAACATTGTACTTAATTCTCCTTGCAAAAACATTAAATCATTTAATCGTATTAATACTTGTTTTCGTAATAAAGATTGTGATTGGGTTACAAAACCACTAATAACTTCTCTAAACCTGTAAATAAATACATAAATATTATATAATGATTCACAATATTTATTATTGATTTGTGATATCCACTTACCAGTTAATACAGGATACTATAAGATCTACTATAAGAGGTTCTGATACATCAAAATTTTCTGGCATTAAAATAGAACATCCTAATAAAGAATCTATGTCTTCCAAATCCCCATTTTCATTAAGTTTCATACAACAAGTTTTTAATAATCTAAACGTAATAGGCACAATAGCTCCATACTTTTTATTACTAAAATTTAAAACCAAATTCTGTGGATCATCTCCTGCATTATTTAAACCAAATTTAGGTATAAGATCCCCGCTACGGATAATAGCAACACATTATAAAAGTTATTAGAATTAATTCAGATAACATATATTTATAACATTCATCTTACTTATAATCCAATTTATTAACCATGTATGTGTTGATTAATTCATCTTGTATATAAATTGTCACGCATCGAAGAAATTCTTCATGAATATATCCGGTTTGTGAAATAACTTGTGCCAGTTGATCATAAAACAATGCTTTTGAACGTGGACATGACTTCACTGCAGTAAGAACTTTTTCTATGGAAAATACCATTTATGAAAAAATTCATTCATGTATGCAATGAGATTAAGTAATAAAAAGACCGAAAAAAAATATTTTTACATCCAGAAAATTATAGAAAATATATTTCTAAGTAAAAAAAAAGAAATTAACAAAAAATATAAAAAATATAAATTTCATACTGAATAAATTATGAGCAGATATATAAGTATCTGATTTACATGCCAAATGCTTTATTGCCATAACAGCTCCAAGAACTCCTTTGCATTTTATTCTAAAAGGAAAGAGGAAAACACAGTTATATTTATGTAGAAATATCATAGTTGTGGAGTAATAATGATACTAACAGTGGTTTTACAGCAGAAAGTTGCTTTTGTAAAACTATAAATAAATCATCACGTAAAGATTCTGCCAGTGTACTTGTACATAAACTATGCAGTAAGTCATTTAATGTGCCAACTTCTTCGATATCAAAATGATCTATTTTTTCTAATAGAATTCTTAAATGATTGCAGTGTGAATATAAATACTCTTTTTCTTCTATTCCCATGGCCATTTTACACAATACTTTAAGGGCATTCTTTGCTGTTTGATCATTATTACCCATAAGTAAAATGATTTTTTCTATAATTTCACGTTGCTTATGAACAGTATCCTTTTGACTAAGAAACTGTAATCGGAACCATTCAATTGCAAAATCCACATAAATTCTTTCTTCCATTTTCAATAAATTGCTTGCTAATTGTATCATAGATGGCTGTAAATGTTGTACAACCTGAAATCATATTATCCATGAAAAAGATTTATATTTCTTGGTAAATAAACTGGCTTACAATTTATTGTACATACCTCTTTATAATTGTTATATAAAAGTTGAAGTAAACTTAATCTGTAAAATCCAGATCGCACATGTTGTTTTAGAATAGCATCAACACCTTTTCTCCTGGATGATCCAGTAGATGATATAAGAAGTAATAATATGATATCCATAGGTTTCGGATCTTTGTCAATTTTTTTTATGATCATCAATGATGCACATACCATATTCTTTGAGAGTAGAATACTCATTTTTATATTTTGGATCATAATCATTTGGTTTTTATAGCAATCTTCAAGTTGTTCACCATGAAGAGGTTGCATATCAAGATTACGTAAGACATATAATATTTTTTTATACGTCTCCATCGTTGTACAATCGCTGAGAATAAATCTATATAAAAAAAGTTAATCAATTTATTGATATATTCACATTTTTAAAAATTAATGTGATTTCAAATATTTGAACTTACTTAGTAATGGCAGGTATTATATTTGTTTTTAAATGTTTATTTAACATTTCTAGTACTTTATGTTTATAATCATTTAAATATTCTCTTCCAAGAGTCAAATTATTAATACAGTCTAATACTGTATCTATTAGTTCATTATTATCATCCATTAATTTATTCAGAATTTCAGCAATAGCTTGATGTTGTACTTCTGTTATTATATCAGGTATATATAGAATTAATTCACGTTGAAACCATAAAGGACATGTCTCAAGAAGTTGTTGTAAACATTTTGTTAATACATCTGGTTCGACAATAATTTCTAAAAAACGAAATTTCTGTAATAATGTTCTAGCCCAAGGTATTTTTTCTATAGATTCACTGTAAGATGTAATATAAATAGAATTTTACAATCAATCATATATGATTTATTTTAAATAATATATCTAAATATTAGATATCGTATCATCATTTTAATTTCTGTAATATTATTATATCTTTAAAAGTTTTTAGAAAATAATTCTACTTACACTAAAAGAACAGATTCATTCAACTTATTTAAAAAGCAAACATATATATCTGGTTGTAGTTCTGATATTTGTAATAAAATTCTTACAACACATGTGTTACTTATATGATCAAAGCTTTGACAATCAGAAGAAACTACAAAGTCAAACAAGATACTTTGTAAATTTTGTCGATTATCAATATATTCTTCCAATGAATTTATAATTTCTTGTTTTTTATATTCTTTACTTTGTAACTTTTCTTTCATTTTCTGTTTTATTGTTGTAACTTCTTGGTCTATAAGAATATTCAATATATTTTACAGTTTATATTATGTAATAACAGAACTATAAAAAAAAAACTTACTGAATATATATGCTTCATCAGAAGCCAATGTAATACCACATTTTTTTAGATAATCAATAAATAGTTTTGTTTTTTCAGTAGTTTGTATATTACTTATGTTTTCTTGTATATTTCTACTTTTCTCTGTTTCAACAATATTGTCATTATTTCTTTCTGAAACAATAGATGTTTCTTTTGTTTTAAGAGGAGTTTTACAAATGCTTGAAGTTATTTTCTGTGACATTATATCATTTATTTTAGAATAATTTTCATATTGAGAAAGCTTATTTATTTCTTGTGTTAGATTCACTTCGTTTCTCCTTCTTTTTGTTATCTCATTTTGCGATAAACAAAGATTAGAATCATTCCTGCTTTTGCTTTTTGTAATATCTAAAACAGGTAGTTTACGTTTTCGTGATGTTAATTCTTTATTCGTTAGATTATCTTCATCAGTTGAATTACTTGCTGATGCTTGACTTGAACTACAACTCAAATTTTTATGTAAAGTTGTTTTTAATCGTAACTTTCTTTTATCCATTGTCACAAAGTTATGATCAGTTCCTGTCTTTTTCTTAATATTATAAACGGTTTGTTGTAGATCATAAAGATTTTATTATGCAAAGTACAAAGAAACTTTATACTGTATACAAAAATAATAAATAAGCGATCAAGAAACTCTTATCAGTCTCATGTAGTACTTATAGTAGTTTTTTAGTATTATTTAAACTTTTTGAAAAACTTTACCACTGACTACATTTAGCGTAAAATAATTGATACGAGATGGCAATTTTGTTGAACATTCTTATTGGTTCGCTCGTCGTTTGTCCAAAAACTAATAAAAGTGCATTTATATACAACCATACCATGGCCATTTCATGTTCGAATATTGTCCGATCATTAAGGCTGTTCATCATCTTTCGCATATGGCGTACGACTTAAGCGACAGGTATGGACAAAATATGAACTATAAAGTAATTAATAATTATGTATATATTATCAATGGTAAATAAAAAAATTAAAATTTTTCAGTGCGTTTTTCTAAGAAATTATTTAAAAATCCTATATCTAATCTGTTTATTTATTTAAATGTAAGTGTTCAATGTTTATTTATAATTAGAAAGAAAAGATTTGGAAACGCACTGAAATGTGCAGCCATTCGCGTATTTGCGTTGTATAATCTAGAATTAGATTTCGATAAATCGCAAAAACCGATTTAAGTTTCATCACATGGAGGTTGCAGTTTTTGAAGATCCATAGCCTGATGGTTTCTACTAAAATTCAAATTCCTGGATAACATACCACTTAGTGAACATTTAGGACGTATATGTTAACAGGAGAAGAATTAATTTCCACTTATGGATAGCAGAATCGTCGCAACATCAAAAACTTCAATCACCACTATTGAATACGACCATTCGTCTTTTTGGAATTTATAATTATAAAACGGAATCCACTGTTTGACTTAATCGCTTCCGTGAACTTTTACGCGCGCGCGGTTCTTCCCATCTTATCCATACAATAGAAAAGGACACATTCTCCTCGTTGGTCGTGCCAAATCAATTCGTTTTATGCACGGCTACAGCATAGTTGTATATAAATGAATCTTAATTCGTTTCATGGTTTTGTACTCTCTGGAAGAGACGGTACACATGCATTATTTATTTTTGTCTATCCTGTTGTCTGTAATTGTAAAAGTCATACATCAGACTTCAATCAGTTATTACTTTAAAAAGTAGTTATTTTTTTAGTGTTTATTTTTATGTAATATGTGAAAGATAGATAAATAAACATTCGGAATATTCATTCTTAAAAACATAATTGATATCTCCATAATTGATAAACCTGTAATTTTGTTGCCAATAGACGCAACAAAGAAACTAATCTAACATGTAGAGAAATTCATCGATTATATTATTATTGGCCAACCTGATAGTATGAGTCGCATGGAATTTTATCATGGCGACTGTTCAGGTAAACTTACCAAGTCCGTATCTAATTCAATACATTTACGATTCGTGTGCTTTGTGATTTCTCATTTTTAAGTTTACAGACTATAGTCCGCGTAAAAGTGAATTGAAATTTGATGTGATCGAAACGTGTCTTTTGTGGAAACCGGCGGAGGCTTTCCGTGAAATATAAGTGGATGATGTCAGTTATCGACGCAAAGTCATGCCACGAGGAAGACAATTCGAATTTGACCGAGGACGATTGGAAAATGCCTGTTGCTTTCCAAAAACCTCGACATACAACAACAATCGAGGGTATCAATTGTGTCACGCAAACTTGGCGCATGAAAGAACGGGTCGGTTCTCTTTTTTATTTATTTTTTTTTTATTTGAATTGCCTTAGTGTTCTAGTATTATAGATTTTTTGTTAAGTTAAGCTTTCTATAATTTTTTTTTTCATTTTTCAGATGAAAACAGTTAGCGTGGCATTGGTGCTTTGTCTAAATGTTGGTGTTGATCCACCTGATATTGTTAAAACACAACCATGTGCTCGTTTGGAATGTTGGATTGGTAATTAATTTTATTTACTTAATTTGCTATCTGTCTCTTTCATTATTGCTATGTAATGTTACATTAATGTTTTAATTATATTTAATATATAAGCAATATATATGACGTAATGATTTTCAATGTTTTGTTTATAATAATTACTTTTTTCTATCTAAACAAATGTGTAATAACATAAGATTTTAAATATGTAAATAAAAAATTAAATTTCTAATTTATTTATTACAGATCCATCTTCTGTAAGTCCACAAAAAGCTCTTGAAATGATAGGCTCCAACTTACAAAAACAGTATGAAAGGTGGCAACCTAGAGCACGTTATAAACAAAGCTTAGATCCTACAGTAGAAGAAGTTAAAAAATTATGTACCTCTTTACGGAGAAACGCTAAAGAAGAACGAGTTCTTTTTCATTACAATGGACATGGTGTACCTAAACCTACTAGTAATGGTGAAATATGGGTATTTAATAGGGTTGGTGAAAAAATGGTTTTTCAATTATTAAATTACGTATCTTTTTGAGACACAGATTTTTTTTACAGACTTATACACAATACATTCCATTGTCAGTGTATGATTTACAAACATGGATGGGGGCACCTAGTATCTATGTATATGATTGCTCTAATGCCGGCATTATTGTAGAGTCCTTCCAACAATTTGCTGAACAGCATGAAAAAGAATACGAAGTAAAAATATTTTATTAAATTCACATTTGTGATTATAAAATACATATGATATTAATTCCTGTTTTACAGATGGAAAAGCAGGCTGTGCAACAAAATTGTGCGACTGGAATTGCAAATTCTACAATCCCATCTTATAAAAACTGTATTCAATTGGCAGCATGTGCAGCTAATCAGATTTTACCAATGAATCCAGATTTGCCAGCAGATGTGTTCACATCTTGCCTTACTACACCAATAAAAATTGCATTACGTTGGTAAGAAAACAAATTTGCAAATGTTTTTTGATTGCATCTAATATTTATTTATAATATTCATTAAAATAATCTTTATGTAGGTTTGTGATGCAAAATACTACCAAATTAATTCCAAAGATATCATTGGATTTGATTGACAAGTAAGATAAACATTTATTTTAATTAATTTTTAAATGGTATTAGAAAGATCATATATATACAGTCTGAAAAAATAATTATTATCTATTAATATATTAGATTAGCTAATAAATGAAGTCAAAATTTTCAGTATACAATACTAATATTGTTTATTTAGATATAAAATAGTAAAAATTCAGATATTATTGGTCAACCCAATATAGTATGTAATCGCATACATTACAGAATTCCAGGTCAGCTGACTGATAGAAGAACTATGTTAGGGGAATTAAATTGGATATTTACTGCAATTACAGATACCATAGCATGGAACACTTTACCTAGAGGTATGTTAATAAATTTTTATTATTTTAAAATTGCTAATAATTAATTTTTAAGTAAATATTTTGCTTTTTCAGATTTATTCCAAAGATTGTTTAGACAAGATTTGTTAGTTGCTAGTTTGTTTAGAAACTTTTTACTTGCCGAAAGAATACTTCGTTCATATGACTGTACTCCAGTATCCTGTCCAAAATTACCACCTACATATCAGGTAAAAATTAATATTGGAACATTTATTTTAGGAATAAGAAATTTCAATTTTTTAAGAAACTTTGATAAAATTTTGGAATATGTCAATATAATTTTTTTTTTTTATAATCTTAGCATCCAATGTGGCAAGCCTGGGATTTGGCACTTGATTTATGTTTAGCACAACTACCACAAATTCTTGAAAATGAAGAGCAATTTGTACATTCTCCTTTCTTTGAAGAACAACTAACAGCTTTTCAAGTGTGGCTTACATTAGGTTCGAAAAATCGTAATCCTCCAGAACAACTTCCAATTGTGTTACAAGTGCTTTTGAGTCAAGTACATAGACTTAGAGCATTAGAATTATTAGGACGTTTTCTTGATCTTGGCCCTTGGGCTGTGAATTTAGCATTAAGTGTTGGAATTTTTCCATATGTCTTAAAATTACTTCAAAGCAATGCAAAAGAACTCCGACCTTTACTTGTGTTTATCTGGGCAAAAATTCTTGCAGTGGACAATGTAAGTTATATTCTAAAATATTTTATAGTTATTATTTTATTTGTTTTAATACTAATGTTAATGCATAGTTGTTGTTTAAATTGTAGACCTGTCAGGCTGATCTAGTACGAGATGATGGTCATAAATACTTTCTGTCTGTTCTGCAAGATACTTCGATTTTGGTATAAAATTTAATAGTATTTTCAGCAATATCTGTAACCATAATTTTTAATTAATTTATTACCAATTTTATTGTCATGGATATCTTTAAATTAATCATATTTCAGCGGGAACACAGAACATTAGCAGCATTTGTGTTAGCTTGTATTGTAAATGATTATCGACCTGGGCAAGTTGCTGCAAATCATGGAAGTCTTGTATCAATTTGTCTTGAACAATTGGGTGATTCTCATCCGTTATTACGTCAATGGCTTTGTTTATGCCTTGGAAGACTTTGGCATAATTATGATAAAGCAAGATGGTGTGGAGTAAGAGACATTGCGCATGAAAAACTTTTCATATTACTACATGATCCTGTGCCTGAGGTATAAAATCTATTATTTTGGTATATGTTATAAAAATCAGTGAACTATGATTATTAAACTATATATAGGTACGAGCTGCTAGCGTTTACGCGCTGGGAACTTTTATAAACAGCGTAACAACTCGAAGCGAACATGCAAACAATATCGATCAAATTATTGCTATGACCCTTATTAATACTGTTTCTCATGATATGTGTCCCTTAGTAAGAAAAGTACGTATGCTTCATTTTTCATTACAAATTATTGAAAAGAAAAAATTATCACAAAATTGAATGAATATTGTAGGAATTGGTAGTAGCACTTCAATGGATGGTTCTACATTTTGAGAATTCATTTGTGACTTTAGCTTTAGCTGAAGAAAATAGCAGAAAAGATTTAATCGTAGAAACATTATCACCATTCAGTGGAATGAGACGTATTAGTTCACGAGATCGTTTGAAGATGCTGTCTCCTAATAATACATATACTGTAGATACAACTGATGGGCTTGGTCAAGACCGTATAAAAAGAGTTTCTTCTTCATCCTCTATTAGTAGTTTAGGTAAAATTTTTACGTGTTATATCATTCTATATGATTAATTGATCTCAAGATAATAGTTACTTGTATTGTTTCATTCATATGCCAGGAAATAATTGGGAGTTCGTGAGGAAACCTTGCGAGTCACTTGGTAATAATAATTAGGAATTCAGTTGCATGTTCTTGGTTACACAACTTTCCTACTATTCATGTATTCAATAGATATTTTTATATCTTAAATTTTAAATATTCAATGACCATATGTTTCTTTGATATATATACAATACAATATAATATAATATAATATAATATAGTACAGTACAATACAATACAATATAATGTAATATAATATACAGAGTGTTTCAATGAAAAGGCCCCATCAGGATTATTATGAAATCTACTGATACTTTCGAAAAACTTCAAAAAGTCAATTTTGTTTTCAAGAAGAAACAGATTTTTATTATAAGCTCATTCACTTTAAACTAATCCTTTCAAAAATCTTAAATAGTGACAGAGGTCAATTGACATATCATTTGAAAGATCTTTTAATTTTCTTTACAATGATGCTTTTTAAATTTTGAGTTAGTAGTTTCTAAAATGTGTCTCTTAGAAAAAGTTTCAGATTGAAAACAACTTTTATTTTGTTAAATGTTCAGATTGTGGAAACGTCTAAAACTATTGACTCAAAATTGAAAAAAATAACACCATTATAAAGATAATTAAAAGACCTTTAAAATGATATGTCAGTTGACTTTTATTGTCATTTAAGATTTTTAAGAGGTGAATTTATAATAAGGACCTGTCTCTCTCGAAAACAAAATTGACTTGTCTTTTAACGTTTTTCGAAAAAATCATTCGATTTTTAATAATAATCTTAGTGGACACTTTTCATTGGGGTACTTTGTATATATTGTTCTTATAAAATAATCGTATTTTATATTATTCTTTATTAATTTAGTGTATTTTTATCATAGGTCATAGTTCTTTAGGAAATTTACCAAGTTTGTCTTATGGTAGTGTATACATGAAATTATGGCATGGACTTGGTAATCTTGACAATGATCCTCATCCTGCAGTTGCTGTGATGTCTCAGAAAGTAACAAATCATATTCGCAGACAGGTAACATACTACTATACTGAAAAGAAATATCTTTATGTATATCGTTTACTTATTGGTATATTAGTAAAATTAAAGCAAATTTTTAAACAAAATTTCAGGTTAAAGAGTCGTCTGTGCCTAAAGAAGTAGTAGAGACAAAAATATCCTCATCATTGTCTCTTCCACCTTCTCCATCAAATCAAACTAGTTATCTAAGGTTAGTAGATACATTTTCGGATTTAAGTTATTGTTTTAAGATTTTTGTATTATCTTTAGTAACAGCAAGGGAGAATCACCACCTATAGTTAATTCTGGAACAGATCTATTACGATCTGCACGAATGTCTTCACATGGTAATCGTTCTAGGAAACCGGTTCCCATTACAGTAAATATAAAATATCATCTTGTTTTTTTTATATAGATTGTATATACAGTGAAGGACTTAAGTATTTGTACAATAGGAATATGAAAATGCATATTGTACTATACAAATATTTAAGTTCCTTCTGTATATACTTTATTATATATTTATTGTTTCTTTATTACAAGATATCAGAAGAAGCAGATGAAATATTTGATATTAAAACTCCTTTAACTACTTCACAATTTGTTGAATGGAGTTGTGCACAATTCGCACAACCTGTTACGTTAAAAAATGAAACTGAATCTATAAGTGACATGGAAAGCAGGGCACATTATGAACGCGAATGGAGGTAATTTGTATTATTGAAAACAAAGAGATAGTATCATTACTATTTAAGATAGTATTATTATCATATTTATTTTTTACGTAAATAATATAATTATATATAATAATATAAATAATATGATATAAATTTACATAATTATATAAATTTTTCAAATTATTTCTATAGGTATTTACGAAACAAACGACAGAAACGCGATGCGAAAGAAGAACAATTGAAAGCAATGCAAAATAGAATAGAATCTCAAGTATTTCATACTAGATGTCCTCAATCTCCAGATGTTCTTACCTTCCATCCGTTTGAATCACATTTGGCGGTAGCATTGAAGGATTACTTTGGGTAATATTAACAGTTTAGTTCAGTTCACTGATATTAAGTATGGATATCTATCATTGTAAAAACTTTCCAAATCAAAGACATAAACGTTCTTAAAAAGAGGATATTCCATCTGATGAACAATGAAGTTATTAAAATATTTATTATTTACCATGACTAAATGAATTAAAATCTGATTACTATATTATATCTGTAATACAGTATGGTTAATATATATCTACAGAGTATGGGACTGTCAAAATGGTGCAAAACTAACATATTATGCTAGTCGTGGTAATAGAATGTCACGTATTACAACTCTGGAATTTATCAATGCTCATGATGTAACGTTATTAATGGCTGGTTCCGATGATGGTTCGATTAGAGTATGGAAGAATTACAGTAGCACTTTAGGACGTGATCCTGTCTTGCTCACTGCGTGGCAAGCATTGTCCGATATACAGCCATTAGCAAGAACTTCCACTGGTAAATAATTAATATTAATTATAATTGTACATTTCTAGAAATATATTTTTCGATATTAAGGAATTTTTTATTTAGCAACAGCAGGATTGGTTACTAAGTGGGAGCAAAAGTCTCTAACTTTAGCTGTGACAGGTGATGTTCGTATTGTGAGATTGTGGGACGCAGAAACAGAGTTAAAAAAACAAGATATACCAACAGGTGCCGACTGTTGTATTACATCTGTTGATGTAGATAATACAGGTTTGTAATCCTCTATAAGATCTAATACAAATGAAAATATTTATATATATATATATATATTCACTTGTATAGATTTGGCCAATAATTTCCAGTATTTTATATTAAAATAAACGATTCAATATTCTTTCATAAAAATTCCATTATTTATTTGTCAGTCCATTAGTTTTCCAATTAATTTTCGAATACAATATTTATTATTAATTTATAAGAATATAAATTGAATATATGTATTATAATTTATATTATCGTTCAGTTTAAATTATAATAAAGTAGCCACGCATATCTTATGTTTTAAATTTTAGGGTCTTTGATGGCATTAGGCTGTGGTGACGGATCAGTTCGACTCTTCGATCGAAGATTGCCTCCATTGGAAGCAAGAGTTATGACGTGGAGAGAACATACTGCATGGGTGTTGGGAACACACTTGAGAAAGTCCGATGGTTTCATATCACAATTATTTACTGGATCTTCCTCCGGGGATATTAGAATTTTTGACATAAGAAAAAATTCTTCTATAAGTACTGTACAGATAACGCAAGGCATTACAGCATTAACCGTTCATGAAAATGCTAATGTTTTTGCTTGGTAAGTAAAAAGTATATTAAAATTTCTTTAAGTATTTCTTTCTTTCAAAACATCCTCTTATATTAATCTATTTTAGCGGCTCAACGAATCACTGCATCAGTGTTTATAATACGCTTGGACAACATCTCAATACAATAAAGTTTCACGAAGGTTTTATGGGTACACGAATTAGTCCTGTAAGTTGTCTTAGTTTTCATCCCTATCGTGTGATTTTAGCAGCGGGATGTGTCGATAGTACTATAACTGCATATGCATCAGAGTCAAGAAGATGACTATTAGAAAGAGAATTTATGTAATATTGCTTTTGACAATTTTTGAAATTATATTTTGAATTTGTCTAATTATTATGATATGAAAAGTACAAAAAGAAAAAGAAGAAAAAAAAAGAAAGAGGAAGAGAAATTTTAAGCATAGAATATTTTTTCTATATATGTTTTGGAATAAGTAATAGTAAAAAGTTAAATACAATCTTTTTTCCCATTGTTTATTATAAAATCATTTTGGTTATGTATATTTCTCTGGGTCTAATATGTACAAAAAATATATTTCAATATGTCTTTTGTAGTCAAAAAAGTAGCGGTTAGCACAACCAAAGTCTCTTATAATAACCAAAGAGCAGTATAAAAATGCAATTAGTACCATTTTTGAAATTGAATTTGTGCTCCGTTAACTACGAATTTGAAATATGTGTGCGTGCGTAGAACTTAATGAAAGAGGCTGTGCGAATAAGTGTTTGCATATGTTTAAATTAATATTTAACAGAAGTTTGCAACTTGTACAAAGTAAATTAACTTTAATCATTGTACTATGTGGAAATGACTTCGAGAAGATTTGGAAGCTATGATGTATAGATTATGAATTTGATATAATTTAAATTAATTTTTATATTTTTAACGAGTTGTGTAAGATCAGCAAATATTACGTCTTTTTGTAATTATGTTCCTAATTAAAAAAAGAACTTATTCAAAGTGACTATGAGGATACAAAAAATTTTTTACACAGTTTGGCTCTAATTTTTCTAGTCACGAAAATATTGCATTTGAAGCTAAGATGCACAATTATTTTCCTGTGTAAGAATTATTCAAAATTTATTTATACGTTTAAATATACATCACAATGCAGATTTTTATGTTGAAAAGAGTAAGCATTTTCTTACTATAATTACAGTTATACTGCACGACTACAATACATATGAAATATTCTACGATATAAGAATATTGTTGCGTTATTATTATTATCTACTATCGTCAGTGCGATGTAACGTAAATTATTGATATTCATATAAGATAAAATGCTTGTGTATCATATTTGTTAATTAAACTGTATTAATCTCAACGTAACATACATTAAAAAACGAACGAGTAGGTAACGAGTAGGTAAAAATGTTATAGGAAGAATAAAAGAAAAGATTGACATTGTTCTTCTTCGTCACTGCATAGTTTTCATAAGCATACATGCGCGCAAGTATAGTAAATAACGAAAAATAAATTATACCGACAGATAATTCGATCGATAGTCTACTATTAATATTGACACCTACGAATGGACGATAAGTGCTTAGACTAATGCATGCGGAAAGCATGAAATGAACGATATAAATGAAACAATTAATATGAGTCATTATTTTTAAGTTAACATGTTTTAATTGACAAAGTACTACATGTCCTTCGTAAGTAGAACCATCAGGAATGTATTCGAATGATTACATTATTTTAAATGTAATTCCTATAACGATACTCGATATAAACGATTCAATTAAATGAATCAGCGATTTGATCTTATATACGCGGATAATGTTCATTTTATGCAGTCTTCGAAAAATGACTGTAACTGTAAAATTAAGTAATGCTGACTGTTGAATGTACTTAAGCGTGACGATTGATGATCGATTGCTTCGACCACATATACAATAAATAAGACACATAGGCAAAGCTAAACTACAGACAAGCCTAGACAAATTTTTGTCTGTATTATATACAGTCGACGGTCGCTTCTATTATTAGCAATAATTGTCAGGTATATCATGTACATGGTAATTGTTACAGACGAAGAAAGGAGGTAAATTCCATGTACTTGCTTCGTTCTGTATTATCTTTTGTATATAATTGCCCTATAATAAATACACAATCATGTTAAGTCGAAATATGATATGAGATATATTCTTTTTTAATTTATTTTCCAATTAAACGTCCATTGGATAAATATACAATCATTAATTTTTCGAAGAACATTCAATCAAAGTATGCGCTTTTGCTACATCGGATATAATGTACGTTAGAAATAATAATAATATCAACGATAATAAATATGATAATGATGATGATGATAATGATAATATTATTATTAATATTAATAAAATAATAATAGAGATGTGTAAGAAATCATGGGTAGTACCTTGTTTCTTTTTACAATGAACAATGAAACTCAAGTATCAGTCTTATCTCGTAATTTGACTTTATAGAGTCGGCATGCTTGTAGTATGAAGGAAGCTCTGATGATAAATCAAAGCATGTTTGCCGGAACATATTTAACTTACGTTTTTCTTTAATCTTATCGTCTTTTGCTTCTGAAATGATCCCTAAAACCTGCCCTATGCATTACAGGATCCGATTTTTTCAGATAAATATAATGTAGGCTAATGACCTTATCTTTATTTGTAACCCTTAGAGATTTTTTATTAAAACATATTACTACGATTATATTGCAGAGTTTGAGATTATTATGGACAGGTAATAGCGCTATATCATAATAAATCTCTTGAGCAAGCACATTCAGTTATATCATACGAATATCAAGACGCTTCAATCAGATGTTATTTAAATTGTATTTCGAAAAAAACAAAAAAAACATTATTAATAATATTAATAAATTATTATTTTTACTTTATGAGTCATTACTTTTGTATTATTTAAATTTACGCGAATTCATTTCCATGAATGCGGCGTATAAATATCGATACAAAATCAAATGATTTGGAAGATTAGATAGTTTAATAAGTGAGATAATGGTAAAAAATAACTACGATAACATTATTTTCGTGTATTACTTCGTTAAGGTGGATATTATTATCACTTGATTTATCACCAGAAATATATATATATATATATATATATATATATATATATATATATATTGCTATAATATCTATAATGCCTAGTAAGTTATATAATACGTATGTACATACGTATATACATATGTTGTTATACATTCCTGATAAATTTTTTTTCTACTATTTGATATTACCGCTCATAAATGTTATGTAAAAAATGTATTATTTTTTCATATAATTTTATTCGTACACACAAAAAGCTTCTACATTTTTTAATTTTTAACTTTTGTACATGCAATCGAAAAAAAGTGATTATTATAATCGTGCATTTTTTTGGGAATTAATATGCGAGCGTACGCACGAAATATCACAGAAATATTAATCAAGTTTCAAGTAATATGCAAAAAATTATTTTTAGCATTTTTAGTTTATTTAATATTTTATATATCTATTTTCTTTCGAAAGTTAACTTTCATTTGTACTTTCACGAAGATCTTAAAGAACGATAGATTCGACAAAACACATGAGAGAGGTTATGCAAAAAAAAGATTATAAGAGCCACATTATATTGTACAAACTCGATCGAGTGACCAAACAAAGAGTCTCCTTAAATAAAATCAATGGCAATATATATGGAACATTAGGATTATTTACCAAATTAAGGCGATCGTTGATCATAATATATTAAATTGTTATCATTTATGCTTTCCAACGTAATTTTTTTCGATAATACGTTTGATATGTAAATATGTACAATTTATAAGTGAAAACAATCGTAACTAAAACATGATAATAGTAACTTGATCTATTTATAATACAAAAGTAATTATATAAAAAAAGAAGTAATTAAAAAGAGCTTGTTGACAATTCGAATAGCGTTCTTATGTTATTGCGGATCGTTTAGTTGTATGTCTTCAAGAAAAAAGGAGAAACGACTTACGATTCCATATATCTTTTAAGGTTTTTTTATCGATTAGGATGTTCGTACGATATTCAACGGATCAACGATCTCTTTCAGAATTTCGCGAGAAATCACGTCCGTTGCAGCTTTTTATTTATAAAGCGACAGATTCGAAGGGCGTCTAGGCACTTGCCGTCCAATCAAAAAGCGCACGTGCGCCCCGCATTAGCGAAGCGGCAACGAGCGCAGACGCATTCTTCGACCGCCGCGAACCGCCGTCGTCGCACAGTTTTCGTTCGGATCTCGAAGGAGTTGGTTGTTTTTGTCGTGAAATTTCTCTCTCTCTCTATCGCTCACACTTTCTCTTTTTCTTTCTATCTCTCTATCTCCTTATTTCCATTTTTTCTCATGCTCTCTCCAGCAAACTTTTCTCTCTTTAACGTTTGACACACAACGAAACAGAAATTTTATAGAGACTCCGATATATCGTACGCATGATTTTTCGCATCGCGTTCGCGCGAACTCTTCTTATTCTCAATAAAATACACACACGTGCGCACGCGCGCGCTCGTATACACACCGCATATACACACACGCATATCCAACACATAGAGCCGCACGAAGCAAAAATCGAGCTGTGGACTGTATCTAGTACTACAAGAGAAACGTCGGAAAGAAGATGGATCGAACGTCAAAGTTACTTTTACGGAAAATCATCATCGACTTTGTGTGCTTACTTATTGGTAAGTAATTTATCGCTATCGTAAACGATATTGTAAATCCTAAGAAAAGTACATTGTCGTTAGAAAAAGGGAAAGCGGCATTAAAGCTTTTGTGAGTCGTCTTACTCAATCGAGGGTACAATGAACGATGATTGCGTTACGTCAAACGAGCTGACAGATCGTGACAGACGAAGGCATCGTAAAGCGATACGTTCGATTGCGATCTCCAAGGGCTTAACCTTTGAATCGAATATATTCGAATATGCTCAAATTTTTTTATTTTATATCTCGGTGAAAGCACATTGAACACGCGTTGCTGTGCACTTGTCCAAGAACACAAATATGCTCGCTTATCCGCGAGTTCTCCATCTTTTCTTTCTTTACAGAAAAAAAAAACATTATCTTTTGCACGTTTCTACATATATCATATAGAAACTGTTTGCTCATTTCCACGCCCAAGAAAGCGATGAATTCGGTCGTGATTAATTCATCCGTGGTTCCTGGAAGCATCCTTGTTGCTTAGTATTTCGCGTAACAAAGCCCCCACTCTTAGTTCATAACAATTTACGCAATCGTCGAGGTCATTGAAAGTAAGGATCGTCGATTTACTATATAAGTAATAACTCACCTTCTCGACTGCGTTGTCAACCTTCTAGCGATTTCTTTACGATATATTAATCATTAATTGAAAAAGTAGAAAGCCTTGATGTTCTGAATATTATACTGAACAATTTCACGTACTATTTTATCTTATTTTTATGTACTTCTTAAGTTATCTATGTTATTATTTTTCTTAAGCGACAAATTTTATATACTTTTACCTCGTTTTTGATGTTCCTTGAGGTTCATTCGTTCTTATAGCCACTATCGCAACAATCGTCTCGGAAAAAATACGAGGCTATTTTCTTTATCATTAGTTATTTATGACCGTAAGCAAACTCAGCAGTATATAATAGTACATTTATTTTTGCATACATGAAAAAATGCAAATTTGCAGGTTAGTTTTTCCGCAGTTAAATTCTCGACTGAAATACATCGAATAGCAAGTGTATGATTAGAAGTAAAAAACATCGAAGGAAAAGAGATCGATTTTATACAAAGTTTGTTCTTGAGTTTTTTACGTTTCGGTATACTTTGAAAACTGTCTTACGTAAATATGATTCTAGTTTCATCGATCTGATCCGAGGCAAGATGACATAGTTTCATAGTGAACAAACCGACACGCTTACAACCTCCCTGTCTTATTGCTTCTAAAAAAATAAATATTTATTGCTAAATGTCTATTAAAGATGATCGTATTAAAAAGTATAAAGACATATAGTTGTACGCCATTAAATACACATAAAAAAGTAATCTGATGTATGAAACGATTAGATAAATTCTTTGTCACAATTATCTTTTTATATTAGAGAAACTAATTAGATTGATAGTAGAAGATATCGGTGTATAATAATGTATTATACATCGATAGTTAACAACAGCGTAAGAAAAAAATATGGTTATTTGTAAATGTAACGAAAATCGATCGGAAAGATAATATTTGTTAAAATATAAAATAAGTACCCCCTTCTCCTACGTTATCGACGATAAAATTTCGAAACTGATAACAAATAACGAATTACGAATGATTCATAATTCGTGTAAATATTACTATTTTTATTGTGCGTAATCCTTACTACGATGACGAATCAGGTTTATTTCAGATAGCTGAAATAATTCATTATGTCACATATTGGATATATATAAGTATTTACAGAACATAATTGTATTTTTTTTTTATACGAATAGAAACACGCAAAAATACAGATACAAGGTAAATCTACCACCGGTGAAATTGCCGGATATCGTACATATGTGAATATTATATATTATGTATCTGTATTACTATACTATTATTGTTCTCTTACTCTATATTACTATATTACTAAGTTTCTACATCACTATACTACTAAACTTCTATATTATTATACTTCTAAACTAGTACCTTATATATATTTTTTCTTATGACGATTCTTCGTAAAGATTCATCATTCGTATATTTACACACACACATACATAAAAAAAAGAGAGAGAACGTAATGAAAAGTTGTTAGATTATGTCATTAAAAATCAATTTGCCAGCAACGTTTCTAATTGTATTTAATATTCATTAAATAAGTGTTTATCGTTCTATTCTGATAATTGCACAGATCATGTGATATAACTATTTATGAACGATTTATTTTAAGCATTTCAACTATTCGTAGAGTTTCGTAGAATTTTGTAGACTTGATACAACGTAACCCGTAAGCTGAAGTACTTACATACAATTCTTTCAACAACATATCTCCGGAAGATTGCTCGTAAGACGCTTCGAAGTATACGATTTCTTTGTCAGCTCATTATTTATTTTTAAAGATTATTTTCTAATTCACTTCCATGCCAATTTCTATGAATAGATTTAGGGTACATAAATAAAGAGCTTTTTCTAAAGGGTTCGAATATTTTTTTGATTAATGTAGTTAACGTTAATACAATTTCTGCTTATTTTTCAATTAATGATTTTCCAGATTTATTTACTCCATGGTTTCATATAATTTCAGAAAAGCAAATTCTAAAGTATTAAAAAGAAAAGTTTTTCGTATATGATTTATAGTATTAACATCAGATCTCACGGTTTTCTTATGTCATTTTGCAAAATTCAAATAGACATTCAAAAAGCGATTAATGGGACTCACAGATCGTCCGTACAAAGATCTCGTGAGGTTAAAAAAAATAACGTTCGAGTTTTACTATAAGTGTTAAATTAAAGCAGTCCACCATACACAATGACGATCGTACCGAGTTCACACTATTCATCAATGGTGTATATGCCTTAACGCTTATTTCTTTCGTGAACATACACAATGACCGCTCCCTTTGAGACGTCGTTAGGATGGATGACGAAAACCTGCTCGACCCTTTAGAAAAAAAAGAGAAGAAAAAAGAGAAAGAAAGAGAGCAATTCATTGAAATCCGAGATACATAGTTTCCTTGAAACGTTCAACGTTTCATTGGCAATTTTACTATGACTATGTTGGTAGTTTGAGCAATCTAGCTTGCATTTTTTGACTACCGCATTGCGTTGCATTAGTTTCTCTCTATGATTATTTATTATGCTTGTTTCTTCTGTTAGACTGCTACATGATAAAGATATAAGAAGAAATAGGCAATGAAAGATGACGTATAGTGTTATTTCTATCGCGTTATCGATAGCATTACACTACAGACCGGCGTGTTCCTATTATAAGAAGACAGATAGATATATATCATATTTAAAAAAATGTTATACTTTTATAAAAGACAAATATCTTCTATGAATTATTAAAAAATGTTCCTCGTAGATTTATATCTGGTAAATTACATATGTCATTGATGTCGAGTAAAAGGAAAGATGTAAATTTTAATAGCTAACAAAGAAATTTCAATAACGAAGAAATCTGCTAAAATATGATTGCAATGTCGTAAGATCGCAAATGATTAATTATTTTCTTACTTTACCTTAGTGAAACGTAATTCAGTTATTATGTACTTCAAAGAATTTGTATATTTAACGACTTTGTTTACGACGTTTTTATGATAATATAAATATAACATGATTTAATTACTGATTCCTTTATTTTTCTTCTTTTTTCATTTTCCTTATTTTTTGCATTAATCGTGAAGAAATAAAATTATGCAGTCAATCCTTGACGACGTTACCTACTCATAAATGTAAGCGGTATATGCGTGTCTCACGCAAACTATATCATCGGACACCATAATTTTCCAACGTTAGTCATTATTTTCATCTTTTTTTTTTCACCATAATTACCATGCGCGTAATAACCGACGATGTTGATGTATGTAAATCGTTATGAACTGACACAATGATTAAAGTAATGAGAGTCCTTTATCTGGAAAGATCAGGTGAAACTCGTTATCGTTTAGAAAAACAGCAAGAAACAAATAATACAGCATTGTCAAATATAAGATCTCTTTTTTCCTACATTCTTCTAACGTATTATTTTTATGAATTTGTTATAGTTAGTCTAGCGGTTTTGATGTTCTTCCTCTTTGGTAAGCCATACAAGCGTGGGTTTTTCTGCAATGATGAATCATTGATGCATCCATACCATTCGTCCACGGTTACTAGTGCGATGCTCTACGTCACTGGCCTCTTCCTTCCTATATGTACGGTGAGTCACCTGTAGTAATCATTATTTCTTAAGATGGTAGATGAAATCAGTGGTTATCATTATCGTTATCATCATCATCCATTTTTTCGATTAACGAAAAAAGATAGTTTATGATATTTGCGCGCATGTTTTCGGTATTCTCTGTCTCTTTCACTTCTTTGTTATCTTCATACAATTTAAATTATTGTCGATAATTTTAAATCTATTTGATTTTGCGTTGATACAATAAACAAAAAGATAAGAAAGAAAAAATAGAATCAGTTGCATGGAAAAGGATTAACAACATATAGGAATAAAGTATATAAATTTTATCTTAGGTTGTATTATTATTTCTATTAAATCTTTTTTCTTTTATAGAATAAGATCTTTTTTTTTATTTCTTAGAATAAGTATTTGAATATATAAGATGCTATGTCTAGATTTGTAAGAATTCGAAAAAGGTTTATTTCTGTTGCCGACCTGAAGTTTACAGGCTTCATAGGAAAGCTTTAATCCCTTTAATGTGTAAAAAGAGAGAGGACAAGTTATTCTACTCTCTCGGAAAAGATGAAAGAGGTCCTCGAGGCAGGTAAAACTCCTTAGAGTTGCAGTTATATTTCATTCACACAATTCTTGTCTCGATCGCCGTATCACCTGGCGTAGCATTTACTTCGAGTTTGACCGGTTAACCCACTTTAGGTATACGGATGTAGCTTTTACATTGGAGAAGATTCCACAAAGGATAGAGAAAGAGAAAGAGAGAGAGAGAGAGAGAGAGAGAGAGAGAGAGAGAGAGAGAGAGAGAGAGAGAAAAAGAGAAAGAGAAAGACAAACGCGTCCCTACTTACCCTATTTTTCATTTCCCCTTTACGATGACGTTCCGAACATTTTATCTTTAACCATTTAAATATGATGTAGTTATTCTGAACTCTTATATTGATCTCTCAGTTGAAATGTAATCTTTTTATTTACTATAGATGATCGCAGGTGAGTATTTATATGGAAGACAATATTCTACCGAATCGTCGAAAATACTCTTTGGATACACGATTCCACCTTGGCTTTGGATGGCTTACATTAAGGTAAGGAAATTACGTTTTATCAACTATTTTTTTCAATTTCCCTTCTTCTCTTTTTCATCATTTTTATAGAAAATATTTTTTACATTTTTGATCACATACATTTTGTATTTTATAAAAAGAGTAGAACACTTGAGAAAATTTAATGTAAAACAAAATTGCCACTTTGATAAGAATAGATTTATCTTTATTACTTGTTATCGTCCCATGTTATATATATATATATATATATATATATATATATATATATATACATATAGCTTATATTTCATAGTATATATATCGAATAGCAGGAAGAATTATTAAACTGTAAATTGTGTATGCTACTTAACCGCTAACAATAAGAATGACAGATTCACGTTTCCTTGCTTTTACAAACATGCTATCTAGTATGATGCATACGATATAATAATGAAAGATATATATTATATTCTATAATATTTTCCAGGTTGGAGTTTTCGGATTTGGAGCAGCAACAACAGTTTTGGTGACGGACGTTGCCAAATACACGATCGGTCGATTGAGACCACATTTTATGACACTCTGCGTACCAGACATTAATTGCAGTTTGCCTGAAAATCAGTTCAGATATATCCAGAATTTCTCTTGTACCGCACCAGGCATTTCGCCGAAATTACTTAAGGAAATGAGGTAAAAGAAGGTGTAAAATAATCTCCTTAAAAAGGTTGAAATTGTTTAAATAAAAAAAAGGTAAAAAAAGGAAAATTTTACCACGAGTAAAACCTCAACTAAAATTTGAAAAAATAGATTTTATGAGATTTTCGGTTTTGTTACGTCTATTTTATTTTTTCTTTGATATTAATCTAAAATTAATCGCAATTTTGCTATCATACTTTATATTATAATCTTATAGTGTCCCGCAAAAAAAATATTTTCGATATTTTACACAGTACGATGGATCGTTTCAGATTATCTTTTCCTTCGGGGCACTCCTCGTTTTCAGCCTACACGATGATCTACCTTGCCGTAAGTTATTTGAAATATGCTTACACATACTTTGTAAAATATAACACGATCGTTTTTTTCAGATTTACTTGCAGCTAAGAATTACATGGAGAGGTAGCAAATTATTGAAGCATATGTTTCAACTTGTATGCATCTTTATGGCGTGGTTTACGGCAATGTCAAGAATTTCCGATTATAAACATCATTGGAGCGACGTTCTTGCCGGATCGACTATCGGTACCATTGTTGCTCTTATTGTGGTAGGTATTGATATTTCATATATGTCCTTCATTCTAAATAAAAAATCGAATATTGTCATCTAAGTTAAAGTTACTCTTTATTAATATTGATAACGTTGGATTCGTTTAGATATTCTGCATAGCTGATCTCTTCGAGGAAAGACGAAGGAGCTGTCGGGTGGAAAAGCAACGAACGGGGGACTACGAAGCAACGGAAGCTGGTACGCAGGTGAATAATGGCAATGCTAATCACAATCGTTGACCTAACGAGATCGCTTGTCGCTGATCGCAACAAGGCCGTGACTGTCTTCTAGTTATCTCCGGGAAGCTAGTGTGCTCTCGGGAAAACGAAACGTCGAATTTGCTAGTGTCGGCCTTGAGGATGCACCCATCATCCTTCGGGACCTTTTAGTTCAGCTGCCTTACAACCGGGACTGCTCATATGCAGTTCTTCTCTCATCTGGAAGGCCTTCTCTCTGTTTCTATCTCTCTGTTTCTTTCTCGCTCCATACAACATATGCTGCCAATCGGACAAGATAAAAAGCTGCTAAAGGTCTTTTGTGATCCATCTATCATCCATCCATTCTCATTTTTCTCCACGCAATGCTACCAACCATACGGGAGGAGAACTTTTAAATATTTGTTTTATTTAAACTTTTAAATCCTCTTGCTTGCGCTTCGGTCATGGAAGTTCTTTTGAACGATTTCGAATTTGTGCAATATCAGTTTTGTTTTTGTTACAATGCTCGTGAATTAGCGGTCGTTACGATCATCCGAATAGATATACCTATTTGTTCCTTTACATAGTATATAAATTAGTATATATATGTATGTGTATATCGATGGAATGTAGAAATATCTCTATTTAATAGAATGTACGCTAATTCTCGAACTTTTATTTAAAAATATTCGCACATATTTAGTTATGAAGTACAAAACTTCATACATAATGCGAGGCAAGAACATACCGTTTTTTTATTTATGTTAAATGTATCTAGCTTCTTCGCCAAAACATATTTAAATTGATAACAGATAAAGATAAAATATCTTTATTCTATGATCAAAAGGTTGTTATCGACTTAGGAGAAGAGGCTGATGACATACTACTGGGCAGACATTGTAACTACACGCGTACCTATTAATAAGAAGTTGACAGAACCGAATTAATTTTTTCGGTCAATATGCATATATATATTTACTTCTTGTTAATTCTTATTTATTTAAAAGAGCAAAGTTTTATGATGAATAACTATGACTTTATAACTTGGAAAACACCGTGTATTTCCTATCTGTGTAAATATTTTCTCAGAAAAAGGACAATATTATGACCTTAGAGCAAATTTTCAATGGCGTCAATTAAGAAAAGTTAGTCTGTAGATAAATATTTTTTTTTCAATAATGTTAAATTCTTAGCATGATTAGTACGTTCATAGAACTTGTGATGTACGTCTTGCAGTGCATAGATGTGTATGATGATCATACATGCACGATCCATACTACTTAAATATGAAAAATATTCTGTAGTATCGACGATACATACATATTACAATGGTGCTTTAGATTTGTTACATATACAGCTATGCTGTATTCTTGTATCTGAAAGTATTTCGTAATTAGATGTATCTTATGTATATGTAAGAGAATCCTCTATATTTACATACATTCAAAGATTTTTATTTATTCTATAAATACCTTAATGTAGAATAGAGTTTGGATTTACATATGCATTTGATATATTATAAATTATTAAGTTTATAGATTATAAAAGGGCTCTATATTTCTTCTACGTAGAAGATACTGTTATTTCGGATGACAGTTATATAACATCCGTAATATTAGGTCCTAATTTGTTAATTTATGTTAATTTATATTAGTCAAATTGTAAACTCTATACTGTTATTTCCATGCTTAAATAATACGTTACTTATATTTTATAACATTATATGTGAATTTTCTATAAAACATTTACAATTAACAGTTTAAAATTAGAAAATAAAATAAAAAAGTATCGATAGGTAATAAATAAAAAAAGGAAAGAAAAAAAATCCAATTTCGTTACAAGAATCTATGTATTATTTCTGGATGTTATATTACAATGCTATACGCTATACAGTGTATTCAAATCGATATGATTATAAAGGTTGCCTATTCGTGATCAGATATATTGAATAGCACTGAATTAAGGCGAAAGTAACCGTGCACACAAGACCAATGTAATATATTTCAATAATATTTATTCTTAACTTACTATAACGCGACAAAAATAACGTAACTTTTTCGCAAGAGTTTACAACAGATTCGTAAAGAGAGTAAATTATCTACACCATTGAATGATGTAGAAAATAAAAAAATGGTGAATATAAACGAAGTTTTCTTTACATAATAACAATCTTTAATTTCACGATATGCTGCCTTGATATCCATAATAGATTTCATAAGCATCTAACAAAATTTAAATTATTCGAAAATTCTTCTTATTTCTATTCTCTCTGTTCCTATTTTCATCAGATTTCTATTACTGTCCTTACAATGTTCATATCTAAATGAGTTGCTTTTTCATCGGTAACGTCACTGCATCAACAGTACTATTCTATTTTTAAACAAACGGAGAACATAATAAATGAAGTCAGAAAAAAGATCATCGATGCAGATAAATAGTCCTCCTAAAAAAGTTATTTCTTCATTAATCTAAAGAGAGCATGTACATATCAATGACAACTGCTTGATGCATAATACCGCATCTTTTTCTGTTTAAAGAGTTTGCGCAGAAGTTCCTACATGAATACTATTTCTGTTTCTGTTTGAATGTATGCGTATATCTTCCGTACAGATCGTGACATTAACAGCGCCTGTTGAGGATAGCTCATCTCTCCTTTGATTTTTTTTTATAGAGAGAGGCCACGACATATTATCCTCTGATTTTGAAATTAGATTGAGATTATATGGGGAGTAGATTTAAGGTGACTTAAGGGATGCCTTAAAATAGTTTTCCGATGATGAGCAGTTTTCTCAAAAAATCTATCTTTATTTTAAAATGTAATCAATGAAAGAAGTTCTTAGTGAAAAATCAATAGATATACTTAGAAAAGATTGTTTTATGTTGCACATTATACGAAAAAGTAACAAAAAATGGAATCTGTATTATTACCAAATAAATTTATGGTAATTTTAGATTCGTGAAACGGCCAAATAAATACAAGTTTATACGATATAATACTTTGTTAATACAAAGAACAATTCATCAAGATGCACGTTAAAAATAATTCTTCTGAAATGTATACCATTGTCAATTATCTGATACATACTTTTTTCGGCAAGTAAAAGATTTTCTTTTCAGATTGCAAAATCCATCAGAATTGATCACAGAAGACAGGGATATTTCTGAATGTAAAAAAAAAATATATTTTTGTTTTCTTGTTGACATTAAAATAAAAGTAAACAAGCATCTTCTATATCAATTTTCTATTCATAATGCAAATATTCGTTTTCCTTTATATATTACTGAAGATTGTTATCTGAAAACTAAAAGAAAAATGAACAAGAAAGCATTCAAGAATTACAATAAATATGCATTCTCACTTTATATTTGGAAAGTGGTCATTTTATGATTTAGAGAATTTATTGCTTAGAATTAAAATAAATAAAGGAAACGAAATCTTATCTGTAGAAAAAAGTGTCAATGGATCTCTTATGAAATATAAAGATATAATTAAAAATAAGATATATAATTAAAAATATACTTAAACACGTAAGAAAAATATTCTGTATATAAAAAAAATAAAATGAGTAAAAACTTGCAAAAAAGAAAACATAAACAACCTTTGCAATTGGGATCGATCTCGAGTCTTTGTGTTGTAAAGCGTAATCGCTTGTTGATATGTCATCGTTGCTGTTGAAATAAAGGTTCAATTTTTTGTTTACTTTCTTACATAATATGCAACATAAAACAATTTTTTGAAGCAAAACTTTAATTTCTCGATGATATTGTAAAGCATCTTTTTCTTTCTTCCAAAAATGTCAATAATATAATATACAAACAAAACAGTTTGATTCAACAACGTTGACAGTTTTAAATAAAAATGGATCTTTTAAAATAATAGTAGTGAGAGAAACAATTTAAGATTTTTTCTAATTCACCATTCTCCATCATGTCAATCTAATTAAAAAATTCCAAGATAATATATCA
The DNA here is from genome assembly GCF_905475345.1 of Vespula vulgaris. Lineage (NCBI taxonomy): Eukaryota > Metazoa > Arthropoda > Insecta > Hymenoptera > Vespidae > Vespula > Vespula vulgaris. The sequence goes on along the minus strand of NC_066595.1, from coordinate 5,136,388 downwards.
TAATCTTTCTTTGTTAGTATATGTTTACAAAGCACCTATGTCATATTCTTTTAGAATCTTAACGAAAAGCCACGAATAAGCACATAAATATATGTGTATGTATTATTTGATATATGCATCACACATAACGTATATACATATATCATATTATTATATATGAGTGACCGACGAAAGATATTGGCCGCTTGAATTATTCAATCTAATGGAAGCATAATATTTGTAATTAAAATACATACATATATATATTAAAAAACCATATCTGAATCGATTACCAGGCGCTATTGAAATGAAATGCGCAAAAGAACAACAAATGTGTTTTGTGTCAACACGGAATAAGGAATGCAATTAGAAAAGTTGTCCTACGCAGTAAAAAATACAATCCTTTTTAGAAGAAATACAATTTTCTGTTTATTCTATGATTTCTAGGTAGTAATTCTCTCTAACAATATCTAATAAAGGAGTCCAATAATATAACTGTATGTATTTTTGCGCGCATAATTGATATTGTCCCGTTCGATGTGTTTACAAAGTAATGTCTGTTCAACTGTAAACTTTATTTCGTTAGATTTCAAGAAAAAATTACACGATTTTAACATCACATTTCGAATGATTAATATTAAAATGATATTAATTAGCGATCATTACTATTATTTAAAAGTTAGTTATAATTATTAATACTAATAGTGTACAACCATACATTACATGGGGCAGAACAGCGTTTTTATTATGAAATCTTGTAGTTAGGCTCATCATTTCCATCAATATTTCCCCTTCTATTTGGAACATTTGCTCCCTTATTTGCAAATTCACACACTCATTCGCACACATCTCATTTACTTGCATATTTCTCTTTCTCTCTCTCTCTCTCTCTCTCTCTTGCTCTCTTACAACGTTTCGCTTTTAAACGCTACATTTTCTCCCCAGCAGTATCCATGGTATTATTTCCATATAAACTATCGAACCGGTTACAACGTATCGCCAATCAGTTGAAGTGCAATATATTACATTTTACACCCTATGTATTCCTTATGAGAAATTAAACTTCCTACTACTTAAATATGAACCTTACATTTATCTTACCCATATAACTTAGTTAAATTTCCTATATTACGTTTTGTTGGAAATTATTGTAAAGCTCAGCATCTTCCTCAAGATCTTTCTCAACGAAATAAACTTTAGTAGCGGATATAATTGAAAATTATTCTCAATAATTACATCGTGATAATTATACGTATATACATACGTGTGTATCTTATATATACGTTGATGTATAGGTCTCATCAGTAGATCTTGAACGAAGATTAAGCATGATTGCTTAGGATATCTCCGATTTAATAATAAGCCAGTAATTATAAGGGCCGTGTTCTATAATATATCGTAGATAGGCAGGGCAACACATTTACGATGAAGTTTTATAATATGTAAAAACAGTATTCAAATTACACTTTATGCAAATCCAAATCCTTCACTGCATTCGTGAATTGCCTTGAGTAAATTCGTGCGTAATTTGTCGTATGTTTCATACACTGGCAAATCCAATTGATTGAAACTATAATTGAAGAATTTATAAATAAATAATTGAAGAATACGCATGCAGCATACTATCATGTACAAAAATATACGGTATTGTGGTATAGGATAAATCCTAAAATTTCTTTTGGCGATTACATAATCATGTAATCGAGTACTAACCATGTATGAGCGGATGGTAATCTATCTGTTGATCTGTCCTCTCGATGAATTTGGAACTTTTGTACACCATTCATTCCTTCTAATGCAGCAAAACCTTGCAGAGGTACTTTAGAAGTTCCAGTAACAAACTGTAAAAATTTTGCTCTATCGGCTTGATCGAATCCTCGTAATGCACGCCAAAACCATTGGATCTGTTAAACAATTTTATTTTTATTTTAAATGATCTAAAGTTAAAACACATTCATTGATTCTAAATATAAGAGACTGCTACAAATCAACTATTATATGAATGATTTTATATTATTAAAGATAGTATACCTGCAGTGACGTCGCACTGTATTTATGGTATTCAGTGTTTGCTTTCAAATCTTCAATATCTACATTAGGCAATCCACTGATTAATAATTCCAGTTCCTGTTCATTAAATATGGAAATCAGTCTCTTCGGTATAATATCATAAAAGCCTTCCAGGAACGCATTTAATCTACAAAAAATATAATGTACAAAATAATGTACAAATAACAAAAATAATTTTTTATAATATCGTTACAAATAACAATATATAATTATTAAATCCATTAACGAAGATTTCTGTACTTGTACTCACTGTTTACGAATTGCTCCAGTCATTTTCATTTGACATACTAGCCTAATATATTCAAGTTTTGTTTCCTCTGTAACAATTATGTTACGGCCATTTGGTATTAAATCTCGAACATCATTAACACCAAATTCATTTACCTAACAAAATTTTGTGATTTTTATACATTTGAAGATTAAATATTCATTTAAGTCTATAAAAATAAATTTTGAATATCAATTTATTTACCTCCGTTGAGAATGTCAATTCATAACCAAGATCAGAAATAGTGTGCTCCGTGAGATAAACGAGCCCCTTGTAAAAACTGTAATCTTCACTTTCCATATCGGTATGTTTTACAAGGATTCCAAGTATATGTTTATAAAAACTACGTGTAAAGTAACATTCCAATAATTTATTATCGTAAATAGCTTTAGCTGTTAAAAGAAACATTTCATTATTTTCCTGTAATCATAAACAAAATAGATAACAATAAACATTAATACTTACCAATAACCCGTCCAACAAATTTATAATAACATAAATGATTGGGATTACAATGAGAAGATGAATTGATCATATATGTAACCCGATCTCCAGGACTAACAGTAAAGAGAGCATACATGGGATTAAAGATTTCTCTCGAAATAATGACATACCATTCTCTCAGTAAACCTCCTGCATCTTGCCCTTCCTCTCCTTCAACAAATCAATAAAAACATTATTTTTATAATTGCTGTGATCGATTCCTTGACAGATAACTTATCTATGCCCAGACAATATATCGATATTAACAAGATTACTAAAAATAAAAAATTATTTATTCCGTATTTACCTTCAAAAACAATATAAAAGCGATTCTTCCATTCATCCGCATTTCTTCTATGAAGTTCTCTAAATGAATCTTCGAAAACATGACTTCTACGCACATGAACTGCCAGTTCTTCTCTACGGATACCTTCGTCCATTCGTTCCAATTCTGTTCTGAAATATCTACGCTTTACATCAAAGTCTAATACTCTTGTATGATCAACCAACACTGAAAATGGACCATCGGCTAAATGGGTGGTTGTTTGTCGTAGAATTTGATTCAGTACAGTTCTGTGCGTTTCTAAAATAATATAATATGTAAGAAAAAAAAGCAAATACAAGACAAGTTTTTATACGTAATTTCGTATATAAATATATAAATATAAATAAAAACCATACCAGCAAATTTCAAGAATTTTAATTGATCTGGTGGTAGAGTTTTTTGCGCTGAAATAGTTGTATCCCAAGAAGTATTGGTACCAGCTTCTGTTTGAGAAGTACCTTCGTTATCGGAATATATTGGTGAAACTGGTGCTAAATCTGGCACGACCTCACGATTTTCCGTGTTAGTATTGCGATGTCGTTCACGAGATGTAGTAGACGATGAGTGGACTAAGAAAAATGCTTCCACGGCAGGCTATAAATAAAATATGAAATTGTCATAGTTTTTTAGAAATATTATTACGATCCATAACATTTTAAAAAATTAGACTTAGCGAAAGTTAACTCCTTATTTTACTATCTTGAATAATATAATTGCCTTACCTGTAAAACAAGGACGGCATGATGGTCTGGAGTATATTCCAATTCTAATAAACAAGCACTAAGTGTTTCCCATAAATGATCCAACACTAAACTTTCACTTAAATGTGGAAGTGGTGATTTTTCATCATCTATGATAAAAACAAGTACATAATTTTCATTCGTTAGTAGGTGTATATATATTCTATTTTTATCTAACTTACCAGTACGTGGACAAATTGTCTTTGCATTTTCCGAATTAACAGCATTACTTTGCACCGTGTCCATAGGAACATCTGCACAAGAATTATCATCGGCTGAAACATGGCATAAAGTATGATATAATAATACTAAATAATAATAATTATGTATAGATAATCTAACAACAGTAAATACAATATATCACCTGTTCCTGAGATTTGACTCGATGTTGCCGTGTCCGTAGTAGGAGCAGGTGCTTGGTTTGCTGAATAAAAAAGAAAAAAAAAGGAAAGATACATTTTGTCACAAACAAGATAAAATTTCAATTATAAATTGTAATAATGTTATAAATATATTTTAAATATATACCTGCTTTCTTTGTACTTGCTAAACGCACAGCTTCCCTTATCTGTACAATAACTTTAAGTATTCTTAAAAAGAATGCCTGACTAGAGGTCTTACTGACAAGAGCAGCCATTGATGGTAATTGGAGATCGCTTCCGGCTTTGACTTTACTTGGTGCCGTTACAACCACGCTTTCATTGGTAAATCTTTAAAGAGATATTACAGATTTTAATCTTCAAATGTGTAGAAAACAGAAACTAACAATGTGCAAATTGTAAGTTAATTCTTACCTATCCAAAAGAATTCCACGTCCACCTCCCCCAGAACTGGTCGATGGTTGTTCTTCAATAGAATTCCTTCTGCTCAATTCGCGATTTAAAACTTTAAGTTCTGTCATTAAATCACTGATGTGTTCACAAACCATGTTTGCCAATTCCATCGCTCCTTCTAATAGTAAATTCAGTATCTATTCGAAAGAATGAAAAATAAAAAGGAAAATTAGAAAAACAGTTAATCTCTTATAAATAATAAATATAATACTTCATATTTTTAAATAAATTCATAAAAAATAATCATAAAAAAAAAATCATAAAAAAAATCACAGAATTATATATCATATATAATACTTTAGCAATACTATACCAATTGTCTAGTTGGATCTGGGCAGTGTGATAAATTAAGCAACAATGCCGTTGCGTCTTCTAAGCCTTCTTCGGAACAACTTTTACTAGTCAATACTTGTACGGCTAATCTCAAATGTCCTTCTGGCGCAGCAACACTCTGTTCTTTATTTAATTCTGTTTTTTTATTTTTATTACCTTCTTGTCGACGATATAGATTTACTTCTGTCAATCCAATTGAGATCAGAGAAAGCAACCGCAATAGTTTGTCAGTTAATTGACTGCTTCGTTTAATAACAGACCAATTTAGCATTGAAATTAATTGACCAAATGGAGATGCTTCAAAAGTTGTCATTGTATGCTCCGAATCCACTCCCAAATTTGAATTTGAATGAGTTCTTGCAACAGATTTTCCTTTCTTTGAAGCACAAGAGTCAAGTTTTAGTAGCATATCCCAAAAATCTGGAATATCGCTCTTGCCTGGTTTTGATGCAGACTTTGATTTCGAAATAGTTTCATCTTTGTTATTGCCTATATCTTTTTCCTTACTGTTATCTTTATCTTCTGACTCTTTAGATTTTATTGGCACAAAATATCCCGGAAAACTTTTTGCTAAAGAGATTAGGAGTTCTAAAGTGTGCCTATAGAATTAAAATAACATTAGAAAGGATAACTTTATCAAGATACAAATAAAGAAAATCTTTATATACCAACCTACAAACTGTTGGTGCAGCTTGTGGATGAATAGCTATTATGCTACCCTGTCTTTCTGACTTTTTACCACCATGTCTGATAATATGAAATACATTTGCTCTACATCCTAAAGCTGCATCCATACTAATATTTAGCCACGATTGTGTATTATTTCTCTGTTCAAAAATTTTAGGATACCTAAAAATAATAGCATTCTCAATTTATTTATTTATTTTTATAGAATGTGTGTATATTATATATATAAACTAAAAAAAATTCTAAAAAAAAAGAACAACTTAATTTCTTTACCAATAATCTGAAGCGGTAGGAAGCAAACTTTTTCTTTTAAATTTTCCACTGAAATCTGTAATTATATCCCTAGTTTCATCATTACTTCTCTCCATGATACTAAGTAAGGCTTTAACTACCCATTCTCTTGTGCTGCCATGATAACAGAGATTTCTGATCACTCTGTGAAGTCTTAGAGTATTAATTTTAGGTTCATCGACAAATAGTAAGACCAACAAACATGCCATCGATTCGTGATCAAGTAATTGTCTTCCTCTCAAACGTAAACCTGCTCCTTGATGTGCTATAGCAGTATCTCCACGAGGATTCCAAGATCCCCACTGAGCTCTCTGTGGAACTGCATGGATAGCATATCGTGTACCACCTCCTCTGCCTATTAAAGTTATATTCTATTAATTTAACTTCTTTAACACGCGCATAATTTCTTTAAGAAGCGCATAATAATTACCTCCACCCGAACTTCTCAATATGCTCGATAATGCTGTATTGCCTTGACTAACATGACTAAGGAATCTCTCCTGCATCATATGCCGATTACGAGCTTCCCATTCTCTACGCAAATTTTGAGCTTCTTGTGCTAAATCTGGAGGTAGAACAGATATTTGCGATTCTTCCATATCCGTAAGAATCTATGAAAGGATAAAGAAATAGAAAACAATTGATGTAGCCATAGATTCAAAATTTAAGAAAAGAATTAATGTTGGATGTTAAAAAATTTACTAACAGCTTGTCGTAAGGAAGGTTGTAAATTTTGAAAGAATGCCGCAGCATCGACCGGATCTTCCGGATTTGCAGAAGCAGCTGCATGTCTTTGTTGTTCCAATCTTTGCTGGGCAAGAACTTCTTCTTGAATGGCTGGTGGTAATGCGGCCAAAAACTCTGGATTTACTTCAACCGGTCCCGTAAGTTCTTCGGCTGCTGTAGCTTGAGCGCGTTGCCTTATGCGCTGAAGTCTGTATAATAATAAATTATATGTGATACTGCTATTTTTGCCCGTAATATTCATATAATTTACAAATCATTGATTTTAACATACCTCAGTTGTTCCGCTATGACTTCATCACGCATGTCCTCTGGTAAGGCAGCTAAAAAGGATGGATCTACACCATCTGGTAACTGTTGTTCTTGAGATGGCTGTTGTGATTGCTGTTGTTGACTCGATGTTTCTGGATGTGCATTTTCAGATGTCGAAGACGTTGGATCTTGGCCGACGATATTTGCACTGAATAAATTAATAACATTCATGTATCGAAATAGTACGCATTATTATTATATATATGAAAAATATAATAAAATTAGAATAATTTAATTGTATTCTTTAACCGCTATCAATTATTAATAACTTTACTTACTTTCGTTCTACACCAGATTGACTATCATCAGTTAATAGACGTCTGATCCAATCAGCCGAATCACTACTCTCTCTTGAAAGATCTTCATTGACCTCTTGACTAAAATCTACTAGAATCGGTGTAGATGTACAATCCGGCATTTCATTTGATGTTTCGGTAGTATGTTCCGATTGTCCTATTTCATAAAATAATATATAAATGAAATTCTCAGGCAAAATTTCTAATTATAACCATTGTATATTACAAACTAACAATGAACATTATATATTTACTTAGTCTCGAAACTTCAGAAGCACAAGGAGCAAGTACAGAATCAACGATACTTTCAGCGAGCTCTAATCTAGGAGTCCAATCAATCCGGGGTTGCCTAGTATTTGTAGATTGTTCTTCTGGCGGTGGAGGAGGACGTGGTCGTTCTTCATCATCCTGGACTGTCACTTCCATTTCTCCAGTTACATCTAAGTAAACATAATAACCAACATTAAATGATAAAAATACTTAATATAAAGTACACATAATATTGTTCTATATACAATTACCAATGATATCTTCATCAGGTATACATTCCTGCCTTATAGGTTCAGCGTGAGGTTCAGGAGCTGTAATAACTATCGTGTCATCTCTTTGAGATAATGCCAAGTTTCTTTCTTCTTCTATTGAAATTGTTGTTGATGGGCCCGCTAAAGATTAAACATACTTATTAACATTATACCTTGTATAAAGAATTTTGTTATATTAATTCATTCCATTCGCACTTACATTCAACATTTTTTGTACTGTCCTTTTCTTCTTTTCCATCTCTCTCAGTTTCCCTTTCTGAACCATGCTGCTTCTTACGTTTTTCTTTTCTTTCAGCTAATTCAGCATTTCTGTGTTTCTCAAGACTAGGAATCATTTTGTGTACAACACCTTTTTTTCATGGAAAATGAAATGTTACAGATATATTACAAATTTATATAAAAATGATTGATATATTTCCATATTTTAACAATTCTCACCAACACAACAATCGGGCTGTGAATCTCCATCTAATAGTTTGCTTTCTTCGATCCACCAATGTAATGCAGTTGGAATGTTATTTAAGGTTGCAGCCAAACTTGGTCCAAACAAGTAACCCGATTGATCCTATAAATTTATTGTCATTAATAATAAAATTACACTTATGAATTATACTATACTATACTAATAATAAAATTATTTTTCAAGTACGTTTAATAAGATACTATAATAAGTTTTATTTACTTACTACAAAATCAATTTGTTCTTCTTCTTGATTTGTAAATATTCCAAGGCCATTATCCATTACAACAACACGTGTGTCCCTAAAGCTAGAAGCTAAAACTTGACTAGCTGATAAAGGAAGACTCTGTGCAGTTGGACCTAAAAGTCTGAAAATAAAAAAGAAAAAAAATCAAGTCAAAAGAAAAAAGGAAAAATTATTAAACAATACTGAAGGTTACTAAAGTACGTACCTTTGTAATATTACAGGTGGATTTGGATTGCGAGAATTAGATAGTTGTAAATATTGATATCGTCGATGGCGAAGCACTCGTTGAGCTCTTGGATTTCCACTATCAAAACTACCTTGAGCTATTAATATAGGATGTGAACTAATACCTAGAATTAAAATAAATATCTTCTTATGAGACAAGTATATACGTAAATATAACATACCTTCTACAAATGCAAAAATTTGCAGATTAAAAATTCGATATAATTTATATTTGAAATCTTTTGTATTTACCATTTCCTTCAGAAAAAGAAGGTGGTTCTTCAAATAAACCAAGTGGTAGAGGGAAGCTTGTATTCCACGATAGACCAGGTCGAGTTGAAATAGGTGTAGATGAGACTGTATTTACATTGTCTTGATTATCGATATTATGCTGTATCATAACAACATTGCCACCATCACGTTCTGCAGATGGAAACATACGAAAGACACCACTAGCTTCTCCAACATCCTCATAAAATTCTATTCCATCTTCCTCATAGTTTGACGAACCTTCTTCTTCTTCCTCTTCTTCTTCTTCATTCTCCTCACCTGGATAAATAAATCGTTATCTATATTTCTATTGTAATCTACATGTTTGTTATAGATAAAAATATTAAACTACACTGAAACCTTTTATACAAATTATTAGTCATATTCTGAAACTACAGATAATATGGAATAACAATTAATAAGATGTTTCTACTGTTACCTTCATCTTCCTCCTCTTCCTCTTCGTCTTCGTCATCTTGAACTTCGTCTTCATTATCATCTGATTGATTACTGTCTGAATCCGAATCAGAGCTCATTAGATCTTCCTATAAAAATAAAATAAAATTATTAAAAAGAACACAAGAACAGAATAATAGAAGAGAAAAAAGAAAAGCGATGTTACTCTTACGGTGGTGTCACGTGTTGGATCGAAGTCTCCTTCTGGATCACGCATCGCTAAACTTTCATCGTCAATATCCATTGGCCGATGTGACCGAGACGATTGTTCTTCTGCCACGGTAGAACCATCTCTGGAAAATAGCACACTGCTTGATTATAAGCATTGCACAACTATTGCGCTCATATCTGAGTTCTTAGTTATTCATACAATAAATCATTTGAAAATTAATGATTCAAAAATTACATTTTTATATGAAATTAAAAATAAAGTACAAAAAATATTGAACCATATCAACATTATCAAGAATTCATATATTTTAATGAAATTTAATAAAATCAAAAATATTTTTTGTAGTTTGATTTAAAAATTAATTATTTATGTATTATTACCTTTCAAGAAGTTGATCCATGATGTCTTCTAAGGCAGCTTCATCTCCTACTTCATGTACGTGACTCTCAGATGTTGGTTCTAAACTTTCTGCTGTCACTGAAATGTCATGCTCGGTGTTTTCCGCATCCTCAATAGTTTCCTCGCCGACAGCATGAGTAGTTTCCGAAGTCGTAGTACCAGTTTGCTCTCCTATCGGTTCTTCATGAACGGTTCTATTTTTCGGCTTCGTGAATTTATTAATACCTCCAGGCATTGGTTGATTAATAATTCGAGATAATGTTTCAAGAGGTTTCAAAGCAGCATTTATAGTTCCAGCCATATGTGGACTCGAAAGATCAAGACTATGTGGAATTTTAGCTAAGTCAGTTATAATACCCTTTTTAAGCATAATTCTGACAATATAATTAACATTATTATATTGATGAATTTTCAAAGATGCTCTTAGTTGTGCGTGTGATGTAAGTGGACAACTATCAATCATAGTGGAAATCAAACCAATTAATAACTGCAATTGTGCATGTTTTTCCGCACTCTCTGGAAGTGCTAATGTTCGTGTCAATGCCGCTTTAACTTCAGTTACTAATGTCGTCTGCACATCCGGTGAATGATTACACGATGCTATAGCAGCTATTAGCGTACGTGCCATATTATTACATTGACGATCACTGGAGTTTTCTGGTAACATCGGCAAAAGTTTATCAAGCAGAAATGCAAGAGCTGTGGTATCTTCCGTCACTAATTCACTCTGGCCTGCTCTATATGTGTGTTCAGTAATAAGACTAACAATTGCACCATAGGATCGAACTGCATCGGCTAATGTCTTTAATATTGCAGACTTTGCCAATAATGGCTTTTTCGCTTCTTCTGATTCTGCTTTACCATTACTGCTCACATCCGTATATATTTTAAGAGGAATAATTTGAGATACTTGATCATCATCATCTAGAGGATCATTCGTAGACATCGCATTATTTCTAAGTACATCGCGTCTTGAAGATGACGAAGATGCATTGCCAGTTGCAGAGGTTGAATGTGTTGTCTTTTTTTCTGGACTTCCCGTCGGTGTTACAGATCCATCATCAGGTAGTATAGGCACCGGTTTGATTAATGCATTTAATAAATCACGAACAACGCCGATAGAAACTTCTTCTACCATTGGTAAGGCTGGAGAATGAGTAGGAGGCAAGGCTTTGACGACTAATCTGCTATCAATGTCATCCCCTACAATAATATGTATGTATAAATATACACATTTTAAGTATAATTGCTTCTCATCTTGCATCTTTCCAATTATAAGTCAGATACTCACTTTTTAATACGTTAATATCAACTCTAAGAATATTTTCACAAACTTCTCTGTAAACTTCAGGATTGCGACATACTGCACTGCTAATTTGTCGAGTCATAAACAAAATCTCTTTGTATGCAGGAGGAATATTACTTTGCGTGCGCGTGCGTATGACCTAATTAGAAATAATAAAATCAGAATTAATCTCGAATTCCTTAATGTGTTTTATAATATCCAATACCACTTCGCTTATGATCGTCGCGGAAATTATTAAAGTAATACCTTCTCCATAGCAAGACGTAGAATACGTGGCTCTTCTAACGTATGTCTTATAAGGAGTGTACTTAGATTAATACATCCGATAAAGGTACTGGACTGAGTCATTTCAAGAAGCAATTTTACACCGCCCTCACGTGCAAATACTTCTGCATTTTTATAATCCCTCGTTAAACGCAAACATACTTTCATCAAGGCATGGAGTGTATCGCGATCAACCGGGATAGCTAATAATTTTACACACGCGCTAAAAACATAAATAATAAATGAATATTTTGCAATATCCCTATTTTGTTAATAAAATTACTAATCAAAACAAGAAGATTGAATTTACCGTACGATACTTGGTGCTATACTAGGATCTAAACCTTGTACTACAGCGTTTCGTTTTTCCTCGACTGGACTATCATCGGTATCCATATTAGAATCAGAACCAGAACCACCATCTTCGTTTGTACCACTATTGAAGTTAAAACCCATCGTAATTGGTCTCCTATTGTCACTTTCCTCGTTTACTTGAGTCATACATGAAAATGTTATTAAATAACGACGTCTGCTACATGTTATACGCACATTGGGCTCTCCTGCCCAGTATGCCTCATTAATAATTCTATTATTCATTGGTGAATAAAGAGTCCATTTTCCAGTACTTAAATCGAACCATTTCCACATACAATTTGTGACCTGGTGAAGCATCCAATTAGAGATATTTCCTTGTATTAATTACTTCCCATTGTATTGTATCGTTTACTTACTTTATGCATTAGTTGTTTTCTTTTTGTGAGAGTTCCAACCTTCTCTAAACGGTCTATAAGTAATAATAAAGGTGCAAGCCATTTAGGAGTCTTTACACAGACTGTTCCATCCTTACTTTCTTTTACGATCTTATTCTTATTAGCAGTAAGCGGTCCTTCGCTCATAACAAGTAATTTCACAAGTTTGTCTAACATAACACACTCCTCGACAATTCGGGCACAAGGTACCCGCATTTCTTGAAAGGTACCCTATAATAATTTAAATATAGAAAGAAAGCAAATAAAGAATGCAGACAAAGGTAAATAGAATAAAATTAAGTAAATCGATACTTTTGTATACCAACCTCAAAAAATAAAGTATAAAGATAGATACGTCTTGACACTTTATTTGCTTCCTCGCATTCTACTAATCGCGTTCCAGCATTTTCATCTTGACTTTTAGTAATATCGATCAAATAATCGACTAAGTCACCGATCTGTTGAATTATTATAATATCATTTAGAAGTTTAATCCACAAAGAAATATAAAGAAATAATTATTCTTTATCATTAATCTACGAATTATAATATAAATATACACATTACCTCTCGTATTAATTGCCGTAACATATTATCTCGCCACTCATCCCCATTTCGTTTTGTAATAGTTACTAATAAATCGCAAATTCTATATACCGTGTCGGGCATAAGATCCAGAAGGTTAAGACATTGTGCTAACGCATTACGAGTAAATTCATCTATGCTCTCTGTTAATGTTGTCTCTCTATCTGGTTCTTCCGGTCCTGGTGCTTTTAATGCGTCGGTATCGGCAAATGCCATAGCAAGAACCTGCGTAATGTCTTCATCTTCGGTTAATTCTAATTCCATAGTAACAACACGATTTGGATCACCTGATGGAGCATCCTAAGTACAAACGCATACAACAATCGCTCTTTTAAGATTTGTGACAAACGAATAACTTTTTGTTTCTTATTCTGTACGCAGAATTAATATATAACGAATAAGTTACGTTAAATCTTACTGGTCTTCGTAATGTAGCAGGATTTGCCAGAAGATATTCGGTTGCTTGCTCAACGGTCATCGTATGTAAGAGAGCTTCAATGCAATGGGCTCTACTGAAACCCATGTCCATCAATTGCCTCAAATGTTCCAAATTTACATCTGCTTCTGGTTCATCTCGTCTATCTGATATTGCTCCGCTTCTACCAACGGAACTAGTACTGCCACTACCACTAGCCGAAACACCTTCGTTATTTTTCTCTCTTTCAGAGCGTTCCTGCGGATTTTATTAATAATTTATTTAATAATTTAAATACAATAATCATCGAAAAGATCTTAAATATTATACATTATTTACCTTAATTATTTTTTCACCGCGTAATATATGTCGCAAGATCGATAATATAGATTCTGTCATACGAGCTCCATAATTTTTTAATGGCTTTTTACCCCACATAAGCATCACCGCTTTAAAAGCTTTCTGTAATAAATCAAACGTTACACGATAAAAGCATAAGAAATACATATACATTTGTAAATAATAATTTCCGGATTATTACCTTGTGGATATCCGTGAGGTATTTTATTGGGTCAAATACTTCATACCTATCATACATTCCTGTACATTTAGAAGATACTACATGCGGAGAATCTAAAATTGCTTTAGGATTCACCATTTTCTCAAGAAGCATAAGCCAAGCATCTAAAAACTCTCCAGTGCCATCAGGTAAATTTGGATGTTCTAACCCTTCGGATAATGGAAATTGTCCTCCTCCTGACAATGCCCATTGGAAAGTTCTGGAAATATAAAATAAAATAAATATAAAATAAAAATTATACTATTAAATGTCTTATATATATTTATATATGTAACTACATTGTGCCAACATAATATGTATTCCATTTGTATCTTGGTAATACTTACAAGAAAAACGCATTTTGTCCACCCAAATGCACAAACTTTTGAAGCATCAAATGATATGGATGCCTCTTTTCATCAAAGAGCATTGGAGATGTAAATCCCACAGAACATATTAAGAAAGTCAATTGGAACTTAGGAATCGGCGATGGAGGTAATATTTCCCAAGATAGACCACGCGTTAATAAACAATTCAAAGCAGTCGCTACGCTTCTTGCTGCTTGGGAAGGAAGAGCAGGAGTTAAAGGCATTTGCTGTCCTCTTCTTTGCCTTATAGGTGAACCCATGCAAAGCTTTAAAAAGAATTTTATTATAGTATATATTTATATAATTATAATATATATATACGCATTAAATTATACAGCCCAACAAAAAAAGTTTTTATCTGATGTTTTGGAAATTAAACCTATTATATTTATATACTTGATGCACTAACTTCAAAAATGGCATCAATTTCATTATATCAGCTCTAGATTTCGAGACATGGCACAAACACTTGTATGTAAGAATCATAATTTAATAATAAAGTATACATTTTTAATTATGATTTTTTACGGCCAGAATGAAACATAGTCAGTGTAAATTCAACTCTAGAATTTAATATGATCTATTTATTTGTACAGGTAAAACACTTAAAAATTCTAAATTTTTATGGACAACTTGTTGAATTAGCATATAAGATAGTTATGCCTATCTTCAAAATTATAATTGACAGAATAAAAATATTGCCATTTTTGCAATTAGTGCCCCAAATATATTTAAGAATAAGTTTTACTTTTTAGGCATCAAAATGTGTATTGGATAGTATTATTCTACATATATTAAATATAATAAAGAAAAATTATAATATACATTATATACAATGGCGGATTTACACACTAGACGGTAGAAACGGTTGCTTTGAACAATCTAAATTTATATTGTATAATAAATTTAATTTAATATCTGATGACTGTTATATAAGTTTTATTTTTATATTTGCGATTATAATCGAATTTAGGCAATGTATTTCTCACTTCATCATTTGCATTAAAGCGAGAAAATATATATTATAATTTATTTATATGTATGCTAAAATATAGTTTTTAATTGTTTTTTTAATTTTAAACAAAATTTGTATAATGCAATATTATTAAATATACTATGAACATAATATTTATAAAAGATAAATTTGACTATACCTTAACAAGTAGACCAAATAACTCTGCAAGTGCTCTACCTAATCTTGATGATGCACCTAATAAAGGCTTAATATATTTAAGTTGATGAGAATTAGGTGATGTCCTTCCAGCACTTGTGCTTGGCTTATCATCGACCTAAACATTTCGTGAATATTTTAATATTATAATTCACTTTTTCTGTGCCTTTCTTTTTTTTTCTATGTTCTACATTCATTAATTTATAATTACCTCCATGGGTATAGGTGGAGGATCAGTGCTGAGTGCTTCCATAGCAGTTGTCATTCCATTACTACCTATGTCGGTAGAAGAAGCAGCACCAGACCATGTAGAACTTTCACAATCCGTCTATGAAAACTTATATTAGTGTCTAAAATTTGTTAATATATAAAAGTAAAATAATACAAAGTACACTATAACTTACTCTTAATTCGGGCGGTATTAATTTGTCCATATCTTCTTTTCCAAAGTCGCAACCAGCTGGAATGATATCTTCGCTACATAGCGCAAGTAATAAAGTACTTTCCCAAACCAGAGACATGTATAACTTAGACAATCCTTTTAAAACTGTTAAACCTAAGTCAGATCCCCAATGATTCATAGATAAGTTTCGAATCTCGCTTTGACTCGTTCGACAA
This sequence comes from Vespula vulgaris, assembly GCF_905475345.1. Classification (NCBI taxonomy): domain Eukaryota; kingdom Metazoa; phylum Arthropoda; class Insecta; order Hymenoptera; family Vespidae; genus Vespula; species Vespula vulgaris. Next base: position 5,120,221 of record NC_066595.1, on the reverse strand, counting down.
ACATGGACAAACATTACAATATATCCATGAGCTGCATTCATAGCGTGTAATAATGGCGTTGCTGTATCACTTGTGAAAGCTGTCTCAAGATTTGGTGCTGAAGCCAATTCGTGTAGTAAAACAGAACCTGCAGGCGATTGCATGTTACTGCAAAGAGGCTTTAGCAAATTCAGAACCTCATTTAATTGTGACAATCCCGTTTTAAGAACCAAAGGTTCATGCGCTAAATTCTATAAATAAAAATGTAAACTATAATAATAGATCTTAATTCTTGCTAATTTTTAATTTATTGCATTAAATATCAACGTACCAAAATACTTTTGCACACTGAAGCTACAGCCTGAGCTGCTTGAGCAACAGGATAATCTACTGGTAAATTTGGTAATCCTAAAATGGAAAGGAGCGGTACGAGTCCTTTTTGCGCAACAAATTCTCTACAATGATCATCCGTCGAATTGTTACTCAATATGGCATCGACGAACTTCATAACGTTCTGAATATAATCAACCAAGGCAATTGGTGTTTTTTCTCTGGGTTGAGGTGGTGGTCCAGGTTGTGCGGGAGATGGAGAGGGTTGTTCTTCGCGTTGGGGATGAGAGCTAGTGCTAGCTTCTTCTTCATCTTCTTCCTCTTCGTCGCTACTACTTCCTCCGCCTCCACCACTACCACCTGCTGAATCTCCAACACCAACGCCAACTGACTGACCCGAAGATTGACGATTTCCACATCCAGAATTTGATGGAGAATTATCCGATTTACTAACACCACGCCAACATATGTATCGTGGATCGCAACCAAGTACGCAAAGTTCTTCAAGCAACTATATATATCAAATATTTTATATTAATGCATTATTGTTTAGAATTAGATAAATGTATCATCATTTACACAATGTATCTCTACTATAATAATAATAATAATGTACCTTAATAATTGCAGAGATAGCATCAACTTTTAAGCTTGGTTGATGTCTCATCAATTCATCCATAGCATTGCCTAAATTAGAAGCTGTATCACCAAGTGGGTCCGCGCTTTTGCGTCTTCGCATAGCCGATAAATAAACTGGTGAGAGAAGCACTTTGAACAATCGTTCGAAGGGACGACGTTTCACAAATGACTCAAGACCACGTTGATTCAAACAAAGTGCACTGAATACATTGGGTAATGATCCTAGAACTTCTCTAGTTGCAGGAACCTGTATATAAAAAAATCATTTTACATTTTACACATCTATAAATTTCAGTAGATAATTTCATTACATAAATGCGAAACATTTAAAACTAGTAATGAAATTTTTCATTCAATTAGATCGATCGTATTCACAATAAAAGCTATAAATACAAGATATACTTACTTCTTTAATAAGAAGAGCATGCAATACAACATCTGTTAACCCATTATCCTGCAGCGATGAGAGTAACGATGGTTCTTGGAAAACGTACACTGTTACAACATCGGTAGCAAGTAAAAACAGGGAAGGACCATAATATTCGGAATTGCTTATAATATGTCTTAAAGATGACGGTAACGTTCCTTCCATAACATGTCGAATACTATCAGAGAAAGCTGGATCTTGAATTGCTTTTTTAAGAAAATTTAACATAGATTTTAAAAGTGCAGCACGTTGTAGTAGACAAGTCTTTCCAGTCTTTGCAGCAGAATAATCAGGTAACTGTTCATTTTTATCATCTGTTTTAGTACTCATATTTTCATCTTCTGAAAATTCCATTGGATTCAAAGATTCTTCGCGTTCTTCGAAAGTTTCATTTAAGCGGCGTGAAGAAGCTTCTCCATCTCTATCTAAAGATCTTTCATGTACAGTTTGTGGTGTATCTTCATAAAGCTGTGGTTCTATTTCAAAAGGTTGCTCTTTTCTGCAGACATTAACTTCCATATCAAGCCGATTAATAAAACTAGCCAAACCACCATGAGCTTGAAATCCTTGCATATCGATATTTGCAATCAGATCTATCACACGCACTGCTCTAGTACCAAACTATAAATATAAATTTTTTAAATATATTACTGTATACTATTTCATAAAGCATATATATATATATATATTTAATTATAATTAGTATTCATTGCTTAAAATTAAAATAGAACTTAACTTATAACATCTGAAAGTGCTTTAAACAAATAATATTTTAATTTTAAGTTTAAAATATTTGTCCTCTTACACTCTACATACCGTTATATGTTCTAATTCACTCCCTGGCCAATTTATTATTTTGAGAAGACTTTCCATCATTCCACAACTAACAAGAGCTTCTGCTCCTGCTTCATAACTAGCAAGATGAAATAAAAAACTGAATAAAGCCGTTGCCAATGGCAGTGGAAACGGCTGTCCATCTGCTTGTGATGATGTTAATGTTGTTATGCAAGTACGAATAAGAACAGGTAAAAAGCCATGATATGAACTGGCACCAGTCACATCGATGATCATATTTAATCTAGAGCCAGGTTTTCTATCAAAAATATGAAATATACATGATATATAAAAATATAAATTCATATTTTTATAAAAATATTAATAAAATATATACATACTTTGGAAAATGTGGATTACGATCCAAATGTATAATACTAGTAAGGGTGCGTAATGCTGCAGCACGAATTTCAACAAGATGAGAGTGTGGCAACTCAAGTAATTCCACTAATTCTTCAAGAAGTCCAGCATGTAAGAGACTATGTGCATTTTCTTGCAATGCGTTGCTATAGACTAATACAGATAATGCTTGAAGACGAGCTTGAACACATTGCAAACGCCTACGATAATCTGAGAAACTGTGAGCCAGCCTAACATGTGTCAATAAAGCCATCTAAAAACATGGGAAAGATTATTAACTCTTTTCAAGTAATAAAAATTATATGTTACCATAACTATACAAAAAACAAATATATCAATAAATATTTCAAATATAAAAATAAAGTAAAATAAAATTTATAATTAGAAATATCAAAATGATATTAAATAATCATGTGTATTCTATCATAGAATAAATTATTTATAATTTACAATTTGAAAGTCATAAACTAGAATGATCATAGAGTAGAATATCTACATATCCTGTAAGTACTAATCATAAAGAATATACCTGACGATCCTGAGGTACATTATAAATTTTTAATAAGTCATTCATTATTTGTGCTGGTGTTTTACCAAGTTTATCTACACCTTCTATATGTATATATGTTGCATAATTTGTTTGACCAATCTTTTTTATACTAATATTTGATGTAATTGCACTCTCTGTTACAGTGGGATTTTCTGCATAGAATTCAAAATGTAACGTTGTAGCGCTTGACGGGAATGGCTGAATAAAACAATAGAAATGTTTCAAAATACTGAAAGTAATCTTATAATCTTTATAAAACACGCGAAATTCATGTAATACCTTATCTGGATGTTCCTTGCAACATGTTGCTAATCCAAAACCGTTTTCTTTTCCACCCCAACTCTATAAATTAAAGAAAATCATGTATCAAAATTATTATTACCGTCATCATCATCATCATTATTATCATCATCATCATCATCATCATCATCATTATTATTACTATTATTATTATTATCATAAATAATCTATTTACTATATTAAAACTTGATTACACTAACCTCTGCTAGATGGTTTAGTCTACTAAGAAGAGCTTGACGTTTGTCACTATTTAAACGAGTAATAAAATTACTACGCTTACTGAACATATACAAAAGATTTAATACACCAAGAACCACGTGCATGTCACAACTTGATAATAATGTAATTAGATGTTCCATACTGTTATACAAATGCCGTGAGAATGAATGTTCAATTAACAATGTAGTAAAATGAAGAACCCAGAGAAGTAATTCTTTTGCCTGTAAAAAGTTATTCATTTTATTTATGTTTACTTTTATTCTCATAAAAATGATATATATTATTGGGATATTAAATTTACCTCTGCATTTTGAGGCAAGTCACATGCCAATTCCCATGGATTATCTGAGCTTCTTGCTGTAGCTTCTTCTAAAATACTATCGCTAAGATCCAAGACATCAATCCAATGAAATAATTCACACTTTCCAAAAGTCCAAGCATCTATTTGTTTTAGCTCCTCTAATAATTCCGCGTGGGAGCAAGAACGTAATTTGCTTATGAGGGCTTGACATTCAGCTGGCTATAGATTAATAAATTAATATGAATTTGGTTTCATACAAACAATTCTTTTTTGCATATTACCATTAAAAAAATTATATTATAAATAAGTATTACATCATCTAACTATTTATATAATTGATTCTTCTTCCAATATATATATATATATATACACACACACACATCAGAATAAACAGTAGTAGCCAGAAAAATTATCTACTATAATATTATAATTATTTTCAAGAATAAATCTGTATTGCTATCATTGTATCATATCATGATTTAAATATTATATAAAATATTTTGAAGCAACTCAAAGATTTTTATATAAATTTGCAATAAATTAAACATCACTCAATCTATAAAATAGTTTACTTACAACTTCTGAAGTGCACTTTTTCAATCTGCTTCTGTCGATCTTCATTTTAGTATTTCTTTGCAAGACCTAATATCTGAAATGAAAAATAATTTTTTTGTAGGTTTCTTCTAAGAATTTAATAACGAAACTCAAATTAGATTTTGTTTTCCACGTCTAATTGGTATAGAATTAATTTATCAATTAAAAAATTACATATTTAACAAAGCATATAATATATTCCCTAATTATGAACTTTCACCAATATCCATAAAAAGTGTTTTGTGCTTATTGGCATTTAACGGTATCATGACAAACACTCGAATATTTAATTTATTTCTTTTTTTGGATACTTTATATCGTTTTGTTCGCTCGAATTATCCAGAAAATTCTTGTTCGTAAAACCACGAACCACGGTGTCATTTTGCAAAGTCATCTGTTAGATTGGCCTAACCTATCTATCATGTGAAAATATTTAATAAACAATAGAACCATCGAAATACTATCGTTTTGCTTACGTTTGACAAACGTCAGTAGTAAAAAATTCGATTCTAGACCGTAACGACGTTCGCTCGCATGACAACAAGGAAAGCAATTTCGTACTCTCTCTTTCCTCTTCTCTACCCCTTCTTCAACACACGCTCGTTCGTTCGTCGTTCGCTCGCTCGCTCGCTCGCGCTCTCTTTCTCTCTCTGTTTCTCTTTCTTTTCTTTCTTACTTTACCTCTCTCTACATCTCTATCTCTATCTTTCTTACGAAGAGAAAAAATACATCACGAATGAACACAATCAGAGGACGTTGTCTCTCACCTAACTTTAATCTCGTCGATGACACCGACTCCTACTCGTACCGTATCTCTCTCGTTTGTATTAACGCTTTCAACGTTCTTGCAAAGATTACGATGTGACACGTGCATCGCGCTTGTAACGACTGTGGAGGAAGATTTCGAGCGCATGCAATGGCCTCCTCAGCACCCTACGGTGCTAACCTGATCCTCCTCCCTTATTATCCTTCTTCGCGATGTATTACTCTTCAATTTGAAGGCGACGAAGAAAAGAGAAAAAAAAAATGATAACGGAAGAAAAACCTTGATGAAAAAGGTTTTAATTTGAAACTCAACGTCGTTTGTGAGTTAATCGAATATCTATCGTGATAGTACGAATATAAAACAACTTTAAAACGTCGTCGATAATCCGAACGCACCGATTTTCCTCTATCGTTGAGCACCAATTGCACTGTCGATTACCGCCATTTTACTGAAGCATTCCACGAAGGATAACCGTTTCTTGTTTCCCGTCCTTCGCGAGTCTTTCTCGCACAACGGAATATCTTGACCCGCTCTACAAGAAATGATGATTTTGCTACACGACACCGTATTCTCAAAAATTACTGTACGTGTTATTGCGTCTTAAATACACCGCACTGGGGGGAGGGGAAATGGCTCGTGGCGTACGAATCTTATACTTAAACGATCACAACAGTACACACGCGCGCGCAAGAGTCTAAAGTGCCTTCAAGCACAGACTAATCGCCGCCAAGCCGAGCAAAGAGCGCTCTAGTCAACTACAACGGTTTGTTCATCCACTGTCGCCACTGAATACGTAATTTCGGGAACATTCTATTTAGAAGTAGTCATGATATGATATAGTTCAAATTCCCTAGATATGCTTCAAGACCTCGGTAATTGTTAAATTATTTCTTGTATTCGATTTCATATAATCAATCAAAATAAATTTCATTTCTTTCGAAATTATACAATCATTTTTATTGTTCAATTTTCTATTAAATGTTTTATCAAAATATAATTTCATTAGATTCAAATGATCACTTTTTGTTATTAGCCAACCAAATAACCATTTCCGCAGATGATGCATTGTTAGGTATATCAAGAAAAATTCAACAACGACCACGTTCTGATATCTTTTTGCTCATAGACGTAGTATTTTTGTGGGTACATACATGTATACGTCACTTCCGGTAAAATAGCGATTAGTCGTAGTTCTTGCGATATCGTCCATTTTCTTTTGGCCATCTTACGTACGATCGCGGTATTGTGCGTTGCACTTGTTTTTGTATTACAATTAAAAAAATCTAAATCTTTTAAATTATATATAAATCGTTATAAACCGTACGTTTTATAATTCTAAAATAGTTCTTTCGACTCGCGTATATTTATTTGTCGTGTGCTAATGCGTGGAATTTCAGAAAATTCTCCAACTCGCGCAATGGCGGAGGAATTGGATGTCGAAGCGATGCTGGAAGCACCATATAGAAAAGGGGTAAGAATACATTATTCTGAGGCTTTGTGGTATTTTATTTTGTATTCTTGTGTTCGAGTTCCCGATTTGTTCTTCTCCTATAATTTAATTGTGTTGATGCAGTACGGTGCGTTCGTATTTTGAGCGTATTCGTCGTCTGTTAAGATAAAAAAAATATCCTCCTCCTCTCAATATATACATGTAGAACAAAGTACATCCTTGTCTGATACCATTCTATTGATCAATACCTCCATTTTTTGTACTTATAGATGGTACGTAACATGTACCCTCGCGCTCGTAGGATGTTCGGCAGCGAGTTCCTAGAATGCACTTGAAATACGAGGTATTAAGAAAAGTCATCACTAACATCATTCTCTACTTCTTTTATTTTATTTTGATGAAACATAATTTTTTAATAATTAGGATGTAGATAGTATCGCTATGGTCAAGTACTGCATTTCAGGAAAGGAAGATTGGAAATGATTTCAATGATTATATATAACATTATAAACCTATTTTTCCAAAATGTATAAATATATTATAAATATTAACATATTAGATTTTTATAAAGTGATTATATTTTATGATATGCGACTTATATTGAACAGGCACTGGTATAGAAACAATCTTTTACTTCAATAGGTGGATATCTATTTTCCTTGAAACATATTTTATTTAATATTTATTGTTTTTTCTTTATTTTCATATGTTATTGCTATAGTTCTTATTATTCATCTATATGATTATCTATGAACATACAACAGTTGATTACAGTATAAAATATCATTGATATTTTAGTTGAAGTATTAGGTCTTATTTAAGGAAAGCAGTGCTGTAGGAAAATGGTTTTTATTCTCTGTCACCTTTTTTCTTGTATTTTTATGAAATTTAAATGAATAACACTAAATAACAAGAAATGACAAATTCATTTTTATTAATGACAGTATTGCAGAAACACTTAAATGAAATTTTATAAATAACACTAACATGCTCATTGAAGCAAGGTGTATATGTCGTATCAGTAATGCTAAGAAATTTCAATGGAATATTGAATCACTATATATTCATTATGGTGTAATTGTTGTATAGTAGTAAATGCCTTACTTCTATTAGTATGGAAATTTCTTTTTCTCTTTTTTCTCTTTCTCTTTCTCTTTCTTTTTTTCTCTTCTCTTTTCTTTCGTATAAAAATATTTTTTTACATCTCACATTTCATTATTTATGCACCAGATAGTTACAAATATTTAATAATTTATCAATCATAAATTACTTACATCCCTATGAAAACAAAACATTCTAATTAAAAGATATGAGAATAACATTGTTTTTTAGTTTCAGTTTAATATCGTTGTTCTTTAATGAAAGTAAATAGAGACTTATCTTTGTTTTTTATAAAAACACTTAAAAGATATTGATTGCTAACAACATAATTATTTGAAGAAATTGTTATATACATTATGTTCATTATCATTGATTATTGCTCCTTGTATAAGGAAACTATGTGCTATTATAATATATATTATGCAATATACCATACCACAATATTCTGTATTTGATAAAAACAAAAGAAGTGTATTCACATAATAAAGTTATCTTGTAGGATTTGATAAATTTTCTGATGTATATAGTAATCATAATCATAAATATATCTGAAACATGTATTTACTGATAAAAGCTATATATACATTATCATCCAAAAAAGTTTTATTCTTTTATTATATGTGATATTTATAAAAAAAGTAGAAGAGATTATTTAAATTATAATAATAAATAATCTATAAAACACTATGATTAAATAATATAATACAACAAAGTAATAGTAAATTAATTTATGATATTCATTTCATTTTGAAATAATATATTTTTGAAAAAAATTAAAGAATTTTAACATAAACAAAAGGAGATCTATTTTTAATGAATAAAAATTATTGTTTAGCTCTTTTTATACCGTTCATTTTTTCTTGTATTTTATCTAACCTTAATAATATACTTCCTAGCAAATGAGCGTTATTTATGTTTGTCAAAAATACCATTGTGCACATGTGAATACACATACAATGTGGTCTTGGTACTATAAATTTATTTCATTATAATATTACCTTGTACACTGAGACATAAACACATGGTAAACTGGTGCGTAATGAAAAGTGTAAAACATAGAGTAATACACACATAAACATGTTTTCAGAAAATATGCATTCATGAAAATGTTATCGTCTTTTTAAAAAACAATGTACACAAAGGTCTTATTTTCAATTCTAAAATTCTCTATAAGTTATATACATTTTATTTTAATATCTTCATCACCTAAAATATTTTTTAATATTAATCTATCAATATGATAAGAGTGTAACGCAGGAATGACCATTAATCATTATATTTCATCGTGGAGTAGCTATTATTGTAAGCATGCAAGGGCTTTAGGCTAGCAATTAGGGTTCACATCACGTGTTACATTAAAAACGTACTGTCTTTGATGAGGGCTCTCTTTTACAGAAGAAAAAGGATGTGTGGTTGGCCATTGGTAGTTTAAGACCAAGGCATGCTCAACCCAAGATTGCAATGCTTTCCTAAAACCCGATAAAACGATTGGTAAGTCTGAGCAAGGTGTTATGCGACGACTCGCGACACTAAGCTCGCCCCGTCTCTCTTGTTCTCTATTGCTATTCCCCTATCTCAGCCCCCTGAGACCAGTAAAGTCTGCCTGGAAAAGACAAAAGAGCACAAGAGTTATACCACCATCCGGCAATCATCTCTATACTCGAAAATTTAGTGCTCAAGGGAGAAATATCAACGTGTTCATAACTAGCAAAGTCAACTTAATGTTATATTTAAGTTTTTATAGCTGCTGTTTAAATTCAAAATGTTGAACATGCATAAAACTCATTATTATGAAACCTACTAACGTTCAATGATTTGCTTTTTGTCCCCTTGTTCGCGCGACCCTGCCACATCGGCTGGCTGGCATGGCATTCAACTGTTTGCTGTTCGTAGGAGCAGGACTCCTCCTCCAAAGACAAGTCCTCCAAGGAAAATGAGTCTAGTCGCAAATCATCTGGGTGAGTTTTAAAAATTTATTTTTTATCATTACAGTTATTATTATCATCATTATTATTATCATTATTATCATCATTTTTACTTTTATACTAATTTTCTTAATACTCTATTATATTATCTACGGTACAGAAATATTCTTTTCTTTTTATATATATTACTTTTAACATCAATTCTTTAAGATGGCCAATTAGCACATCTTGACAATATAAGTTTTTATGCAGCATGCAAAATTAATAGGTTGTTTTAAAAATTATTATAGTAAAAGTGAAAAAATGTATTCTTTTTAACACAAATTATTCAGCAGATCACAAGTTTAATTAATGCAATATTAAAGATGAATATAAACTTGTCTTTGCAATGGCCATTTGAAGTTATATTCTCTTTGTTATAGACTCCATTCAATTAGTGTAAATGCTGGTTATTTTGATAATTCCAAAGGTTAGACTTCTGAATGGTAAGTACATAGGACCAAGAATAATAGAAGATAACAAATTTATTTACAGTAAGTGGTCATTTGTATTAGAATTAAAAGAAAAAAAAAAGAAATAAAGAAAAAAGTGAATCTTATAAGCTTTTTAAGGATTTTATTATCAATAATGTAATTAAATGTAGCAATTCATGAACATTTTCACAAAAAATATTATCTTTTTGAATGGAAACACTGTATCATTTCTTCAACAATGTGGAAATATGTGTATAAAGTTACCAGATTTTTTATTCTATCCTATTAATCGATTTTTTTTCTATAATACATTACATGGTGTCTTTTATTATGGACAAATTAAACATTTTCTATAAGAAATAAAATTTATATATGTAAAATTTATTCTCATCTAGTATCATAAGCGTGTTTTATTTCTTCTCTATTGAATTAAAATATCTTTATTAATACATAAATTGAGATGATTTGGCAGGAGGATAGTAAAAAAATAATACCTAATATCGTTCGAAAACATGTTTTTATTAAAATCATGTTTGAATGTTATATTTCTATCGCTAATTCTTATGTTTCTTTTTTTAGAAAGAGCAAACATCGATCTCGTTCCCGTTCACGATCTCGCGATCGTCGAGATAAAGACCGCCGCGATCGTGACAGAGACAGGGACAGGGACAGGGATAGGGACAGAGACAGGGATAGGGACAGAGATCGCGAGAGGGACCGGGATAGAGATCGTGACCGCGATCGTGATCGCGAACGCAGACGAAGATCGCGATCGAGAGATCGACGTGATCGTGACAGAGACAGAGATGGCGATAGAGACCGAGATCGAAGAGACAGAGACAGAAGAAGAAAAAGATCTCTTACTCCAATTACATTACCAAGAGCTCGACCATCTTTTGGTAAAGGTGTTAGCCCTCTTGGAATGTAAGTATATAATTATACTCGTTTAGAATAAATATATATTCTCATATATAGTACGTATAAAAATATTTACAATTATTAATGAATTATATTCACTTAGAAGCCCGAGAAAATATCGAAATTCGGAATTTTTTTCAGAAACAATTAATGAAAATAAAACGAATTTTTTTACTCATAAGTACTTTGAGTATTCGCTTTATTGTATTATGTATTATACACCGATCGTTTCTGAAAACAAAATCTGAATTTATATATAGCCCCTTAAAAGAGAAATACAGTATGATAGAATACTGCTTTATGTTTTAGCAGAAACGACGAGTTGACGCCTGAAGAGCGAGATGCTCGTACAGTATTCTGTATGCAGCTTAGTCAACGAATACGTGCACGTGACTTAGAAGAATTTTTCTCTAGTGTTGGCAAAGTTCAAGATGTCAGGCTCATTACATGTAACAAGACCAGACGATTCAAAGGGATTGCGTATGTCGAATTTAAAGATCCCGAGAGCGTTACACTTGTAAGCTGTTTTTTTAGATAGTTTTATTAACTTTTTTGTTTATTTGATTTGATTGTTTGATGTTTAGAACATTTTTTATGATGTTTATTTAGGCGCTTGGACTATCAGGCCAAAAGTTACTTGGTGTTCCTATAGTAGTACAACACACTCAAGCAGAGAAAAATCGCATGGGTAATTCTATGCCAAATTTAATGCCTAAAGGGCAAACTGGACCTATGAGATTATATGTAGGTTCTCTTCACTTTAATATAACGGAAGAAATGCTTCGTGGGATTTTTGAACCCTTTGGAAAAATTGATAATATTCAATTAATTATGGATCCTGAAACTGGTAGAAGTAAAGGTTATGGTTTTTTGACGGTAAGTTTATGTGTACACAATTGTGTAATAAATTTATATCAATTTTTATTAATTAACTATTATAAATATATTTACAGTTTAGGAATGCAGATGATGCTAAGAAAGCCTTAGAGCAATTAAATGGTTTTGAACTAGCTGGTAGACCAATGAAAGTTGGAAATGTTACGGAACGTACAGACTTAATTCAGGGTCCCTCACTTTTGGACACAGATGAATTAGATCGAAGTGGTATTGACCTTGGTGCAACTGGCAGGTAAATATATAGCGAAGTGCGCGTGTGTGTGTATTTAGCATTGAATATATTTAATTACATTAATTTATCTCATTATTTTCATAAATATGTATATACGTTTAATTATATTATCCAATGCTTGTTTCGCAGATTACAATTGATGTTCAAATTGGCCGAAGGTACTGGTCTTGAAATTCCTCCTGCAGCAGCAAATGCTTTAAATATGGCACCTGTTATTTCTGCTCCACCACCACCACCACAAGCTGCCCCACCAATTGCGACACAATGTTTTATGCTTTCAAACATGTTCGACCCACAAAAGTAAGTATATTGCATTATTTTACATTAAATAATATGTCAAAAATGTATACAAGTTGAAGTACAAGTAAAAAGTAATTTAACGAAGTTCAGTAATTGCACGAAGCATATATAAGTAGATCCAGTGTAAGCATTTATTCTTTTATTGGAGGAACAAATATGCGAAATAAAATAGTAATACCATTTTTATATCGCTACATGAATATAGCACATGTTAGTGGCAAAATGGTAATCGAACATTAAAACGATTATATGAATATGAATGTGTTTATCTAATTTTTAAAACATTATATGTGGAAAGAAAAGAAAAGAAAACAAAAAAGGGTCTAATGTAATATGATTTTGTTACAGCGAAACAAATCCAAATTGGGCAAAAGAAATACGTGATGATGTAATAGAAGAATGCAATAAGCATGGCGGTGTACTACACGTATATGTGGATCAAGCTTCTCCACAAGGAAATGTTTATGTTAAATGCCCGTCAATAGCAACGGCAGTTGCTGCGGTCAATTCATTACATGGCCGATGGTTTGCTGGTCGAGTTATAACCGCTGCTTATGTACCGGTTGTAAATTATCATTCTCTCTTCCCAGATGCTATGACTGCTATTCAATTATTAGTCCCAACTGCACCTCGACGAGGAATATGATCTCAAATGAATCAGACCATTTAAAATGTTGTACATTTTTTGTAGCATTACAATGATTGTGCTGGTATCCTCCTCCTCTTTCCCTTAAAAAAGTATCCTTTTCCTCTTTCCCTTAAAAAAAAAGAAAAAAAAAAGAACAACGTTTTTTAATATTAAGTATATTAAATTAAGTATCATTTGTGTTTAATTGTATAATATTTTTGTGCACAACAATATTTCTCATATTTTAGAAAATCACAATATATAAGGGCCCTATTTCTTTGTTTATTCTCTTTATTTTGTTACTAGCAACAGCTGTGTACAGAGTAATAGGATCTAATACAAAACTTGTACGTATTATTGCGTTAATCTGGAAATATAGCATTTAAATTTAAAACTCAACACAATGTGACGTTGTATAACACCAATTGTCTCACCATATTACGCCCCGATGATAGCAGATAATTAGTTAGAAAAATTATTTTGAAACAGTTATTAAAAGCGATAAACATAATCAATGTATAGTATTCTGGTTAAAAGTTTATGGAAGTACAATGTGATTATAGAACATCATTTTTGGAGATTTTCAGAATGTCGTGTCAATTGTGTGAATAATGATATATAATGACGTGTGTATTTAGTGCGTGTATATGTATACACCCACGTATATATGTTAACTAACGAAGAATAATTGGATATAGATTTAGGGAAAAAAAAAAGTAAAGTAAGTTATTGGGAAAATTTATAAGAAATCTACTGTATTAAGAATTTATAGTGAAAATATCTGCCTTTACGAGATTGCGTGCTTGCAATTTTTATATGACCAACTAAAATAGAAAAAATACAGTAAATACTCTCTATACATGGTATAATTCTATATGGATATCCATAAATGTAAAAGAAAACATGCAATATATTTTAAAAATATAAAATTAATGTTCTATCGCTCATATCACAATCATAAATTAAATGTATAATAAATTCTTTTTAGATTTCCTTATAAAATACATTTTGATATATTATTATTAAACTATGTATTAGTATCATTATTTAAACAAACTATTAAATCATATTCAATTGTTATAAGTAATAAAACTTCTTTTTATTCGGTAGATATATTTAAATTTGATAACAGAAAAGATATTTTTGAATATATCATGATACAATATAATTATTTGTATTTATGTTCAATCATTATTAAATTTAGTATATACATATATGCAGATATGTATTAAACAGTGAGTTCTGTTAAAATTAGATAAGTTAATATTAAAGACTATTTATTTATGTGATATAGTTACACCAAAACTAAATCACGTAACTCATGTAAATATGTAACAACCAAAGCATTTGGTTCATTAAGGTCACGCTTTAAAATGTTAGAAAATGTTTACAAATGATTGATTACCATTTTTATTTCATAAAAATACTTTTTTGTTTTGGTTACACGAATATAAAGTACATATATATATCGTGTTAAAAATGTTGATAGAAACAATATTTTTTGAATGTATCAACAATTTCAAGTATAAAAACTTTATATAAAATACGAAAAAATAACCCCTTTAGAAATTTTATTATGTGTATTACTTGTAATAATGTTTTTATTTATTTTTTTATATTTTTATAAGGTAACAATATTCGTTTTGTTCAATAAGATATTATAGGATAATTACTGTTTCATTATAATTAGATATTAATAATTATATTCAAATAATTCAGAAATATGATTGAATAATGAAAAAAATCTATATATTTTTCTAGTTCAATTTTAAAGGATCTATTAATACTTTTTTTTTTACAATGAAAAATATATAAGCTTTATTTTTTTATTTATGCTACAAGAAGCAATTTAGTAGTTATAAAAAAAATCTGAATTTGTAATCACACAAAATCATAAGCACTTCCAATAATATATACGTATAGAGCGGAAAACGGAAAGAACATACTTTTTTTGTATATTGGATGTTCTTTGATATTTTCTCGTTAACATTTTTTTTCTAAATATTTTTAGAAGTAGTTAAATTTTGTTTACGATATCGAAGTTGTGGCTTTTATTTAATTAATATTTGATTATTTATTTTAAAATCTATAATTTTAAGTTTACAATCTATATAAATTATACATCTTTTAAATTTGGCGCGAACGAAATTGGCATACTATGTAGTGACTGTACTTACACTTCCATTGCATACTACAAAATGTTTGCTTCTTATTTAGTCTTCCTATCAAATTTTACTTTAAGGTAACAATAAATAGAATACCAGATATTTTTAAATTCTAAAAAGGATATTTCAAATGAGAGTAAAAACTATGTTACTGTAATGTATTGTTTATAATTATTATATGCTTTAAATCATATATACATATATTTACATGTATATATACATAACAGGAGAACAAGTTCCAAAGTACTTTATATTTTCTATGGATTATTTGTTTAAGGTACTGCGTTTGTTTTTTGATCATACAATTTTTTAAATATCATTTGTTATATTAATTATATTATATAATACTCTGTTTTTTCATTAGTAAATTATTTAGATATCTATGTAACTATATCTTTTTTAAAGAGTTTTATTATTTTATATTTTAGCAACAATGTCTGGAGAACAATTTTCTTTAATATGGAATAGTTTCCCAAGAAATTTATCTTCTGGTTTATATACTTTATTAATTGATGAACAACTTGTTGATGTAACTTTAACAGCTGAAGGCAAAATTTTAAGGGCACATAAGTTGATATTATCAGTTTGTAGTACATATTTCAATAGACTTTTCAAGGTAAATCATTATTATAAAAATATTTATGAGTCTTTTTTTCTTGATTATTATTTACACCTTAGATCTTCATGATAATCTATTTGTGATATAGGAAAATTCTTGTAAACATCCAATTGTAATACTAAAAGATGTCAATTATCGTGATTTATCTGCTATGCTTCAATTCATGTATCAAGGGGAAGTTAATATTAAACAAGAGGATATTGGCAATTTTTTAAAAGTAGCAGAAATATTGCAGATAAAAGGGTTAACCACAGAAAGAAATGAGGTATGTTATTTTGATTAGAAATCACAGCAATAAATTTATTATTCTTTGGTTTTAGAAAAAAGACAGAATATTGGATAATAATATCCAAGAAATGGATTGCTACTTTGATATAAAAACAGATAGAGAAAATCACCTTACTTCCGTAGAAGATATTTATCAGTGTGAGAAATTAACAAAATCTTTAAAATGTAAGAAGGTACAAAGAGAAAATACAATTCTTCCTTCAAGTTCTGTAATAAAGAGTTTCAGTATTATGGAAAGAAATGTAACAAATGAAATTCCTTATCCCAAAAAATTAGTTTCTCATACAGATTATAGTCCACAAAGAACATTATTTATCGAAACTTATAAAAATATTGATACTACAAAGGAACCATTCGATTGTACCTCTGACATAAATCACACAAAAACAATACAATACAAATCCTCAAATTATATGGATGATATGGATATAAAAGCAATGTATAAATCACAAATGTTAAATGAAGTATTTTGTAATATTGAGAATGTACATAAATCAGGTAATAGAAAAACACCTACAATTATGCTGGAATTAAAATTTATATTCTACATAATTGTTTTAATGCAATAAACGAATTAGTTAATTTATTTAATGTTTTATTTTAAAGTAATTTTATTTAATGTTTCAGATTCTGAATCAGATATGCATTTAAAAACTGCTAATCAATCTCTTGGTATGTGTTACAACTTGGTGTATATTATTAATACTATGAAAATTTTCAATGCTAATTAAAAATGCTATGAAAAAAATAAGAATGAAAAATTCCTGAATACAGAATAGTTCCATTATTTTTTTCATATTATAAAAAAAAGAAAAACTAAATGTAAATATATTCAACAATTGTACGACCACGTATTGTTTCCAAGTCTTTAGTATATATTTAAGAATAATTAATTTCCTATCAATTTAATAGCTTATTTTTTAATTGAAAAATCTTGCAGATAATAATCTTGTTACATAATATTATTATTTTTCTATCTAATATATGTATAAATGTATTAGGTCTGACTAGTATGGTGATAGAAGAACGTAAAAACTTGACACATGATGCAGCTAATTGTGGCGGAAAGTATAGATATATAAAAGGTGATCCTAATAGTACATTATCCCTGGAAACAACACTGCGTCTAGTTTCAGAAATTAGACCAACATTCTATATGGAAAAGGGTAAATTAATGCGGGTTTATTCATGTCCTTGGTGTCTTCGTAATTTTACACGCAGAGAAAATCTAAAATTACATGTTCGTTATATTCATGGTCCACTTGAAAGTCTTACATGTAAGCTTTGTGGCAATAAATATAAAAACAGCAACAGCTTGCGTGTACACTCTTACCTTTATCATAATGCTAAACGAGACAAACATAATAAATCACTTGTAAATAATAATAATTAGAAATGGACAAGATTACAAGTATTTTTGTATACCACAATAATAATAATTATTAAGATATTACAAGATATTAGTTATTATGAATTATTACAATTGTTATTTAAACAATTATATAGTTTTACAAACAATTCATGAATATCCATATTTAATAAGTTACATCTGATAGTAATAAATTTATATAAATAAAATCTGATGCATATTTCTTGACTTTCATTTTCTGATTTCTTGACTACTATCATAAACATTCATTTGTTTTAATTTAATGTTTCTTCAAAGATATTTTATAATGAGAGTTCTACTGTAATAACTTTTAAGAAAATAAACTATTATATATACACACACACACGCACATACACATATTTTTCTAAATTACAATTTTATTAAAAACATTACTATTTATCTTTTAATATAATCTATATTAGTATTGTATAGAAAAAAAAACGTTGATATGAAATTATATAATTACACAAATCGTTTATCTAAATAAAAATTGGATTATTTGTTCCATTTTGTATACATGATCTAAATCATTTGCAAAAGTCGATATCGATCAATATATGCGCGCGAGCTATGTGTGAATATACATTAGTATTAGTGCTGTATCAGCGGAGCTACATTTGAATTGGAATTACTGACGTGCACCATAACCTCCATGATATTATGTTTAAAAAGTGTACTCAAGATTAAATAATATTTCTTATTTAATTATTATAAACTTCAAACATTGTGTTATATATGAACTTAAAAAAGAAATGAGTGATTCCGAGGACGAAAATTATGCAACTTTTGGTATACCTTTGGAACCTTTAGATGAAGGTATTATAAATGATTTTAATTTTTTATATATCGGATGTATATCTCTTGAATTTTAAATGAATTTTACAGAAAATTTACCAAGGAAAAAAGCTGTGACAATAGAAGATCAGTATGCATATGATGCGCAAGGTAGACGTCGATTTCATGGTGCTTTCACCGGCGGTTTTTCTGCAGGATATTTTAATACTGTTGGAACACGTGATGGATGGAAACCACAGCAGTTTAAATCCTCTAGAGGTAGTAAAGCAAAAACAATCGAACAACAACCAGAAGATTTTATGGATGAAGAAGATATAAGCATATTTGGCATAGCACCAAAAGGTATTAGAGCCAATAGTGACTATGAATACCATGGACAAAAAGGTACAAAAAGAGGGAGAACTGAAATAATTAACAATCGATCTCTGTCGTACAATCCTGTATTGAAAGAACTTTTGAGACCTGTCAGGTAATTGGTTATTACAATTGATTACAATTAGGTATAAGATATACAAATAAAAATAAGCAAAACTATTGCATAAATGTTATTATTTCAATATGATGTAAAAATTATAGAGAAACAGTTGGTATCGCTCTCCTGAAAAAAATGGGATGGAAACCAGGACAAGGAATAGGAAATAGAATTACAAAGAAAGAGAAGATTAAAGCAAAACAACAAATTGAAAGAATTAAAGTATATGGCTGTTCATTACCTAAAAATGAAGAAAAAGAAATTGATAGTAACATTGATTCTGATGATGAAACTCTTAATATTACATTTGCTCCTGATGATTATGAGCCTTTTAAGTAAATATAATTTTATAATTATTCTTGTTTTTTTACCGTTTTTATTATTCTAGACACTTATACTTTATAGGTCTAAGGGAAAAGATAATTACTTTGGTATTGGATATAGTGGACTAAATAGGCAAAATATATTATCTAATCAAATTAATGAAGAATATAATTATCAAAGCAACAATAAAATCCTTCCAATATTTGGACATGCATTTGGAGTTGGTGCTTTTGAAGCAGATGATGAGGATATATATGAAAGAGAAGATATGTCTCAATATGATTCTGTACTGGGACCAGAACGCAAAAATAAAACAAGATGGTCGAAGGATAATATTTTAAATGACAATGGAAGCAATTGTATAGAGGGATTTGTACAAGCAAAAGATAAATTAAATTATAGAAAGACTTTTGCATTGCCTTGTCTTCCGAAAAACTATCATGCAATTCATCTTACTAGAAAAAGTCGATTTTTTCCACCTATCCCACATCAATCAATTAATGAAAAAAAGAAGAGTCTTAATGTTATAAAAAGAGCTAAAATCTTACAAGACACTAATTTCACTGATACAGCAATGCAAAGTCAACTTGATACAACCACAAAAGCATTAAATTCTGTAATTTCTATGCCTGTTGCTAATTTAATATCAGAATCATTGAATTCATTAGAACATCAAAAGGCAGAAAATAGTGAAAAAATAGTTGAAAGACCAAAAACACAAGTGAACAATATGTGGGTGAACAAATTAAGTACAAAAACATTTGTCAGTGGTGGTGTTACAGGTACAGAACAAATCACTTCTGGGTTATTAAATATACCAAGACATTTAAATAGTTCTTCATTCGCTAATGTAGAATCAGTTAATAACCAAAATAAACAAAGACGATTTGAACAATCTCTTACTTGTTTAAAAACTAATGATAAATATAAATCTGATAACATACAATCATCTCCCACGATTAAATCAGAAAAAGATCTAAAGCTTGTTGAATTTAAACAAGCAGCTAAATCAATTGAACAAGTATCAAGTAATGATAATGATAGAAATAACTCAAATAAATATATAATAAATATAACTGATAGTTTAGGAAAACAAAAAGATGAAGCTGCCAAGATGGAAATGTTTGGAAAACTAACTCGAGAAATAATTGAATGGCAACCTACAAGCATTGTATGTAAAAGATTTAATATTCCTGAACCACGAAATAGTTGTACACAAACTAAAACAGAGAAGAAACCAAGGTTTTCAGTATTTAATTCATTAGATTTAGATGCATCCTCCAGATTTTTAAAAGTAACTGACACAATTGACAAAGACATAGATAATAAGGCATCTACCTCATATGGAGATGAATTCATAAAAGATTATGCACTTGCTTCTTCTACATGTTATAAGACTTCTGTTGTAAATCATGAACCACAAATAATATCAGAAAAAATGAAAAATTTCGAAACTTCGTATGAAAAAATATTTGGCAAAACAGTCCATGAGGTACCTTCAATGAAATTTTTGAAATGCAATCCTGAACAAGAATTTGTTAATCAAGAAAATAATATAGTAAATATAGAACAACATCAAATTTTGGCAGACATTGAAAAATCTCAAGATAAAGAGACGAGTATAACTTATAAAAAGAATTCAGAACAAAAGAAAGATCTTTTTAGAGCAATTTTTCTCAGTAGTAGCGAAGAATCAGAAACAGAGACAGAAGAAAATATTGATAACGAAGTTGTGAAGTCAGTGTTGATTGGTGATTCTTCAAATGATATTAATGTATCAAGAAATATGTCACCACCTAGAGGCATTTTTGCTAAATTGGATCTTGAAGATCTTGTGAAAAAAACACATGTCACTACAGAAGATATTGAGAGTAATATCAAAGAAAAAGAAATGAATTTGCAATTAAAACCACAAACTACCATTGAACAAAATTATGAAAATAAAACCTGTGAAATGCTACAAATGCCAATACCAGAAAAAGTATATGGACCGATACTTCCTTCAAGATTGATTAAAGATGGAAATATTTTAACAGATTCTACTGGAAGTATAGAATTTTCAAGGCCTATTTGTAAAAGTGTCATAGTACCAAAAGTCGTAGAAGAATTTCAAGGAAAGTGGGTGGAATCACACAAGACAAAGAAATCAAAAAAAGTTAAAAAGAAACATAAACATAAAGAACACAAAAGTTCAAAAAGTAAGCGAAAATCCAAAAAGCATAAACGTTAATTAAATGACTTTTAGAGAGTTAAAGGCTTTTTAGCTTTTATCTTTCTTTTTTTATGTGTTATATGTCAAATATTAAATATTATATGAATATTTGTTATATAGAATACATCAATTTTTTTCAGTAGAGTTGAATGTTATCAATGTGCATCTAGAAAATAGAACAACTTTATATTATTTAGAAATAAAATGATAATGTAACTGATTATAAAATGTAATTTAATGAATTTAATAGTATACACTTTTCTATTGAATGATGAAGGTTTCTAAAACAGTAACGGAAAAATTGCTAAAAATAATGAAGTAATTTTCTATCTTTATAATAAAGATATATATTGCTTTTAATATAATTTAAAACAGTTTAAATACAATATTTTTGCCACTTTTTACATTGAATTTTTTAATGTAAAATAAATAACGCTAATTTTATTTAAAATTTTTTAAAATTATTTTAACATGTCTTAAGATATGAGAACGATTAATAATACAAATTTATTCACTCCTAATTTTAATTTATTTACCTAACTATCATATACAGCATCGCTAATATTATATAATATAATAATTTATATAGATAAGAATGGAATAATTTCTATTCTTATGTGTGTTTTAAATAACCCGCGTGTTCGCTTTAGTGTATATTTATTTTTACAGAGGCGCACAAATTTGTCAATAGTTTTAAGATGGAGAATCCATACTAAACTTATATTGTTCAATGACAATGAATGGGCGCTATATGAAAGATTACTGTTATGTACAATATACATCATTTTAAATTGTTTTAGGAGGGGTTGAAATAATTGATATTAAAAACTAAATCTTTCATATATATTTACAAACCAATAAATCAGGTGTTAAATATTTCAAAAATAAAGTACTCGAATTATAAAGGTTAGATCTCTCTTATGATGTATCAAAAAATGAATCTCGAAACAGAATATTTATCGGAAGAACATTTGACTGGTTTTGAAAATTATAAAGTAAGTGATTATTTTCCATGACAACTATTTTTTTGTATCTTTTCTTATGCTTTCAATAAAGCACAATATTTCAGATTAAAACAGTAAATCAATAAAAAAAAAAAAAAAAAAAAAAAAAAAAAAAAAAAAAAAAAATTGATAGACATGAATAATAGACATAACTAAGTATAAATAAAAATGTATTTATGCGTAATTATTTTTATTGCTTTATTAATTTATTGTATGAGATTTATGTAATTTATGTAAATATCCTCGTATTGAAATATATATATGTATACACATATATATGTATATATATATTTATTTACATTTTTTTTTAGTATAGCTCATTGGATACAAGTCCCCTTAGTGTGTATGTTATGCATCCATTTTGGAATAAAGTTGTTGAGGTATAAATTTTATATTACTTTCATATAATTATAATTACAATTTGCAGAAAAAATATCCTTGTCATATCTTTATTTTTCCAGTATTGTCCAAAGTGGGTAGCACCAAATGTATTAACATTCTCTGGATTTCTTTTTACTGTATTAAACTTTGTGGTATTTGCAACATTTGATTATTATTTTTATGCATCAAGCGATGATCATTCACAATATTCTCCTATACCTCATTGGGTATTTGCAATAGCTGCATTTAATATCTTTATGGCATATACACTTGGTAAGTAGAAAGTTATATTATGTTTTCAGAAAGTGATGCAACATTTAGTTAGGATGTTAGTAAATTTAATTACATGTATTTTCAATTATAACTATACATAATATATAAAGAGCATAATTATTTTCTTTATATTGTTTAACTTATATCAAGTTATAATTATGCATTATAATAATTATATTATATTAATTTTATAATGCAGTAATTTGAATTATATTTAGATGGTATTGATGGAAAACAAGCAAGACGTACACAAACTTCTGGGCCTTTGGGTGAATTGTTTGATCATGGTTTGGACAGTTGGACAGCAATGTTAATCACTGTTTGTATGTACTCAGTTTTTGGAAGGACAGATCATAGTGTTTCTCCATTACGAATGTATTTCATACTTTGGAATGTATTTGTTAATTTTTATTTAAGTCACTGGGAGAAATACAATACAGGTGTGCTATTCCTTCCTTGGGGATATGATGCATCTATGTTGGTTGGTTGTGTTCATAAATTTTAGTTACACTATATTTTATAATTATCTTATTATTCATAATATCTGTTTTTTTACATCTTAGGCAACTATTTTGGTATTTATCTTGACCAGTGTAGGTGGTCATGAAGCATGGAAATTCTACTTGCCAGGAGGAATATCAGCAGGAATAATGTTTGAAATGTTATTATATGTTAGTGCCCTTGTTTCAAACTTACCAGTTGTACTTTGGAATATATACAAGTTAGTATAATTGATTTTTACTATGCTTTGTTTAAAAATGATTAATTTCACTTATCACAATATGTATATTATTAATTTATAGATCATATAGAGATAAGACAGGAAAAATGAGAACATTTCCAGAAGCAATAAGACCATTGGTGCCTTTAGTATTGTTATTTATGATTTCTACACTTTGGATATTATTCTCACAACAAAATGTATTGGAGAAGGATCCTCGTATCATATATTTTGCCATTGGCACTACTTTTTCTAATATATGCGTAAGTCAATATTACGTAATATTTTTATGTAATAAAAAGAACAAATATATTCGTAAACAAAATATTATTTTGAATTAAATATGCTTTTAATTGATAAATATGTTTTTATAATATAACATTTTAGTGAGAAAAAGTACTTAGCTGATTTGTACTATGCATAATTTGATAATATTGTAAATTGTATTATAAAATTTAAAAATCAATTTTTTTCTTGTAAATGCATGAAAAAACATTTGCTTATAAAGGCATTTAAATATGTTATTTTTCATACATTACAGTGTCGCTTAATTGTATCTCAAATGAGCAATACTAGATGTGAAATATTGCCGTGGATATTATTGCCAGTGACAATAGCAACTATTCTTTCATTTGTCTTGCCTGAAATGGATCTTAAATCTATGTACTTTGTATCAATTTTATCTTTACTTGCTCACATTCACTATGGTACCTGTGTGGTATGTCTACATTTTTTTTTATGTTATTGGAATTCTATAATAATTTAATAAATGGAAAATAAATATTTATTTTAGGTGCGTCAAATGTGCCGTCATTTCCGAATTCATACATTCCATATAAAGGATCATTCTGATTGACTACTTGTGGATAATACGTGTTAGAAATAAAAAGAACAACAAACCGGACAAGAGGCAATAAGAATAAAAAGGAAAGGAGATACTGGGAACCCGACAATTAGTAACATACGAAAATCATAGATCAAATAATAACTCACTTGTATAGGAAACCAAAGTAATTTAAGTCTAATATTACTACAATGTAACTATTTAAAATTGTAAGCATACACTCCTTTACTTGACACCTGATAAATGATGTCATATTAGTTTAAATATGTCATCAATTCCTTGAAGTAATGGAGCAAAATTGTCTTTAATTTATTGATTATTGATTTCATATATCATTATTTTACTATATTTTTTAGCTTATCTTTATATGTGTGAATATTCGCCTGTATATTATTAATTTCACTACATATATGCATTAAATGTGTTTTTGGTTCTTACAGGTATTAATCCTTGTATGTTTTGCATTGATAGTTATCAGTGTACTTACATACATCGTGTATACATGTTTATATGTTTTATCTTATTGAATTAACACTTGAAAATATGTTAGAGCAAACTTTTAAGAATCATGCCAAAAAATAACCACTAGATGACTTTATGATTGTACTGATTGTGAGTACTGAATATTTGCCTATTATAATAGTACTGAAAAATCTCAATAGCATTAAATGTATTAATTTATTTCGGTTCTTAATAATTTGATAAGCGTGATTAAAATAATCAAGACACTAGTAAGGATTACTTTAGAAATCTCAATTTTACTTTACATACAAGGAAAATAAGAAAATTTTAAATACATTAATCTTGAACTACATATATAGATATCGATAAAAAATGTTACTTACGATATTGTATAAATATAAATGTATTCACTCCAAGGCCAAAGTGTATACTTTTGCAAAAAGGTGTATTTATTATTCACATAATGTTGTATCAATAATATAATTTTTACAATTGCAGAAATTATTATGATTTGTTGTTAGTGTGTCATACAATAGTACAATGTTTCTTATAATTATCAATCTTTATGAATTCTTGAATGAATTTCAGATTTATTAACAAAAATTATAATACGTATGATCAAAATAAGCAATATTTTTAAAGTAAAAATGTGTATAATGTAAATATAGACAAAAATATATTCAACCGTTGAGAAAACTTAAAATATCTCACATTTTATACAGTTTATTACAATTTATTATAATAATAATAAAAACTTATCCATAATTTTGCTGTAATAACAATATTATTTTAAATAGTATATTTGTACATGCAAACTTTATTAAAATCAGTAAATTTAAATGATAGTCACTGGAACACTTTCTAAAATGTATGTAAATACATATACATGGTTATTTGCTATTTAATATTAAATTTGAGATATTCATTCTTTATATTTTCTCGATCTTCTGGAGATGGAAGATAAGGTTTGATATTTTTTAGTTTACGATCAGCCACTATTTTTTGCTGTAATACAAATTGATTTTGTATAGTTAAATTTACAAAAAATTTATTTTGATATAAAATTTCATATAAATATTACCCAGAACTTCTGACAAATTCTATAATTTTTGAAGTAGGCTTGGCAAGCATCACGAATATAATTATTATTGCTCAAGCATTCTAAAGATAAATTGTATTCCTAATTTTTAAACAATCATATTTAGTATATTATTATGTTACAATAAATAACATTTCATCATTATATAATACCTTTAAACATGGATTATCTGCTTCATGATTCCGTCGCAAATTTCTTTTTACATCTGTTACCTTTGAGATATTGCTATCTGTATTGTTCAACTTGTTCATTTTTTAATTAAGTATATAGATTTTTCTTACATTTTATAGACCTTCAAAAATGTGCAATTTCTTTACTCTTGATAGGGAACCTGCATAATTTATTATGTAAATTATAAAACATTAAATGACAAAGGTGGATATCAAATAAAATGAAGCTACGTCATGCGTTTATAAATTGTTAATAGCTTGAACTGTTTTGTTTAGCACATTCTAAATATTAATAGAATACTACACGTTTTAAATTCTAATGTTTCATAATCAGTAATTTTGTAGAACGTTTTTATTACCAACAAAAAACATTATACGTGAAAAATATCACGGATCGGGATATATATTTACAAATGTAATAAGTAACAAAGATTTTTATTGAAAGTTTCGTCGTATCTACAGATGCGCTTTATGTAAACTTCACAATCATCGACATAAAACGAATAATTTAACCAATTTTGTAATGAAAGTAAAAGTATGACTGCCACCTTGATATA
The DNA here is from genome assembly GCF_905475345.1 of Vespula vulgaris. Lineage (NCBI taxonomy): Eukaryota > Metazoa > Arthropoda > Insecta > Hymenoptera > Vespidae > Vespula > Vespula vulgaris. The sequence continues at coordinate 5,093,222 of NC_066595.1, read as the reverse complement.
CCAATTTCATTTACATTAAATTTAAAAAATGTATAATTTACATACATTTCAGATTTTTAAATAAATAATAAAATATTCATTTTTCATTTGATATACGTTTTAGCATATACTTGCTACCATATAAAATATATTGTATGAGTCAATCATACTTATAACTACGTAGTTCACATTTGCACCATTCAATTATAAATTATATCTACAGTAAAAACGTAGTCACACAGATATAGAAAGAAATAGAACAACAAAACACTTAAAAAAGAAAATGATAGCAATAAAAAAATAACATACTAAGATGGTAGAAATGGTATTTCCGTTGCGCCAAATAAAATGTTTTTTCACAATGTAGTTACTTCAATTAATAATTTTTGTTTTTTTATAATATTATATACTTTTTAGTTTTTATTTAATTTTGAAGTATCGGTAAAAGAATTTTTTTCTTTTATCATAAAGTAAAATTTCCTAAAATTTTTAATATGTGAGATCCTAAAGATCTTAACTTGGTTTATTTCATCATTAGCGCCACCAACGATTATTCTACAAAACGAAATTTTATCTTATCAGAGAGGGATATTTTTTTATAATAAATTAAAACTTCGAATTAACAAAGTATGATAATAACTGGTTATCAAATGAAAGATTTAATAGTAAATAGTATTTTTACTGCACCGAATTTTTGAAACTATTATAAAAATTAATTATTTACTTACAAAAGTAGGAAAGGCTCGTCGATATGGTAGAAATTACTAACCTTACAACGAGAAAAATACGACATTATAATCGATGTCCACTCTATATGTGATATTCTATCTAAGCTTAATACTTGCTGATGATAGATGATACATTTATCGTTATGCAGTAGTCATGCATCTGTTTTCAAGTAAATATTAATTTATTACCAGTTAAAGTAAATCATCTTTAATATTGATTAATAAAACAATAATAAATCGTATTAAACAAAGGTTCGAAAATAATATTCTGCATTTAAATGTTTCTTAATTAATATATTTTGTGTATTCATGTTATTAATATGATAATTTGTACGCTACAGGTTATTAAAGAAAATAAAAGACAAATAAAATGGTGTGTGTACCATGCATTGCTGTTCCCATATTATTAATTATATGGAGATTTTTAATACAACCACTTATTTTAAAATGGTGGCAATTCAAAAATAAAATCAAATGTACAAATGAAGATGAACAACCATCGGATTTAGTTAAAGATTGTAAAAATGGAATATGTACATTAGCATGGAAAAAAACTAACAAAGATCCTGTAAAAATAAATTAAAATTTCTTCAAGAAAAGTTATCAAATCATTCCAAAAAGTACTGCTATGCAGATATCAAAGAATGTGCAAAATTTAATTTTTTGTTTTAATTTAATGTAATTTCTAATATTATGAAATTTACTTTCAACAGAGTGTATATGAAATAAATTATATTAATAAAATATGTGACATATTGACTAAAGATTAATTTAGAAATATATTGTTTAGAATTAATAAAATACTATATTCGGTTTTGCTTCTTTTTCATAATAGAATTTATAGAAGGTATAAAGTTAAAATTTTATTATATAATATCTTTTTGATGAATACATTTAAATACATTTAGTGTTTACACAATTTTGATGTATACGCCCTGGAAATTTATGTTGCAGACATTATAAAAGTTAAAATAAACATATACCAGAGCTAGAATATTTGTAAAATTTATTTGTAAACATCAGTTACTTTTTTAATACTCAACAGTAGTTTTTAAGTTTATAGTGAGATATAAGAGATGTTATACTTGTATACACTGTACCTTGATTGCTCAAATATATGTTGACTGTATATACGATATTAAATGCATTGCATTAATATAACTTTTTATCAAAAACATCAACATCTTGTTTTATACCTCCAACAATTCAAAACTGCTTTAATCTATTTAGGCATTCCTTTACATATTTCACGACTTTTTGTCTAATTACATTTGAATACTCACCTATTAACATATAAGGATGTCACAAAATATCATTACTAATTATATCTGATAATATTCAATTTAATTAAACTCTTATAATTAATTATTTATGTAAACAATAATCTGTTGCAAAAATATAAGTATTATCGTATTATGGGAATAAATATTATATTTAATACAAACAAATTTGATGTTGTATGAATATTTTTAAAATATAATAACCTATAGAGATTTTTTGTCATTATTAATAAATTTTTAATATATCCTTATATGTTAATAAATAAATAGTAAAATTTTTTAGAATTACAGTTATATGAAATATGCAAATATTTGTCAGATTACAATTACATATTAATGGACATTTTTTAGTTCAACTTCAAAAATAAGTGTGCTGTTGCCAGGAATAGCAGGTGGAAAACCCTTAGCACCATACCTAAAAAATAATTATGTTATAGAATAGATATATTACATAGTTTCTCTTGTGATCTTTTATACTAATAATTAAGAACAACTATAATACTTTAAGAAAGAAACAGAACGTAATAATAATGCATTAAATCATGATAAATATACATACGCCATAGCTGGAGGTATTGTAATTTGTCTCTTTCCACCAACTTTCATACCAGTAATGCCTACATCCCAACCTTTGATAACTTCGCCTCTTCCAAGCCTAAATTTAAAACCATCTCCTTGTGTAGTGGCATCAAATTTCTTGCCATTTTGCAATCGTCCTATAAAGTACACAGAAACAAATTTTCCTGCTTTTGCAAATGCACCATTGCCTGTTTTAATGTCTTTTACTTGTACACCTCCCTCAACCACCCTTTTCTTCTGTTCATTTGAAGTATTCTGTTGTTGCTGTTCTCCTTTATTCTTTTTTTGTTGATTCTGTTTGATATCCTTTCCATTTACCAATTTTTGTTTATCTTGCTTCTTTTTTTGCTGTAGTTGTTCTACTTGTTTGTTCTTCTTTCCCTGTTGTTGCTGTTGTTTACTGAATTTTTTTCGTATCTTTTCCTCTTCTTCTTCATTAATATCATCGTCATCATCATCATCATCATCATCATCATCATCATCATCATCATCATCATGATAATTATCATCATCATCATCGTCATCGTCATCACCATCACTTTCTTCCTCATCTTCTTCTTCATTAACATTTTCTTCATTCAACAAAGATTCCTTTCTTTCTTCTTCTTCTTCATCATCGATATCTTCATCATTATTTGTTCCATCTAATTCTAAATCATCATCTTCTGACGATTCAACTTCATTTTTTACTCTTTTTACTTTTTTATTTCCTTTTGGAAAATCTATTGCTTTTCTCTTTGATTGTTTATCAATTAATTGTTGAACTTTTTCTTCCTCTTCTTCCTCTTCTTCTATTTCATCAACTAAATCATCTGGTATTAAATATCCAGTTAAATGCACACGACTGTGCCCATTACATGTGAAAGCTATTTTAGTACCCTCTTGAAAGTGCAAATCAAGTGGTACTTGCCATACAGAGCCTTTTTTTAAACTACAGAGTAAGTAATTTGTACCATCATAATATACAGTCACTTGTACTACATCGTCATCTGCAATAACAGCTATATGTCATATAAGTTTTAATTATAAATTTGTTTTTAGAAAGAAAAAATATTTAAGTAATTAAAGTCTGTTTAATATTATTTAGTAATACTTTGACATCTGAAATTGTATTAATTTTATGAATTTTATTATTGATTGCATCAATAACTTCTATCATAACTTTTAAAAAATAGTCAAGCATATAAAAAACAAAAAGAATTATAACTTGATAGAGTAAGAGAAAAACACAAATAAAAACTATTAATGTAATTCACATTTTTTTGACTTACCGGCGCTTGCAACATCCAAAGTCGCCATAGACACGTGGAATGATTTTTCAACGGTTTGAGTGTATCGTTTATTCGGTTCCATTATTAGACCTACAAATATATATGTATATATTATACTGATCACAAACATGTAGAAGTATTATAAGTTTCTCTTCCGTTTTTAAACTTTATAATTTATTATTAAAACCACATGGCGACGCCATTCTTGGCATATAGTACCGGTAAAGTTAAGACAAGGATTTATATGTATTTTTATAAATGATGCTACTATTTACCCCAAAACATTTTGATTGCTTTATTGTATAACCTTGGATCAAAATAAACAAAAGTATATTTATATTAATAATTATTCTCTTCTTTTTCAATACGTTAATGTGAGTGATCGCTCTTATAAACAGACCACATCCGATGTTCTCGCGCCAATGCGCCCAAAACGAACGATGAACAAACAATGCAACAACGATACTAGCGCCAATACCGGAAAAACGATTTCACTAGACTTTTTCCAACCTAATTTAATCCATATTTGAATATTTTAATTCAACTTTATTTAATTTCATTTATTGTATTATACATAAGATTTAATTGTTTTTATTATCAACTACCACCACAAAACGAAGTATTAATTTAAATATTTTCTATGTTACGTAGTTAGATGCTTCATTTATCGCGCTGAATTATGATGTCAGCCAATCTTACAATCTGATTGGCTATCTATAAGAATATAATAATCAATTACAATATGTTGAATTTTATGACTGTTACTGTTATTATTGTATGGCTACTCTTACGGAAGCCGATTCCAGCAATATAATTGGTCAAAATGTTACTGTTATTGGATTCTATTCATAAAATAATTGCGAATATAACAAATGGCGTATCGTAGGTTTGGTAGTTAAAACAAGATAACAAAGACCAAAAATAAACCTATGTGTATATAATATTGAAATGCTGCCATAGATAAAATATAGCATAATATTGCGAACAAATGTAAAATAGAAATCCTGTATGAAAAATATGTGTGGTTGGACTTAAGGTATGTTTTCATGTTATAATGAAAGCCATGGTTTTGTCGCTGCATGTCTGTACGATAGCATGATATTTGTAAATATCAGTAAAAAATCAAATTTGCATGATATCGTAATACTAATGTTGTTATAACGAATCAAATATTATGATAATGTGATATTTAATTTTATAACGACAAAAGTTGAAAGCAATGTAGTTAATAGAAGAATTTTTACAGTTTGCTCTTAACCTATATTTTTAAGGCATCAATAATCAACAAAATTTTATACATAAATTCATGAGAATCTATATATATTCTTTTAGTTTATTTTAATTAATATTCTATCTATTCTAGACAAAGTAGAAATAATTTTTGATTTTATGGAGTTTATATAATAATATATCTTTATGCATAATTTTTTATATTGATTATAATTGAGTTATAATAATTTTTGTTTACTAATTAACAAATTATAGATATGAAAAATATATTTTATGTTTCAGGATATTAATATTTTAGATAAAGAAACAGATTATTGTTTAATATATTAAAGTATTAATATTGAAGTGAATATTTTTAGTAAGTAATATTATTTTATAAATTATGTGATAAGTAAATGTAAATAAATAGTATAATATATAATTGTACAAAAATAAAAGAATATATTTCATACCTAATGGACTTAATATAATGTAATCATTATAAAATGACGTAATTTAAAAAATGATATAGTTTTAATTTACGTAAAATTTTTATATAATTGTATAAGTAAAATTAAAAAAACAGAATAAGAGAATTTATTTTTGTTTTACGAATTGTTTTTATATGATTCTAGTACAAAAATTGGATATGGTTAGACAATATACAAGTTGTAATTTATTTGTAAAACAAATTCGATCTGTATTATATCCTTATAGCAGACTGATGTACTCTAACAGAAGAACTAAGAAGGAATTAGAGTATAATTGTGCCCATAATAATTATATTTTGAAAATATTAAATGATAAGAGAATTGATTATTTTAAAAGGTAAATTTTGTTTTTATAATTTATCTTGAATTTAAAAATTATTATAATTGGAAGCATATATTAAAATAATTTTTATGTAGGTATAAGATTTCTGAATCACATGCAAATAAATTGCATTTACATCGTGAAAAATATGGTTCATATAAATCATTAGAAGATATATTAGAAATACAAGATATGACAAAAGAGATATTAGATGCATTTATACATTCAATTATTAATGACAAACAGTATAAAAATTTGCAAAGTTTCAGAAGATCAATTATTTTCCCTTCAGCAGATATCCCACGAGAGGTAAAAGAATTACCATTTCTTATTTAAGATATAAGAATGATGGATGAATAAACATTATTTAATATTATTTTAGCAAATATCTACTGTATTGGGGATCTACGTAGGAACAAATATTGTTAGTTGGGCATTACTTGAATCTAAAGAAAATATATTGGAATGGAAATATGAAAATTTCTTAGAAGTTCCAAAAAGTGATTATACTTTTGAACTATTTAATTTGGTAAATGTTAAATATATATTTTTTATATAATAAACAAAAATTAATCATCTAATGATATAATATTAGAAATTATTTTTTTATGATAGGCTTGGAAATTAATGTTAAAGATTCCTATGGCTGATGCTTATGTAATGGATGAAACAAATTTCAATTGTACCTTGTTAAAATCTGTAAAGCAAGTAAAAGTATTTTTACAGAGAGAAAAATTGAAAGCAATAATTTTAGCTTTTTTATCACAAAAAAATTTATTGCAGGGTACTTCGATGACTAATGGTAATTGTAAAAGTAATAATAAATTATTTGAATTCCTATAAATATATTTCTATAATAATTAATAATTTTCATATTGAAATTAGAAGACAACAAAATTTCATCACTTACAAAGAATATTTACCTACTGAAGTATGAGAAAGTTGTGAAACTATTTAACCTTCATGTAGGTTACGAAGTAATCTCTTCTGGGAGAGTAATTAATAAATTACTATATGAAGAAGATTGCATAAATGATGAAGAAAAACATCCTGTTGGTGTATATATACAGAAGGACATAATGCATAGTTATAACAACGAAATAAATTACATAAAAGATCAAATGAATTGGTCTTTATTGATTGCTTTAACATTCTTACAATTAGGTGTTCTTGAAAAATATGGTTATGAATTTGTTTGAGATTGTAAAGATGTCAAAAAATTAAAGAAGTATTCCATTCTCTAACTTTTCTTTTCTGTTTCGAATCATTTTATTGCAATTTTGCTATGTATGCATCAATTATATACGCATATGCATCAATTATACGTGCATATAACATTTTAGATACTAGGAAGAACTAAAAAATAATTGTTAAATATGAAAAATAGAAAGCAGAACATGAAACTTAGTTAGTATATAGTAAAGCACAAAAGATTCATAAGTAAAAGAAGATGCTATGATAGTATATCGGTCAATATTTTACCATTACAGTTCCATAAATTGAGCATCTGCAACATTATTAGTTCAACATAGTTTAGAATCATGTTGCAAATTATGGTGTTGATAAAACATTATCAGCACAAATATAAAGCTTTATCTGAAAATATCTTGGAAAAAATAAGATTGCTCTATAAGGATATAACTAAAAAAACTTCATTTTAACTTTGTGTTTGTGAATTGAATCTAGATTACTGTAAACAATGTGAACTGTATAATGAATATAAAGAATATAATGAAAAATCTTTGAATGCTCTTTCTTAAAAGCAATTATTCTGATTATTAAAAAAAATTATTTAGTTTCTCTTTCTGATCAATAGATATTTTGTATTAAATTCGATTGTTACCCCGCGCGATAATATATAATAGGTATATACATATACACACACACATACACCTACGAATATTCCCTACATATGTAACGTACACTTTTAATTTTACCTATAGTAAATTCCTAAGTAACCCATAGTAAACACCAGTGAGTGTTTTCCCTATCATTCGCGTATGGAAGCAAGGAGACTTACATAAAACTTATATGCTGAGAGATTCCATTAACTTCCATGTAAAAATTCCATGATGACCTATCCCTCGATCGCCTAATCTGAAACAGAAAAAGAGTAAAAGTAGAAGAGATGATTATATGAGCAAAAATGAAAAAGATAATAAAAATTAAATATAAAAGCAAAAATTAAAAAGACAATGAAAATTAAATATAAAGCAAAAATTAAAAAGATAATAAAAATTAAATGTAAGAGCAAAAATTATATATATTACATGAAAAAATACATTTATATTCAAAAACTTCTCTGTAAAAATTTAATTTCACGATGATCGATCCCTCGCTGATTCATCTCTTGATCATTTAACCTGAAACAGAAAAACAGTTAAAGAAGAAGAGAAGCAGAAAAAAGAGAGAGGACGTAAAGAAAGAAGAAAAGAAAAAGAGCTTTAGAAGATGCAGAGAAAGCAGTCCGCCTAAAGGCCCACACTCGAGGGTCCCACCCGAAACTTTTGACAGAAAAGAGATTATAGAAAAAGATTGAAATACGCAGCCATTCGCTCGGTAGTACTTGCATTCTATAATCATATGTAGAACGTAGTTATAGATTTTAGTATATATAATTTTGTTACAGATTTTAGATATAATTCAGACATAGATTTCAATATATATAGCAAGTACTACCGACCCAGGTCCCACCACGTGGAGGTAGCTGCATCTGGGGACCCACGGGCTAACGGGGACTCTACTCTAAAGTTCGCGTGACCGGTGTGATCAAATAATCGGCGTTCTATAAAACGAAGTCCCCGGTAGGACTTTTAATCGCGCCCGACACTCCCGGGAGTGTTATAATAACGGTGACTCTACTCTAACTTCGCGTTCGCGGCGTCCACGCACCAACCGAGAATTCAGGCGGCTAACTGGAGGAGGGTCAGTCCACGCTTACGGATAGCAATCCATACCGCTCGGTAGCACACGAACCGACACACGACCGGTCATTATTCGGTTTAGCAATCAAACGAAGTCCATTACCGTAGGACTTTTATTCGCGCCCGAGAACACCACGTCTGTGCCCGCCGACTCAGGCGTTAATGTTCTTCCTATCTTACCCGTATTCGCGTCTAGCAATCGATTATGACCCGAAGCTTACGACGATATATCGGACCTGAGCCGATATATCGAAATCCATGAACAGGAGGAGAAGCAGAAGAGAAAGAAAAGAAAAGAAAGCCGAAACATGCGCGCACGTGAAAACGATAGAATTCGGAAGAAAAGAAAGAAAGGATAACCAGATGGTAACACATGCACGTGTGAGAACGATGAAATTGAAAAGAGAAGATGAACATAGAATGTAGATAAGCTTGACCAAAACTAGAGTACGAAAATCGAGCACGATTTTTCGATACTGAAAGGAGACCCGCACAGAAGCCCACGCCCATGAGCCCAACTCATGAGACCCACCCGAGAGAAACTGTAATAATTAATCTGGTGTATTCATTTCCGAATATACAAAAGATATAAGAATCAATGTAAAATGTATGAACTTCGACGTTTACTTTGGAATTACATAGAGAAGAGATTTTGGATAAGCCTTCAAATATGCAGCTATTCGCTCGGAAATACTTGCAGGCTATAAGATATCGATATATCACAAGTACTGCCGACCCAGGTCCCACCGCGTGGAGGTTGCTGCATCTGGAGACCCGCGGACTAACGATGACTCTACTTTTTACTACTTCTACTATTATCAAAAAAGCAAAGCAACGGGGCGACCTCCACTCCCGACGAATTCAAGCCTCCAAACGCTAAAATTGCAGCCCCATGCGTCTCCGCATTTGGGAACCGACTTACGCATAGCTCAACTATCCAACATCGGAAGCTTCGATCACCACTTGAGCACAACCGATTGTGCTTCGCGACAAACGCCGGAACCCAAAATTGAATCCTACCGCACTCACAGATACTTACGCGAGTATTCCGGAAACACTCACGCGAGTATGTTGAGTACGTTGGAACCAATTTTGGACTTAATCGCGCCCGAGAACACCAACGCCTATGCCAGCCGACGTAAGCGAGTGTTCTTCTATCTTGCCCGAACGGGAGAAAAGAAATCTTTCTACGCCTGAGGTGGAAAGATTCTTTAAACACCCGTATAAAAATCTAAGTCCGTCCATGGTCCTTGGGCACGATGAAACGCTTGCGGCACGCGGACTAACGGGGATTCTACTCTAAAATCCACGATCCGAGATGCCTTTCCGCTTCGGGAGCTTCGGGCTTCTCAGCAAACTGGAGATGTATAAAACCCCGCTTACAGATTGCTCCACCGTCCACACCGTCGGCTTGAGACATCTCGAGACACGACCGGTCGTGTCTATATTTCGGCATTTCAAAGAGCAAAACGAAGTCCTCGGTAGGACTAAATCTCGCGACCGCAAACACCCAAGCGCGTGCCGGCCGTCACGCACGTGAGTGTTTTCCCTATCATTCGCGTACGGAAGCAAGGAGACATACCCTTTCTGCTATATAATTCCTATATAATAGAGATTATATGCAAAGAGGTTCCTTTAACTTCCGTGTAAAGATCCCACGAAGATAGGTCCGGCGATCACCTAACTTGAAACAGAAAAAGAATATATTATATATATTTAAAAGAATATATTATATATATAGTAAAATATGAGTAAAAATTAAAAAGGTAATAAACATTAAATATAAGAGCAAAAATTAAATGCAATATTATATGCAAAAGACATTTATATTCAAAAACTTCCCTGTAAAAATTTAATTTCACTATGCTCGATTCCTCGATGATCACTCGCTCGATGATCGCTCCCTCGATGATCTAACCTGAAACAGAAACAGAAAAAACCTGAAACAGAAAAAGAGTAAAAAAAAAAGAGGAAAAAAGATAGAAAGAAGAAAAGAAAAGAAACGCAGTAGAGAAAAATAGAAAAAGATACGTGGAGTAATTACGTAAGTGAACGTGAGAAAAATAAAATTTCGAACGATCGAAGTGCATCTCGAAAATCATTTCACTCGAGGAAGATCAGAGTACCATTATTGAATTCGACTTTTCTTTAATGAAAGAACTAAACCCGCCTAAGGCCCACACCCGAGGGCCCCTCCCAAGGGTCCCACCCGGAACTAATGATTAATAAAGTTAATAAAAGTGATTCATATAGTAAATTAAAGTACATAATTAATGTAGTTATCAAAAGTATACAATTAATAAAAGTATATAAGTAATAAAAGTGAATAAGGATAAATACAAATGATAGCTAACATAAGTGTTGACGGGAAAGCTTTCTGTGCGTTCTGTTAGAAAATTAATCAAAAATTTTGTTATATTCAAATTTATTTATCTGTAGAAATATAACCAACAATTGAAAATGTAATTAATTTAACGTTTAATTGAATTTAGACAAACGAGAGATATTGTAAAAATATAGAAATATGCAGCCATTCGCCCGGTAATACTTGCGTTTTATAATTAAATGTATAATTTAGCTATAGATTTTAAATATAATTAAGACATATATTTCGATATTTCGCAAGTATTACCGACCCAGGTCCCACCGCTTGGAGGTTGCTGCATCAGGGGACCCACGAGCTAACGGGGACTCTACTCTCTAAGATCCGCGAGACCGGCGTGAACAAATAATCGCCGAACAAATAAAACGAAGTCCCCGGTAGGACTTTTAATCGCGCTCGGACACTCACGTGAATGTCCGAATGACTCTACTATAAAATACGCATTACCGGCGTAATTTTATCTATATATCAAGCAAATAAATCTAAGTCCACGGTAGGACACTTAATTCGCGCCCGAACACTCACGTGGTGTTAGTACAACGGTAACTCTACTCTAAAATCCGCGTTCCCGGCGTTCGCGAGGTAACATGAGCGAACAGAGACATCGAGTCCGCAACGGTATCCTACTAGGGATGACGTTGAGGCCGTCAGCCTCGGATGCCCACATCCCGCCTTTAAGCACGGCCGTCCGTGCTTTTCGCATTTCGAACAATAAAACGAAGTCCACGGTAGGACCTTTAATCACGCCCGAACACTCACGTGAGTGTTAGAATAACGGTGACTCTACTCTAATTCGCGGTCCCGCGGGGTTGCATACACCTCACCATGGACTCAGGTGACTATAGATATAAGGTGGGTCAGTCAACGGACTGAACATCCTTACAAATAGCCATATACCATCCTCCTCAGTAGCACATAGACCGTCTCACTCTACAGTCATCCGATGACCGTATCACGACCGGTCATTTATTCGTTTTTAGCAATCAAACGAAGTCCATTATCGTAGGACTTTTAATCGCGCCCGGGAACACCACGCCTGTGCCCGCCGACACACGCGCAAATGTTCTTTCTATCTTACCCGTATTCCCGTCTAACAATCGAATATGAAACAAACCATTCGACGATACATCGAACCTGCGCCGATGTATCGAAATCAGTGAAGAACAGAAGAAGAGGAAGAGAAAGAGAAGAAAAGGAAGCCGGAACGTGCGCGCATGTTAAAACGACAAAACTCGGAAAGAAGGAGAGAAAAGAATATCCGTAAGATGGAGAGAAACACGTACACACGTGAAAAAGATGGAATTGAAAAGAAGAGAAGAGAAGAGAAAAGAAAAGAAATGATGGAGCCGATCAAAACGAGAGTACGGAAATCGAGCTGGATTTTTCGGTACTGAAAGGAGACCCGCACAGAAGCCCACGCCCATGAGCCCTTCCCATGGGTCCCACCCGATAGAAACTATAATAATTAATCTCCAATAATTATTTCAATTATTAAATAGCTGTGCTTTTCGATAAATGTGAATTTACTGCTGAATATACGGAAAGAATAAGAAAGAATGTAAAATGTATGTCCTTCGATGTTGAATTTGGTATTACACAGAAGAAATTTTAGAGAAGTCTTAAAGAACGCAGCCATTCGCTCGGCAATACTTGCACACCATAAGATTTTGAAGATTCACAAGTACTTCCGACCCAGGTCCCACCGCGTGGAGGTTGCTGCAGTTGGAGACCCACGGGCTAACGGGGTCTCTACTCTAAAATTCGCGCGACCGGCGTGATCAATCATCGACGTTCTATAAAACAAAGTCCCCGGTAGGACTTTTAATCGCGCCCGAACACTTCCGTGAGTGTTAGAATAACGATGACTCTATTCTAAATTCGCGTTCGCGGCGTCCACGTACCAACCGAGAATTCAGGCGGCTAACTGGAGGAGGGTCAGTCCACGCTTACGGATAGCAGATCCATACCACTCGGCAGCACACGAACCGACACACGACCGGTCATTTATTCGTTTTAGCAATCAAACGAAGTCCATTACCGTAGGACTTTTAATCGCGCCCGAGAACACCACGCCTATGCCCGCCGACAGACGCGCGAGTGTTCTTCCTATCCTACCCGTATTCCGCGCGGATATATCGAGATTCGCGAAGAAGAGGAAAAGATGAAGAGAAAGAAGAAGAGAAAGAGAAGAAGAGAAGACGCAAATGAGAAGAGAAGAAAACAAGAGTGTGCGCACACGTGAGAAGGATGAAGCAGAAAAGAAAGGAAAGAAAAGAATATCCGTAAGGTGCAATGGAACATAGGCCCCTGTGAAAAAGATGAAATTGGAAAGAAAATATGGACATGGAAAAGAAAAGAAAAGACATACCCGAGCAAAACCAGAGTACGAAAATCCAGCTCGATTATTTGGTACTGAAGGAAGGAGACCCGCACAGAAGCCCACGCCCAAGGGCCCATCCCAAGGGACCCACCCGGCAGAAACTATAATAATTAATTATTATAAAATTATACTTTTGAATAAATAAAAATGAAAGAGCACATTTATTGCAGAATATATGGAAGATGTACGAATGAACGTAAATTGAACGTACTTCGAAATTTAGTTGGAATTTGATAGAGAAAAACTTGGAAAAATCTTGAAGAATGCAGCCATTCGCTCGGTAATACTTGCAGTCTATGAGTTTCCGATGTATCACAAGTACTTCCGACCCAGGTCCCACCGCGTGGAGGTTGCTGCACTTTGGGACCCACGGGCTAACGGGGAATCTACTCTAAAATCCGCGAACCGAGATGCCTTTCCGCTTCGGGAGCTTCGGGCTTCTCAGCAAACTGGAGATGTATAAAACCCCGCTTACAGATTGCTCCACCGTCCACACCGTCGGCTTCAGACATCTCGAGACACGACCGGTCGTGTCTATACTTCGATTTCAAAATCAAAACGAAGTCCTCGGTAGGACTAAATCTCGCGATCGCGAACACCCACGCGCGTGCCGGCCGTCACGCGCGTAAGTGTTTTCCCTATCATTCGCGTACGGAAGCAAGGAGACATACCCTTTCTGCTATATAATTCCTATATAATAGAGATTATATGCAAAGAGGTTCCTTTAACTTCCGTGTAAAGATCCCACGAAGATAGGTCCAGCGATCACCTAACTTGAAACAGAAAAAGAATAAAACAAAAAGAGATAATTATATGCAAAAAGCCGTTTATATATAAATATACATTTAAAATCAAAATACAATTAAAGAATAATATTAATAATTAATAAATAAATTAATGATTAAATAAAATAAAATAAAAAAAACAAATATACAATTAAAACATCTCTGTAAAAATTAATTTCACGATGATCGGTCCTTCCATGATCTAACCTGAAACAGAGAAAGAATATAAAAAGAAATTAATATATCAGCAAAAATTAATAAGATAATAAAAATTAAATATAAAAGCTAAAATTATATGCAAAATAATATACAAAAACTTTCCTGTAATAATTTATTTTCACGATGATTGGTCTCTCGATGATCGGTCTCTCGATAGTCTAACCTGAAACAGAAAAAGATAAAAGAATAAGAGAAAAGAAAAAAGAAAAAAGAGAAGAGGAAAAGAAAAGATAAGAAAAGGAAAAACGAAGAAAAGAAACACGGAACATGTCCGAGGGAAAGATAGAACTCAGAACAATGGATAATTATCTCGAAGATCATTTCACTAGACAAAATTCAGAGTACCATAAATGAGTTTAATTTTATTCCTAGAGAGAGAACGAAACCCGCCTAAGGCCCACACCCGAGGGCCCCACCCAAGGGTCCCACCCGAGAGAAGCTAAAATAATTAATCTCGAATGATTGTTTCAGCTATTACATAGCTATGCGTTTCAATGAATAGAAATGACTATGAATTTATTGCTGAATGTATCGAAGATGTTAGAAATAATATAAAATATAATTTGGAATTACATAGAAAAGATTTTGGAAAATTCTTTGAAATATGCAGTCATTTGCTCGGTAATACTTGTATCCCATAAAATTTCGATGTATCTACAAGTATCACCGACCCAGGTCCCACCGCGTGGAGGTTGCTGCACTTTGGGACCCACGGGCTAACGGGGAATCTACTCTAAAATCCGCGAACCGAGATGCCTTTCCGCTTCGGGAGCTTCGGGCTTCTCAGCAAACTGGAGATGTATAAAACCCCGCTTACAGAAAGCTCCACCGTCCACACCGTCGGCTTCAGACATCTCGAGACACGACCGGTCGTGTCTATTTCGATTTCAAAAATCAAAGCGTAGTCCTCGGTAGGACTTAATCTCGCGTTCGCGAACACCCACGCGCGTGCCGGCCGTCACGCGCGTGAGTGTTTTCCCTATTATTCGCGTACGGAAGCAAGGAGACATACCCTTCCCGCATATAATATAGATTATATGCAGAGAGGTTCCTTTAACTCCCGTGTAAAAATCCCACGATGATAGGTCCAGCGATCACCTAACTTGAAACAGAAAAAGAATAAAACAAAAAGAGATAATTATATGCAAAAAGCCGTTTATATATAAATATACATTTAAAATCAAAATACAATTAAAGAATAATATTAATAATTAATAAATAAATTAATGATTAAATAAAATAAAATAAAAAAACAAATATACAATTAAAACTTCCCTGCAAAAATTAATTTCACGATGATCGGTCCTTTCATGATCTAACCTGAAACAGAGAAAGAATATAAAAAGAAATTAATATATCAGCAAAAATTAAAAGGTAATAATAAAAATTAAATATAATAGCTAAAATTATATGCAAAATAATATACAAAAACTTTCCTGTAATAATTTATTTTCACGATGATTGGTCTCTCGATGATCAGTCTCTCGATAGTCTAACCTGAAACAGAAAAAAGTAAAAGAATAAGAGAAAAGAAAAAAGAAAAAAGAGAAGAGGAAAAGAAAAGATAAGAAAAGGAAAAACGAAGAAAAGAAACACGGAACATGTCCGAGAGAAAGATAGAACTCAGAACAATGGATAGTTATCTCGAAGATCATTTCACTAGACAAAATTCAGAGTACCATAAATGAGTTTAATTTTATTCCTAGAGAGAGAACGAAACCCGCCTAAGGCCCACACCCGAGGGCCCCACCCAAGGGTCCCACCCGAGAGAAGCTAAAATAATTAATCTCGAATGATTGTTTCAACTACTACATAGCTATGCGTTTCAATGAATAGAAATGACTGTGAATTTATTGGTGAATGTATCGAAGATGTTAGAAATAATATAAAATATAATTTGGAATTACATAGAAAAGATTTTGGAAAATTCTTTGAAATATGCAGTCATTTGCTCGGTAATACTTGTATCCCATAAAATTTCGATGTATCTACAAGTATCACCGACCCAGGTCCCACCGCGTGGAGGTTGCTGCACTTTGGGACCCACGGGCTAACGGGGAATCTACTCTAAAATCCGCGAACCGAGATGCCTTTCCGCTTCGGGAGCTTCGGGCTTCTCAGCAAACTGGAGATGTATAAAACCCCGCTTACAGAAAGCTCCACCGTCCACACCGTCGGCTTCAGACATCTCGAGACACGACCGGTCGTGTCTATTTCGATTTCAAAAATCAAAGCGTAGTCCTCGGTAGGACTTAATCTCGCGTTCGCGAACACCCACGCGCGTGCCGGCCGTCACGCGCGTGAGTGTTTTCCCTATTATTCGCGTACGGAAGCAAGGAGACATACCCTTCCCGCATATAATATAGATTATATGCAGAGAGGTTCCTTTAACTCCCGTGTAAAAATCCCACGATGATAGGTCCAGCGATCACCTAACTTGAAACAGAAAAAGAATAAAACAAAAAGAGATAATTATATGCAAAAAGCCGTTTATATATAAATATACATTTAAAATCAAAATACAATTAAAGAATAATATTAATAATTAATAAATAAATTAATGATTAAATAAAATAAAATAAAAAAACAAATATACAATTAAAACTTCCCTGCAAAAATTAATTTCACGATGATCGGTCCTTTCATGATCTAACCTGAAACAGAAATAAGTAACTTGAAACAGAAAAAGAATAAAACAGAAAGAGATAATTATATGCAAAAAGCCATTTATATATAAGTATACATTTGAAATCAAAATATAATTAAACAATAATATTAATAATTAATAAATAAATTAATGATTAAATAAAATAGAAAAAAAAACAAATATACAATTAAAACTTCCCTGTAAAAATTAATTTCACGATGATCGGTCCTTCGATGATCGGTTCTTCGATGATCGGTTCTTCGATGATCTGATCTGAAACAAAAAAAGGTTAAAAGAAGATGAGGACAAGAAGAAAGAAAAAATAAGAGGAGACGAAAATAACAAGAGAAAAAGGAAAAAAGAAGCCGAGAATAGTTTTGTAAGTGCGTGTGAGAAAAATAGAATTTCGAACGATGTGTGTGCTTCTCGAAGAACGTTTCACTCGATGAAAATCAGAATACCATAAGTGTATTCGATTTTTCATTAGTGAAAGAACGAAACCCGCCTAAGGCCCACACCCGAGGGCCCCTCCCAAGGGTCCCACCCGAGAAAAGATAAAGTAATTAATCAACAATTTAAAATAATTATTTAAACTATAACACGCAGCCATGCGCCGAGTAATACTGGAATCCTATTAGGTATCCTTCCTGTAAAAGTGAGCGGAGAATATGGTATATATTTAAATGTTCTTATTTCATTTGTATGTGCACCTTCGTTCAGTGCAATTTCGGTGTTTTCCGCAATTGCATTTTCTTATTCTGTGCACTTTTAGTTAGTGCACCTTCAGTGGTCCTCACAATTGCCATATTTTAAACGTTTCGAAATTATTACTTTAATATGAAACTTGATTTTATAAAAATAATATTACGAATTCAATTGAACTTTAGAAAAGAAAAATACACAAAAATTTGTTACTCGACTTTAATAATATCAGTATATAAAGTACGTAAAAATTCTATTCGCGTACGCGTGGCAATGTGAGAAGGGAGACGGAATGTCACGTCGTTTCAGTTTCTGGAAATTACATTATTATTATTCTAAAAGAGCATTTTGAGTGACAACATGGTAAAATTAAATTATGACTAAGAGCCATTTTCGAAGAGTTCTGTAAAACTTTCGAAAATAACTCAATAGTCTAATAGTTGCCCTCTTGAGCCACAATTTGTGGGGGCCTCTTCGGCATATAGCCTCTTCTTTGCTTCGTGCCCTAACAACTACTATAGATCATTTGAACTATCGTCAATGTCACGAAATTAAAACCATCAATTATTCTAAAACGTGGAAGAAAACTAATAAATCTAACGCAACTCTAAAGCAATCCTGAAACGAAAAATCGAGAAAGCACAGAAAGAGATACAGGAATTAATATATTAATTGCTGAAAATCCTATGCTAAAAATTGATTAAGTTATTCTATGTTCTACGCATTATGATTCTACAAGTCTCTTTGTCTTTTATCAAAGATTCTACTCTACTTTATTCTTTCAAAAGCAATGACTCTACTTTATTCCTTCAAAAACAATGACTCTACTGAGACTTTTCTTTTATTAATAAAACTAATTAATCTTTAATTAAAAATTTAATGAAAAATCATTGGACGCTCTTTCTTACAAGCAATTATTCGAATTATTGAAAAACAAATTACAAAATTTCACTTGTAATCCAGATACTATCCATCGCGAATATCTTCTTGCTTATTCATTATTAAAATTTGTGAATATCGCGATACTTTACTATTTTCGCGAGAGAAAATTATTTAAAAATGCATTTAAATATTCAAAATTTCAAATAATTATAATTAACGCGTTTAAGCAAGAAGACTCTATCCTGATCTAATAAATAAATCAAAAAATAACGAACCATTCACGAGTAAATTTCCGGATAAATTTACTCGTGGTCACTCATTGCTCTTCTACGAATTAAATACAACCAATCACTCGTGCCGATTCGGACCTTTCGTCCTCGACATGATTGAGTGATCGGAGGGACTTAAAAATTAACTTACTACTTAAGAAGTTCTGCGACGGCTCCAAAACACTGGACCGCGACTTAGGTCGAAATTGAGGGTGGATGATTTGTAGTTGGTTGAAAATGAGGTAGGTCGACATCGAAGTTGGTTGAGATCCTCTTCAGTGATGCACTGACTCTAACTCGCGATAGTTATTTATTAACGAACGATCACTGAATTTACTTAACGAAACTCTACTATATTTTATAAGTACAGTCTGTGCGACTGTTAAAAAATCAAAAAACTACGCGAACAAACACTGACTCTAAAGACTGCATTGCACGCAGTCTGTGCAAAAACACTTATGATTTAAATCGCGAAACGCGAACGAACAAACACTGCTTCTATTTCACGATAAATTTATTTTAGCGGTACTAACACTCGATTACATCATTGCAACGTGCGTGATTGTAACGGGTTCTGAAACAAAAATACAAACGAAATTGTTAGTATCACTGTTATAATGAAAACTGTATAACTAATTCAAGAAATATATGATAGAGAAATATACTTACTTTAAGTTTTCGTTAATACTCGCTCGAATGGTATCATGTGAAAATTTCTAAGTCCACTCGTGGAAATAGATTGTCAAAGTCCCCCGAAAGTGGAAAAATTTCTAAGTTCACTCGTGGCGCTAGATTGTCAAAGTATCTCGAAGGTGAGAAAATTTCTAAGTCCAATTTTGGAGATAGTTTGTCAAAGTCCCTGGAAGTGCAGAATCTAAGTCTGAAACAAAAGAAACAGTACAGAATTATGAAAATAAGAGTGATAGAAAATATACTTGCGTCAACTCTTCGTTAATTCTTGCTAGAGTGGCTTCCTGCGAAAATTTCTAAGTCCATTCGTGGAGATAGATTTTCAAAGTCTTCCGAAAGTGCAGAAATCTCTAAGTTCACTCGTGGCGATAGATTGTCAAAGTATCTCGAAGGTGCGAAAATTTCTAAGTCCGTTCGTGCAGATAGATTGTCAAAGTAGCACGAAGGTGAGAAAAATTCTAAGTCCAATTTTGGAGATAGTGTGTCAAAGTCCCTGGAAGTGCAGAATCTAAGTCTGAAACAAAAGAAACAGTACAGAATTATGAAAATATGAGTGATAGAAAAATATACTTACGTCGACTCTTGCTTAATTCTTGCTAGAGTGGCTTCCTGCGAAAATTACTAAGTTCTCTCGTTGAAGACCAAAACACAACTAAACCGGTAACTGTAAAAGTAAGTCAAAGGACCGTCTTTGTGTCGCCCCTCCAAGCCGACTATTCCCACTCCGCAACTTTAGTCTAAAATCCAACAAACTGTATAGAATATTGTACGCATGAGTGATACAGATATATATTTAAACTACCTGTATGTTAATAATCGCACGAACGGCCTCCGCGAAAATTTCTAAGTTCTCTCCTCGAAGACCAAAACACAACTGAACTGGTAACTGTAAAAGTAAGTCAAAGGACCGTCTTTGTTGTCGTCCCTCCAGGCCGACTATCCCCACTCCGCAACTTTAGTCTAAAATCCAACAAACTGTATAGAATATTGTACGCATGAGTGATACAGATATATATTTAAACTACCTGTATGTTAATAATCGCACGAACGGCCTCCGCGAAAATTTCTAAGTTCTCTCCTCGAAGACCAAAACACAACTGAACTGGTAACTGTAAAAGTAAGTCAAAGGACCGTCTTTGTTGTCGTCCCTCCAGGCCGACTATCCCCACTCCGCAACTTTAGTCTAAAATCCAACAAACTGTATAGAATATTGTACGCATGAGTGATACAGATATATATTTAAACTACCTGTATGTTAATAATCGCACGAACGGCCTCCGCGAAAATTTCTAAGTTCTCTCCTCGAAGACCAAAACACAACTGAACTGGTAACTGTAAAAGTAAGTCAAAGGACCGTCTTTGTTGTCGTCCCTCCAGGCCGACTATCCCCACTCCGCAACTTTAGTCTAAAATCCAACAAACTGTATAGAATATTGTACGCATGAGTGATACAGATATATATTTAAACTACCTGTATGTTAATAATCGCACGAACGGCCTCCGCGAAAATTTCTAAGTTCTCTCCTCGAAGACCAAAACACAACTGAACTGGTAACTGTAAAAGTAAGTCAAAGGACCGTCTTTGTTGTCGTCCCTCCAGGCCGACTATCCCCACTCCGCAACTTTAGTCTAAAATCCAACAAACTGTATAGAATATTGTACGCATGAGTGATACAGATATATATTTAAACTACCTGTATGTTAATAATCGCACGAACGGCCTCCGCGAAAATTTCTAAGTTCTCTCCTCGAAGACCAAAACACAACTGAACTGGTAACTGTAAAAGTAAGTCAAAGGACCGTCTTTGTTGTCGTCCCTCCAGGCCGACTATCCCCACTCCGCAACTTTAGTCTAAAATCCAACAAACTGTATAGAATATTGTACGCAAGAGTGATACAGATATATATTTAAACTACCTGTATGTTAATAATCGCACGAACGGCCTCCGCGAAAATTTCTAAGTTCTCTCCTCGAAGACCAAAACACAACTGAACTGGTAACTGTAAAAGTAAGTCAAAGGACCGTCTTTGTGTCGCCCCTCCAAGCCGACTATCCCCACTCCGCAACTTTAGTCTAAAATCCAACAAACTGTATAGAATATTGTACGCATGAGTGATACAGATATATATTTAAACTACCTGTTCGTTAATAATCGCACGAATAGCCTCCGCGAAAATTTCTAAGTTCTCTCCTCGAAGACCAAAACACAACTGAACTGGTAACTGTAAAAGTAAGTCAAAGGACCGTCTTTGTTGTCGTCCCTCCAGGCCGACTATCCCCATTCCGCAACTTTAGTCTAAAATCCAACAAACTGTATAGAATATTGTACGCAAGAGTGATACAGATATATATTTAAACTACCTGTATGTTAATAATCGCACGAACGGCCTCCGCGAAAATTTCTAAGTTCTCTCCTCGAAGACCAAAACACAACTGAACTGGTAACTGTAAAAGTAAGTCAAAGGACCGTCTTTGTGTCGCCCCTCCAAGCCGACTATCCCCACTCCGCAACTTTAGTCTAAAATCCAACAAACTGTATAGAATATTGTACGCATGAGTGATACAGATATATATTTAAACTACCTGTTCGTTAATAATCGCACGAATAGCCTCCGCGAAAATTTCTAAGTTCTCTCCTCGAAGACCAAAACACAACTGAACTGGTAACTGTAAAAGTAAGTCAAAGGACCGTCTTTGTTGTCGTCCCTCCAGGCCGACTATCCCCACTCCGCAACTTTAGTCTAAAATCCAACAAACTGTATAGAATATTGTACGCAAGAGTGATACAGATATATATTTAAACTACCTGTATGTTAATAATCGCACGAACGGCCTCCGCGAAAATTTCTAAGTTCTCTCCTCGAAGACCAAAACACAACTGAACTGGTAACTGTAAAAGTAAGTCAAAGGACCGTCTTTGTGTCGCCCCTCCAAGCCGACTATCCCCACTCCGCAACTTTAGTCTAAAATCCAACAAACTGTATAGAATATTGTACGCAAGAGTGATACAGATATATATTTAAACTACCTGTATGTTAATAATCGCACGAACGGCCTCCGCGAAAATTTCTAAGTTCTCTCCTCGAAGACCAAAACACAACTGAACTGGTAACTGTAAAAGTAAGTCAAAGGACCGTCTTTGTGTCGCCCCTCCAAGCCGACTATCCCCACTCCGCAACTTTAGTCTAAAATCCAACAAACTGTATAGAATATTGTACGCATGAGTGATACAGATATATATTTAAACTACCTGTATGTTAATAATCGCACGAACGGCCTCCGCGAAAATTTCTAAGTTCTCTCCTCGAAGACCAAAACACAACTGAACTGGTAACTGTAAAAGTAAGTCAAAGGACCGTCTTTGTGTCGCCCCTCCAAGCCGACTATCCCCACTCCGCAACTTTAGTCTAAAATCCAACAAACTGTATAGAATATTGTACGCAAGAGTGATACAGATATATATTTAAACTACCTTTATGTTAATAATCGCACGAACGGCCTCCGCGAAAATTTCTAAGTTCTCTCCTCGAAGACCAAAACACAACTGAACTGGTAACTGTAAAAGTAAGTCAAAGGACCGTCTTTGTGTCGCCCCTCCAAGCCGACTATCCCCACTCCGCAACTTTAGTCTAAAATCCAACAAACTGTATAGAATATTGTACGCATGAGTGATACAGATATATATTTAAACTACCTGTATGTTAATAATCGCACGAACGGCCTCCGCGAAAATTTCTAAGTTCTCTCCTCGAAGACCAAAACACAACTGAACTGGTAACTGTAAAAGTAAGTCAAAGGACCGTCTTTGTTGTCGTCCCTCCAGGCCGACTATCCCCACTCCGCAACTTTAGTCTAAAATCCAACAAACTGTATAGAATATTGTACGCATGAGTGATACAGATATATATTTAAACTACCTGTATGTTAATAATCGCACGAACGGCCTCCGCGAAAATTTCTAAGTTCTCTCCTCGAAGACCAAAACACAACTGAACTGGTAACTGTAAAAGTAAGTCAAAGGACCGTCTTTGTTGTCGTCCCTCCAGGCCGACTATCCCCACTCCGCAACTTTAGTCTAAAATCCAACAAACTGTATAGAATATTGTACGCAAGAGTGATACAGATATATATTTAAACTACCTGTATGTTAATAATCGCACGAACGGCCTCCGCGAAAATTTCTAAGTTCTCTCCTCGAAGACCAAAACACAACTGAACTGGTAACTGTAAAAGTAAGTCAAAGGACCGTCTTTGTGTCGCCCCTCCAAGCCGACTATCCCCACTCCGCAACTTTAGTCTAAAATCCAACAAACTGTATAGAATATTGTACGCATGAGTGATACAGATATATATTTAAACTACCTGTATGTTAATAATCGCACGAACGGCCTCCGCGAAAATTTCTAAGTTCTCTCCTCGAAGACCAAAACACAACTGAACTGGTAACTGTAAAAGTAAGTCAAAGGACCGTCTTTGTGTCGCCCCTCCAAGCCGACTATCCCCACTCCGCAACTTTAGTCTAAAATCCAACAAACTGTATAGAATATTGTACGCAAGAGTGATACAGATATATATTTAAACTACCTTTATGTTAATAATCGCACGAACGGCCTCCGCGAAAATTTCTAAGTTCTCTCCTCGAAGACCAAAACACAACTGAACTGGTAACTGTAAAAGTAAGTCAAAGGACCGTCTTTGTGTCGCCCCTCCAAGCCGACTATCCCCACTCCGCAACTTTAGTCTAAAATCCAACAAACTGTATAGAATATTGTACGCATGAGTGATACAGATATATATTTAAACTACCTGTATGTTAATAATCGCACGAACGGCCTCCGCGAAAATTTCTAAGTTCTCTCCTCGAAGACCAAAACACAACTGAACTGGTAACTGTAAAAGTAAGTCAAAGGACCGTCTTTGTTGTCGTCCCTCCAGGCCGACTATCCCCACTCCGCAACTTTAGTCTAAAATCCAACAAACTGTATAGAATATTGTACGCATGAGTGATACAGATATATATTTAAACTACCTGTATGTTAATAATCGCACGAACGGCCTCCGCGAAAATTTCTAAGTTCTCTCCTCGAAGACCAAAACACAACTGAACTGGTAACTGTAAAAGTAAGTCAAAGGACCGTCTTTGTTGTCGTCCCTCCAGGCCGACTATCCCCACTCCGCAACTTTAGTCTAAAATCCAACAAACTGTATAGAATATTGTACGCAAGAGTGATACAGATATATATTTAAACTACCTGTATGTTAATAATCGCACGAACGGCCTCCGCGAAAATTTCTAAGTTCTCTCCTCGAAGACCAAAACACAACTGAACTGGTAACTGTAAAAGTAAGTCAAAGGACCGTCTTTGTGTCGCCCCTCCAAGCCGACTATCCCCACTCCGCAACTTTAGTCTAAAATCCAACAAACTGTATAGAATATTGTACGCATGAGTGATACAGATATATATTTAAACTACCTGTTCGTTAATAATCGCACGAATAGCCTCCGCGAAAATTTCTAAGTTCTCTCCTCGAAGACCAAAACACAACTGAACTGGTAACTGTAAAAGTAAGTCAAAGGACCGTCTTTGTTGTCGTCCCTCCAGGCCGACTATCCCCACTCCGCAACTTTAGTCTAAAATCCAACAAACTGTATAGAATATTGTACGCAAGAGTGATACAGATATATATTTAAACTACCTGTATGTTAATAATCGCACGAACGGCCTCCGCGAAAATTTCTAAGTTCTCTCCTCGAAGACCAAAACACAACTGAACTGGTAACTGTAAAAGTAAGTCAAAGGACCGTCTTTGTGTCGCCCCTCCAAGCCGACTATCCCCACTCCGCAACTTTAGTCTAAAATCCAACAAACTGTATAGAATATTGTACGCATGAGTGATACAGATATATATTTAAACTACCTGTTCGTTAATAATCGCACGAATAGCCTCCGCGAAAATTTCTAAGTTCTCTCCTCGAAGACCAAAACACAACTGAACTGGTAACTGTAAAAGTAAGTCAAAGGACCGTCTTTGTTGTCGTCCCTCCAGGCCGACTATCCCCACTCCGCAACTTTAGTCTAAAATCCAACAAACTGTATAGAATATTGTACGCAAGAGTGATACAGATATATATTTAAACTACCTGTATGTTAATAATCGCACGAACGGCCTCCGCGAAAATTTCTAAGTTCTCTCCTCGAAGACCAAAACACAACTGAACTGGTAACTGTAAAAGTAAGTCAAAGGACCGTCTTTGTGTCGCCCCTCCAAGCCGACTATCCCCACTCCGCAACTTTAGTCTAAAATCCAACAAACTGTATAGAATATTGTACGCAAGAGTGATACAGATATATATTTAAACTACCTGTATGTTAATAATCGCACGAACGGCCTCCGCGAAAATTTCTAAGTTCTCTCCTCGAAGACCAAAACACAACTGAACTGGTAACTGTAAAAGTAAGTCAAAGGACCGTCTTTGTGTCGCCCCTCCAAGCCGACTATCCCCACTCCGCAACTTTAGTCTAAAATCCAACAAACTGTATAGAATATTGTACGCATGAGTGATACAGATATATATTTAAACTACCTGTTCGTTAATAATCGCACGAATAGCCTCCGCGAAAATTTCTAAGTTCTCTCCTCGAAGACCAAAACACAACTGAACTGGTAACTGTAAAAGTAAGTCAAAGGACCGTCTTTGTGTCGCCCCTCCAAGCCGACTATCCCCACTCCGCAACTTTAGTCTAAAATCCAACAAACTGTATAGAATATTGTACGCATGAGTGATACAGATATATATTTAAACTACCTGTATGTTAATAATCGCACGAACGGCCTCCGCGAAAATTTCTAAGTTCTCTCCTCGAAGACCAAAACACAACTGAACTGGTAACTGTAAAAGTAAGTCAAAGGACCGTCTTTGTTGTCGTCCCTCCAGGCCGACTATCCCCACTCCGCAACTTTAGTCTAAAATCCAACAAACTGTATAGAATATTGTACGCATGAGTGATACAGATATATATTTAAACTACCTGTATGTTAATAATCGCACGAACGGCCTCCGCGAAAATTTCTAAGTTCTCTCCTCGAAGACCAAAACACAACTGAACTAGTATCTGTAAGAGGCAGTCGAAGGCCCGTCTTTGTTTTCCTCTCTCGCAGCCCACTATCCCCACTTCGCAATTTGAATCTAAAGCAAGATAAATCGTATAGAAAATTAGAAAAAATGTTTGAATGTAAATGTACTTACATTGACTCTTCTCTATTACTTCCGAAGAACGTGTACTACGAGAACTGCGATGTGTACTACAAGAACTGCGATGTGTAGTCGTCGGAATACGTAGCAAGACTGAACCATTTATATGGAACCATAATCGGTCGAACGCTTGACTTTGTTGTCAACTCGGGAAGCCCAGTATCCCCACTCCACAATTTCATTCTAAACCGAAATAAATCGTGTAGAATATTGGAAGAATGAGAGATATAATTATGTACTTACATTGACTCTTCTCTATTACTTCCGAAGAACGTGTACTACGAGAACTGCGATGTGTACTACAAGAACTGAGATGTGTAGTCGTCGGAATACGCAGCAAGACTGAACCATTTATATGGAACCATAATCGGTCGAACGCTTGACTTTGTTGTCATCTCGGGAAGCCCAGTATCCCCACTCCACAATTTCATTCTAAACCGAAATAAATCGTGTAGAATATTGGAAGAATGAGAGATATAATTATGTACTTACATTGACTGTTCTCTATTACTTCCAAAGAATGCATATTACACGAACTGCGATGTGCACTCGTCGGCATACAAAAGGAAACTAACAAAATAATAGTCAAAGTAAATAAAAGTCGTATATGTTCGTATTACGCAAAGGCAATGATCGCAAAACGAAAATTTCAAAGTATTAAAATTATAAACTAGTTATTTTATTTCTCTCACGTATCGATCTTTGTAATGTTAAAGGAATATAGTATTGTTTAAATATTAATCTTTGTATTGTGCAAATATTAGAAACTGTTTAAATAAGTGTAAAATTATCGAAAATATTAATTTCTGAGCTTTCGCCTTTGAAAAGATTCGATATTCAAAAGAAAACTAATTCGAAATCTTATGTAGCTATATAGTAAATATGTACAAGCAAATAAAAAAGTATTGGTTTGTGCTTACCTTCGCATTGAAAGAATTTTTCTAAAAGATTATGGATGCAGCATATCAATTCACACAGGTTTGTGCATTCGCAGCTTGGAGACAATGTTTTATTCTCGGTTCCATGTATTTGTGTGAATGTGTCCAATATCTGTGTGACAGCAAACGAGAGTGAATATTTTTGTCCCCATATTTTGCGATGAAATATAAATTTTTGCAAGAAATGATATTGGTCGATGTGCTAATGCTTTTTAGAATTTATACAGATCAGTAATGTTCGAAAATCTACACGAAATCCTTTTTTTTTTCTTCCCTTATTCAGATGAATTTCTTCTTCGTTGCAGCTTTTTCTTCTTCCAAAACGATTAGAACTTCTGGCTACCAACGAATACATAATAAATACTCTCGAACAAACATTATTTATTAATTAATATTTTTAGATCAATCTATAGGCAAATATAATTGAATATCATTCTTTTCAAACATTTACAAGAGATATTGATCATAGAAAAGATAAATTCTTTGATTATTCCATTTATTAATTAATTATCTTTTGACACCTGAAGTAAAAGACAGAAGAAATCTAGGTATATCATTACGCGGGTATTTGGCGGGAATCTACGTATTTGGCGGGAATTTTATATAACTTAATAGAAAGTAATAAGACGTTTGATAACAATTTTCAATGTTTTCTTTGCGATTGAATATTATATTTTGTGCTATTTTTCAATAAAATGTTAAGAAAAATTAATATATTTATTAATGCGTAATATTTCTAAAATGACGTAATATGTATGTACAACGCGAAGATGCACCTTCACGGTGTAGATGACGCCATTGCTGCTTCAGTTCGTACCAACCAAATACGTCTCCCCGTTACAAGTAATTAGGAGATTTTTTCCAACGTACACTTTATTATTAAACACCAATCGATAGCTAAGTAAGCGATTTTCAAAAAGCCTCATTCTCAAATCGGAACATCGTTGCGTTTAAAAGATATTCGCGAAAATAAAATCGGTCTCGTTGATCCCCGGGAAGCTATTGCATTGTACTTTTTTTTCTATTTTCCAGCTTAATTTTTTCAATATCGATACTTCTCCCGCTTTTTAACAATACTCTGATCAATAATTTTGCGTTTATAATCATGATAGATTGATATTTTATATTATATTCGATTTTCACACACATACACACGTATATGGATATTTTTACAGATTATATATACACATACACTTTTTTAATCTTCTTCTTTTTTCACACATACACTTTTAATTTTATTCTGTATTAATATGAGATTTCACATTTTTCAGATTGTCAAGAATTTCACGAGATAAGACAGAGTATCGAATTAGAATGAGTGTCAGTGTATCGTTCTTCGTCTTCCAGAATCAAGACGTACGTCGTTTGAAGGATCAACAGCTACTACCGCTAAGCGAACTTCTTTCTTTGTCTTCTGAGCAACTGTGAAAAATGAAAAAACGTAATCTGTGAGAATGTGTAAATACTAGACGTTTCGGAGAGTTGGTTATGTGTAATATACGTATATGTGTGTATATGTGATACGATTATTACGAATGTGTTGGTGTGTTGTTCCGAGCTCGACAATCGTTTGCATCTGTGTGTTTTCTATCTTTTTCTGTCATTTGCTTTCGCTTCGAATACAGAGAAGAAGAAATAAATTAGGTTAGTAAGCCAATTCAGTTCTTGTTTTTTATATATGTTAGTACTGCCCAAAAATAATGAATAGTTTTCGTGATCGCTTTTTAATTCTCGTCGTCTATATACATTTTAATGATCAGTTCTCTACATATCTATTTACATATGTATTATTTCTCCTTCTTTCCTTTCTTTTCGATTCTCGATTATATATAATTATTATCGACACACGATACATTACTTCGATCATAAATTATGTAATTATCCGATATGTCTAAATAAAAATTCAAAGAAGTATTACTTTTTTCAAATATATATATATATATATATATATATATATATATATATATATATATATATATATTACGCATCAATACATAAATTCATCGAATTATTTTGATTTAACAATTACTCATTATTTCGCGTAATGTATAAAGCATAGGGATAACCTTGTAATACAAATGCGTATCTATTTAACGTTTCTATATCTTTAAAAAATATAATATTTTCATTAAAAAATTATTGTCTATGTTTAATATTCGAATTAATTACATTTGTCATCCATATCGTATTATCTACATACTTATATTATATTTTTTATTATTTTTCCTTGAAAAATATAATATTTGATTTGATTCGATTGTACCTATGATGACGTCATCGAATTATAGGGACTACTTTCCTTCCTTGTCACTAGTCTCATCGCCATTTTGGACGCAGTGACAAGTGTACACGGTGTTTCGTCGCTCCGCATAATTACAGGTAATTAGTAAATTTTTTCTAACATACACTCTTTTCCTATATATCAATCGATAGCCAAACACGCGATTTTCATGAGGCCGCATTCGCAAGTCTGGGTATCATCGCGTTAAAAAGATATTCGCGAAAATAAGATCAGCCTCTCGTAGATTGCCCAGGGAGCTTTCGCGTAGTATTTTTTCTTCTATTTTCCTGTTTTATTCTCGCAATATTAATACTTCTCTCGCTGTTTAATGATACTCTGATCAATAATTTTGCATTAATAGTTGTGATCGATTGATATTTTGTATTAAATTCGATTTTCATATATGATCATACACACTCACACACACATACATACATGCATGCACGCACACAAACAGGAATACGATCATATATATACACAATAAGTATACGATCATATATATTTACATATGGTATACGATCATAAATGTGTATGTATATATAGGTATACAACATATATAATGATTACACACACACACATCATTTATGGATATTCCCTACACATATTACGCACACACTTTTAATCTTGTCCTGTAGTAATATGATCTTACTTTTTTCAGATTTTCAAGAATTCCCAAGCTGCAGTACAAAGCATCGAATATTTCCAGTGTTTCCTTTTCTTCAATAGATATAGGTAAGTTTATTTTATTTTAATAAATATAGCGAGGTTTAATAGAAAGAGATAGGTAACATACGACATGGAAGTTACATTAGATTGTGTATTTCTAAACATTCTTCGATCAATATCAAAACAAAAACAGTCGAGTGTTCCAACTCTCTCAAGGCCACATAAGAGATCTTTATTTCTATATAACATTTGGACGAGTACAGACGAAAGCAGATTAACTTCGGCATCGCATTTATTTCTGCTATTATTTTATTTTAGAAAATTTATTACATTTTTATTAATAATTGGATTTCCGTATGCAGTTACTTCCAAGCAGTGAGATTTAGGCAATCGATATTGTTTGAGTTTGTGTTTTAAGATACAAAGCAAGCAATATCGAGCAAATGGCTGCATACTTTGATACAGTTCAAAAATACTTAGCTTTTAATAATTTCAATTTTCATAATGTACTAAATTATGTTTTAGTGAAACGCACTGAAAAATTCTAATTTCTTTATTATTTTTATTTGTTCTTGATTATTTTCATTGACTTTTATTTATTTTTATTAACTTTTTTCATATTAAATATTATATTTTCTATTCTACTTATGTTCACTATTATATGCGCATATTTTTAAATTAAAAATCTGTTTTTAAATACATATAATGAAACAAAGAAAGATAGTATATAAATAATAGCTTTAAAGTATCTCTACCAATTGCTAAATAATTCTTTGAATTGAAATTCTTGGAAATGAATCTCCGGCTAGCAACAAAAGAAAAAGCGTGATATTATTCTGTTGTAGGTATATCTATATACGTGTATTTGTATACGCTACACTGTACGCAGTATTTAGGAGGTACCGACAATAGCACATGTAAACAATCAAAGGACGACTAAGAGGACGACCAAGAGGACGACTTTCTTAGTTCATTTCTACACATTCTTCGTTTGTATCAGCAGCCGTCCAGACGTGTTCAGACTTGTTCCTGCTTCTTCAATTTTGGTTCGTCTAATTTCTCATTTACATTATATATAATATTTTATAAGTTTCATTTAATCATTTACAGCTTATTAATCTTATTTTATATCATATTAGATTTCGATATATAATATAGCATTTATATATTGAATATGCAAATCACATTTACGTGCATAATCTTATTCTCTATTAATAATAGTTTGGATATTTTCAAGTAATTATTCATCATATTGACCAATATAATATTCACCATTGAATTTGAAATTTTCACTAACAAACTATTTATTGTGTTATACGATTTCATTACGTGTTTTGTCGTAGTCCCATTGTAAGTTTCTATGCCCTATTATATCCAGAACTTTTATTATATAATATTTTATTTTTTTTTAAGAAATTTATATATGGATCCCCATACGCAGCTACCTCCTTGTGGTGGGATTCGGAAATCGGTATTGCGAACGTTCGTATATTTTATATTATACAACGTACGCACTACCGGGCCAAAGGCTGACGTTCGGTGTATTAGGAAATAATTTTGATTAAATATTAATTTATTAAAAATTTGTTGAAATATATCTTACATTGAATTTAAAGAATATTAAGAAACACCGAGAATAATGAAAATGTAATTAAAGTATAATAAAAGTTGAATTAAAATAGAATAAAATTTCAAGATGCGTTTAATCGTTTAATTAATATTATAAATATTATAATTTCAATTTTACTGCTCCTTGTGTAGTTTTACTTTAATGCTATATCTATTCTGATTTATAGGTATCCACGCAATTAGTATACTTCTGTGAACATATCCCTATCGCGATTAAATCTATTTTTAAACGATAGATACAACGCGATTTTGATCGTTTGCTTTTACATATTCATTTATTTTAATATAGCTTACAAGTTTGCAGTTACATCTTTTGAATAGTATTTCTTTATTATTATTATAGCATATACAAAAGATGTAATATAAATTTATAATTTTAAATCATGTAATTTGAATAACATGATATATGATATTTAATATTGAATATTTAATATTTAATATATGATATTTAATAGAATATATACGCCACAGCTTGCTTTAACAATTTTTATTCAACAGGTCTTCAGTTGTTGATCGCGCGCAATGCGATCATAGAGTCAGTGTTTGTGCGAAGTAATTTGATTGTTTTGCAACCAAACAGGTTGCTTTAAAAATAAAATAAAATAAAATCGCGAATTAGAGTCAGTGTTGTTCGCCGATAAAAATTTCTCGGTCGCGTTAGTAAATCAAAAAACAAGAATTTATGTTATATTCTTGTTAAAATCACATGTTCGCCGCGTTGTTAGAATCATTAACACACTTTCGGCCAATTCGGTGGAAGAGGATGCGTTGCGAAAAATATTGTTATGGTCGAAAGTGTGAATTTAAAAATTCATCCTCTTCATCTTTACCGACGATTGTAAAGCTTCGTCTGGATACAATTACATGTAAGTATATATCTTTCTTCCAATTGTAACTTCTCTTTGTCGTTTCATATTTCATACATTTCTTTTTAATCATTTTCATTCATTCACATTGATTCGATATGAAACGTATAATTAATCCTTTTTTATACCTTTTTGTATTACAGATTCATCAATTCATCGATTCAACGATTCAATGATAATTTCAATCAACTTCACGACATCATTCAACCTCCTACGAGGGGGACGAGTGTTTTGGAGCCATCGCAGAACTTCTTAAGTAGTGAGTGAAAAATTTTAAGTTCCTCTGGTGCCCATCATGCCGAGGATGAAAGGTCCTTATCGGCACGGGTTACTGGTTGTATTCGTAGACGTCCCATGTCCGAAACGAGCAAAAGTGTCCGTGATTAAAATCTTTGATTTTATTCACGAGTGATTCCCTATACGTGTAATTAGTTATTTTCTTATGAATATTTTATTATTATTATTATATATATATATATATAGCTCAGGCCAGGGTCTTCTTGTTTCAAAGTCGTTTAATTTACAGTGCTGTTTATTAGCACTTTTCTCTCTTCGTTTTTGTTCGCGATATTAGTAATGAAATCGGGCATTAATTTACCCGATTTCGTATAAAGCATATAACGTGGTCTACGTTACATGCATTGCTCCGTACTTAGTCCATTTAATCGCGATTTACTTCGATATTTCAAAATATCGATTTACCAACAAATGAGCAAGAAGACAAACCCCTTCCGCGACGGATAGATTCTGGAAGTTAAGTGGTGGATTATAATCCCGTTCTTTCATTAGAACAGCCATTTGATGAAAGGAGTCGTCCGAGGTTTTTTTATTAAAATTATATATTTCTTAATAATGAAATTTCATAACTGCATAATGCGTATGCATTATATATGAGCTATGTGCATACTTCATCCCTCCATGTCAACGACTGCCTACCGCGGGTCGCTCAAAGGCCCTTAAGCGGTGTATACAGGTGGGGTTGCAAAACTATTTTTGCCACTTATTATTTTTTTACCACTTTTAGTGGTAAAACCCATATGTGGTGGTCACACTCATATGTGGTGACCGCCTACCATCATCCATCCTTGTTTGAGCTCTTGCTAATAAGACGTGCAAAGAGACTCTAGAGTCACAGTCCGCTTAAATTTTATATATATATGTTTTTATATATATTTTTATATATTTTTTTATATATATTATAAATTAATCATTTTTTAGCTCAGGATTTTCAGCACTAATATACTAATACCCCTTTCTCCCCCCATGCTTTCTGCGTTCTCATCTATGCGTTTAATCCAGGTGTTACTCGTATGGATGAGAAACAGTCAGTGTGGATTTAGTTTTAAGTTTCCTTTTCAGCGGCTGTCATTGTGCTGGTGATTGCACGGTGTACCTTGCACTTGTATGTGCGTTTTAGGAAGTGCATTGTACATCGTTTCGCGATAACTTTTAAATAAATATATTATATATCTAATATATAATTATATTAATATCGGTTTGCATAGTAGTTACCACATTTTTGTGGAAAATTTTTAAATACTCGTATATATTACTAGTATCTGTATGTATACTAGTATGTACTAGTATTTTTGCTTTAGTCATATATGCAATAATCATTAGCCTTGGCAGTCGATTTCAGCAATTGGTACGTACTCCCAATATATTAGAAAAAACACGCGGTTGAACTAGGGTGTCGGAGGTGCCCCGGGGCATGCTCTCTAGTGTAGGCTTTTGCACCCTGGTGGAGTGTGAGAGAACCGTGGAGTGTATGTGTTGGTGTGAATGTTTGCACTTTTTAAATATAGGTCATAGGCAGGCAGGTAGCATACTTTTCTGAGTGAATGTTTCAATTCATTTTAAGCAGGTAGGGACCGGGTAAGGATGCGATTCCCACTCAGGAGTGGGAAGTCCTTTCTCCGGGGATTTGTGAAGTTTCAGCAAATTTTACGATCTTTCAGCATGGCTGAACTTTATCTTTTTGTATTTTTTTTTTATTTTTTTTTTTCTTACATTTTTTGCTGACACTTTGCATTGCGCGATATATCAGTATCAAACAGTTCGAAAAACTTTGCACCCAATGAGAACATCAGATACATTCCATATCTTTTGAACTTAGCAAAGGATTTTGAATTTGTTCGATACTTAGTTTTAAATTAATTCTTGCACTTCGCGATTTTTAAAATATTTACCATCTATATATTTCTTATTTAGAAATAGAATATACCTGCATAAGTAAAATGAAAGTATTACAGTTCTTGTGATCTTGACATTTTACCGAAACTATATCCATTTTCTAAGTGCAACGAGTTAATATTAGTATGTAATAGGTTCATCGAATAGAATGAATATTATATCTGCTGGAGCATTCGATTAAATGTGCCTGTGTTATTGTGTACGGTTGGTGGATTCTTTGAGTCCATTAATCGTCCACAGGCTAGGATAGCTTTACGGTTTAGTTCGAATATTTATACACGAATATTTTTCTTTTATTTTTTTAATCGGTTAAATAAATAAATAAATACAAATCGTTAGAAAATCGAGACGCACCTAGGCAGAGTAGAAAACGCAGTTGAGAATACGTGTTGGGACTCGTCAGTGCCGTTTGGGGTGATTCATTCGCGAATTTTGCCATACTACAGTGGTTATACTATTTAGAAGAGATCGATACTTTACGTTGCAAGCGCTTACCGCTCGTTAGGTTAAGAAAAAAAAAAAAAAAAGAAAAAGAAAAAAGAAAAAACAGAACAACCTGCGTGCGAAAATGTGTTTTCACTTCCCAACCCCTTAGCTTACGACTGTTGCGTCTCGTTCAATTCGTGCTTTTACACGAGTGGTTTGAGTCTTGTTGCGTAAAGTGAGATCAGGTCGGGATTAGGTCGGTTTAGCTTAGGGACGATTTCATTCTTGTAGTAGCAACCACTGCAGTATGTCAATCTTTGTGGGTGCGTTGCTTCGAACGGTAGGGCGTTTTTTGATGCGTAAACTTATCTTGCGTCGCACGTAAGGAATGCTCCAATGCAGTGGTTAGGGCACGAAGCAAGAAGCGGCTATGTGCTGAAGAGGCCCCCACATAATGTGGCTCAAGAGGGCAACTATCGACTACAAGTCATTTTTCAAAGGTGGTCGGTATGTCGAACCCTTCGTTAATGGCTTGTGGTCTTATCAAAATCCCTTTTACCCTTTACCACGTTGACACTTATGCTCGTAGTAGTTTGTTCCTGGATGGAGATGATGGACCATTCCATCTCCTTGCTACGGTGTTCCGCACTCGCGTTCGTGAAAACTTAGAAATTTTGCGATTAGAGTCAAGCTTTTGCAGTTATTAATTATTAGAGTCATTGCAATCTTTTGTTAAAGTACAGTCGAGTCATTGTATTTTTTAAAAGTAGAGTCAGTTTTTTATTTCAGAGTAGAGTCAAGCCCTTTGCATTTTCTATTTTTATTTTTATTTATTTTTTTCTGATTAAAGTCAAGCCCTCCCTCTTTTCATTTTAAATTAAAGTCGAGTCCTTGCATTTTTTTTTTTTAAATTAGTCGAGTCATTGCATTTTCTGTTTTAAATTAATATCGAGTCCTTGCATTTTTTCTTCTTAAATTAAAGTCGAGTCCTTGCATTGTAAAATTTTAAATTAGTCTTTTCTTGAAATAAATTTTTAGTTATAAAAATAGAGTCACGCTCGTTAAATATTGTGTGGACGTTCGTGGCCTGCAGCAGCATTGCACTCAGGAGTGCATTTGGATACCCAAGCATGTTGATTTTTAATTCAGAATAATCATATTTTAATCAAATTTTTCATGTTCATAATTTCATAATGCGTATGTATATATACGAGATATATGCATATTTCAATGTCAACACAGCTCTACCACGAGTTGCAAAATGACTCTTATGTGGTAATCATTATCGTTATCATCTCCATCCTCACCCTCATTATCTTTTTGCAATATGATTCTGATTATTCTGATTAATCTGATTAATCTGATTATTCTGATTATTCTGTTTATTTTGGTTATTCTGATTAAAAATCTACAAGACTTGATGATGAATTGAAATACCTGCATTCAGGAATGCAGATGAATATATAAAATGGCAGCCAGCACTCAGGAGTGCATATTAAAATATGTCAAGAGTATGCATTTTTATTCCAAAATTATTAACAAATGAATATGATATGAAAGATTTAATAAATATATATGAGAGAGAGAGAAAGAGAGAGGAGAAAGAGGGAGAAAGTAAGAGTATTTTTATTATATATATGAAAGTTTCATAAGAAATATTAAGAAAATATAACGAATGATACAAAGATTATTAACAAATGTTTATACATATTTGAAAGAAATATAAATATTTTTTGGAATAAAAAGGTATAACTCTTGGTATATAAATAAAACGAATAAAATGGCTTGCCTGCACTCAGGAGTGCATGTGAAAAGTTCACAGTAAGTACATGATTGCATTCAGGAATGCAAATGAACAAACTATAGTAAAGATATACATTTCATATTCGGGATAATCAAAGATAAATGAATGCACTAATAAGGATACTTAATGAAGAAATATATAAATACGTTGAACTCTGGTGATATTTTTTTCATTATACGATATTAAACGTGTCTAACAATAAATAAATGAAATTTTATTTTATTCCATATATAATAATTGAATGAATTTAAATGGTGCAAATGAATTAAAGGAAAATTTGAATTATTCCGATAAGAGATGTATAAGTCTTGCTAGATGAATAAAGCGACATAAATGGCAGCCAGCACTCAGGAGTGCATATTAAAGTATGTCAAGGCTATACATTTTTATTTCAAAATTATCAACAAATGAATATTAAATGAGAGAATTACTAAGTATATATGGAGGAGAAAGAAAGAGAGAGAGTATTTTATATATATATATATATATATATATATATATATATATATATATATATATAGATATATAAAAGGTTTATAAGAAATGATGAGAAGATATAATGAATGACATAAAGATTATTAAGAAATATATATGTGTGTATGTGTGGGAGAAATATGATTATTTTTTTGAAATAAAAATGCATGTCTTGGTATATAAATGAAGCGATTGAAATGGCTTGCCTGCACTCAGGAGTGCATATAATAGGTCATAGTAAATACATGCCTGCATTCAGGAATGCAGATGAACATATTATAGTAAGGATATACATTTCTTGTTTCGAGTGATCAAAATGAAAATGCACTTATGATATAATAAATAAATATTTAAATATTCTAATCTTATTATTTTTTTTAAGGAATAATATTTATTTAATAATAAATAAAGATTATTTCATACTCTTTGTAATATAGTAATATATTTATATTTAAACAGAGTGCAAGTGAATGAAAGGAAAATTTGAATTATTCTAAATTAGAAATGTATAAATCTTGCTGAGCGAGCGATATGATACAAAAATAACAGCCTTGCACTCAGGAGTGCACAAAATATGTCAAGAATGTACATTTCTATTCCAAATTATTTAAACACGATTATCAAATTAAATGGTCCACAGATATATAAGAAATATATTTTTTTTTTGTATATGTACATATATATGACAGATTCATAAGAAATATGAAGAAAAAATAATGAATGATATGACGATGAATTTATAGGAAATATTTATGTATATAGTAAGTAAATATGATTATTTTTTGGAATAAAAATGCATATATCTTGGTATATAAATGAAACGAATGAAAAGGCTGACCACACTCAGGAGTGTGAGCGAAAGTAGTTCAGAGTAAGAACAGGTTTGCATTCAGGAATGCACTGGATACTCAAGCATATAGATTTTTATATCAGATTAATTTTGAATTTTTTATATAATTATTAGTAAATCAATAATTCTTTTCGTACCTTTTTTATATATACTCACTTTTTGATGATTATATATTTATATATATATTTTATCCAATGCCAACGTAGTCTTATCACAAGTTGTAGGATGGCTCATTTATTGTAAGAGTCATTTTATGACTTGTATAAATATAATCATCATCTTATATAAATTCTAATTATTGATTAAAAATCTATAAGACTTGATGTAGTTAGGAAAGTTAGGATCTGTTAAAGCAAGCATTGGTGATAAAACAAATTCATAAGAATAATATGCAAGAATATATTAAAACTATTTTGTCTGTAATATTTGTGTAATATTTTTATACATAATCTTATTTTCCTCTTTCAGATTTCCTATTTCATTACTATTTTATATACATATACAAACTACATAGTTTTAAAATTGTGAAATTGTATTAGTATATTTTTTTTAATTTAATAGATAAAAACGTGTCTTACATATAAACGATTTAATACGTACATCAGACACAATGTAACTGCATATTTCGCGTTAGTATAAACTTTATGATAGAAGATACATATAATCTATTAATTAAATACAGATCTGATCTCGTTATGGATATGTTTATGGCGGTATACAAAATTGTGTATGTATTTTATAATACAACACAAGGTGTAGTATACTTTTGTTCTTTTCACTTTTTCTTTTTTTTTTTTTAACGCGATTTAATTCATAAATATTGTGAAATATTTACAATTCTTTTTTTTTCTTTTCATAACGTGTCTTGAATAATTTACAACATATATTTATAATTGCATTAAACAGTTGACTATTTATTGTTGTGCAATTCTTTCTTTATATATATTTCTATATATTTGTATATAAAATCGACGCATAATTTTATATTTTTATTTAAATGTAAAACATATTTTCTAATGCATCGAGAATTCGATACATTCAACGCCAATTTTATGACTTTTTTTGCTTTTATTTCAGCATTACAATCCATGGTTATATATATGTATATACAGTTTTTTATTTATTAAATTATAAAAATGATATAAATTATAAAAATATACATGGATTGTAGATACAATTTTGTTTTTCCACACATGCCCTTTTATATAGTTTTTTGTTACAGAGAGGTGACATCTTTGCGTTTCAATATTAAATATTGCAAAATATCTCTTCATATATCAGTGAGTATTAACAACAGTGTTAAAAATAATATTTCAAGATTCGTTATATCATCATAATGGTATGTGGTATAAAAATAAATTGATAAAGATTATGAGTATATTATATAAAATAGATTTGTGTTTCAGGTTTCTCAGATGCTTTAGTTAACAAAAAATCCAAGCAAAATAATAATATGGAGATTTAATTAATTATTGAGACTTTGAATGAAGAATTGGAATTATAAAAAATAAAAAGCAATGAAGCACGAATTGTTCCCTTTTTTTTTCTTTTTTTTTTCATTTAAAATATTTAAAAAATTTTCAATCGATTTAAACAGAGTTGATTTCTGTTTCAGGAAATATCATTTAAATTGGCAAGATCCGATTCCACTCTTCGTTGGTTATTCTTCTCATATTTGAGAGTGTGTGTGCGTATGTGTGTACATGTAAAATAATTATTAGTTTGATGTTTGATTTTTAGAAAATAATAAAATTATAAATTTCTTATTTCCACAGGCTATTTGTTCATCGTATAAAATTTGCATATTGATTTTCTTTACTTCTTGTTTAATTGTAAAATATTTTTGATGTTTTATGTTCACAGGTGACTGCTGATTTATTGTATGAAATTCGCACATTATTACAATTACTTCTTATTTAATTATGAAATGTTTTTTGATGTTTTATATTTACAGGTGACTGCTGATTTATTATATGAAATTCCCACATTATTTCAATTGCTTTTTATTTAATTATGAAATGTTTTTTGATGTTTTATGTTCACAGGTAGCTATGCTGTTTACATCATATGAAGAAATTTTGTATATAGAATTATATATTCGATGATAAGATAATATATATAATACAATAAAAGAAAAACAAATTGGCCAATCATTAATCTTACAGAAGATTAAATTATTTTTGTTGTGTTGTAGATAATAATCTTCATAATATCATATATTCTTATCATAAAATAATATTGAATAAAAAGCATAATTTTTATATAAAAATCTATAGGCCATGTTTTTCTCTTTCTATTTTTAATTTCAACATAATGTACATCGAAGGATGTACAATATGTTTATATTAGTTTAATGGGAATAGAATTCCACATAAAGGGTTCTATTCTTTACCGGGTAAGTAGGTCGATATCAAACGAATTCATAAATTTTCGTCTAATCACAATTGAATAGAAAAAAATTTTTGATTCGTTTCGCGATTGATTTTCTTTCTCTTTCCAAATTATAATAATTATTATTGAATTATAATAATATAATTATTATTGAATTAATTATTGTTATAATAATGATTTTATATAATTGGTTCCAAAGTAATTGATATTAATAATTGATATTAATAGTAGAGTCTTTAGCCCGTGGGTCTCCGTATGCAGCAACCTCCATGTGGTGAGACCTGGAAATCGATATTAATTGCGATATATGATAAATGTAAATAACGCAAGTACTGTCGAGCTAATGGCTGCATTTAAATTCAATCAAAATTTATTATGTTTTATGATGATCTTTTTCATTTTTCCATACTTTCTATTTCTTGTGTTTTGATGGAGATATAGATACATTATTTTATTACTTAATATATTTATTGTTATATTTGTTTTGAAATTACATACTTATATTACATAAGTTATATATATTACTTCTTCGAAGAAAATCGTGTCATAAAATGTTGTTTCTTTTTTTTTAAATAGTTCATGCATAAAAATAAAAATTTTCTAATAAATTCAAATAGACATCACCTAGCGTAAACCTTCATCTTTAAAATAAAACTTCGTTCATCAAAATCGGTCAAGAATTACATGTGAATTCATTACATTGGTACGAACCATTATAAAATCAGGGTTGGTGAACAGCATTAATGATCTAAATGAATTCTGTTTAGTCAAATATTTTATCTGGGTAGTAATTATTTTTCTTTCTTTAGAAATTATTTTATTTATTTATTTTTTATAATAATAATAGTTATAATAATAATAATAATAATAATATATTCCCTTGTCTTAAAGGTATAAAGTCGAGAGTAGCGCTCTCTATACTTTTAGCAGCTCCTGCCGATGTTGCCTATTTGTTCATTATAAGGTAATCTTCATTGGGATATATTTAGAGAATTAAAAATATTTTTTTTCTTATGAATAATACAAAATTTTAACCATAATCTTAGATTAACACTTATCTAAAGGCTAATATATTCCATTTTTCAAATAATTGTATGTATATATAATAATTATGTAATAATGCAAAAAAATCATTTTAATATGGCCCATCATAGTATGGTTCATCATATTAATGATGAAACAGTCTCAGATTTGTATGGCATAATACAATTTTGTGTTCATTACATGCTTGAATTACCACTTCATCGTTAGTAGAACCAGCAGGACTAGCGATGTAAGTAACTCCACTCTGTAATTTGATTGCAATAATCATTAAAATATTTACATTTTTATCCGATCACAAAGCTACACATTTATATATTACAGAAATATACAAAATATACAAACCAGTCTAGCTCTGTCTACATTATCTCTAAATGGGAAGAAAGCATCACTGCTAATGGCAACATTGTTTAATTTTTTAATCCATTCTGTTTTATCATCTTCAGAGAGTTTCTCAGGAACTTCTTCATACATAGCTGCCCAAGTGGATTCATCCATGTCTTTTCCAATAGATCCATTGACATAATTATCAATAGCATTCGAAATTTCGGCTCTTTTTATACCTTTCTTGAATTTCATACCAACTACTTTAGGATGCTGTCGAAGCCACCTATGAATATAACAATAGATAATATTATAATATTTTTTGTAACAAAGTTTTAGTTAATGTAGAGTATACTACCAATTATCGGCTTTATCTCCAGCTAATCGTGTACAATGAATCCTCGACTGTTGACCTGCACCAATTCCAATAACTTGTCCATCCTTTGCATAGCATACTGAATTACTTTGAGTATATTTTACAGCAATAGTTGCCACAATCAAGTCTCGCATAGCTGTTTCTGATATTTCTTTTGCATTAGAAACAATATTTTGGAAAGTTTGATTATTAATAATTGCATCATTACGCCTTTGTTCCATTGTAAGTCCATAAAGAACTTTATGTTCCATTAGAGATGGTTCATACGTTGGATCAATTTGTAGTATACAATAGCTACCATTTTTTTTTTTCTTTAAAATTTGAAGAGCTTCTTCTGAATAACCAGGGGCGATTATACCATCAGAAACTTCCCTAAAAATGAATGGTATTAAATAATAAATACAATAGAATTAAATAAATTTCTTAGATAAATATATAAATAATAATAATAATAATAGTAGTAGTAGTAGTAGTAGTAGTAGTGTAGTAGTAATAGTAGTAATATATTACCTTGAAATAATTTTAGCTGTCATGATATCACATGGATCAGATAATGCCACAAAGTCACCAAAACTAGACATTCTATCTGCTCCTCTTGCTCGAGCATAAGCAATAGATAAAGGTGTTAACTGATTAATAAGATCATCTACTTGACATAATTTTGCTTGCACCTCATCCAATGATACACCAACTGCTGCACCTGCTGGACTAACGTGTTTGAAGGATGTTGCAGCTGGCAATTTCAAAGCAGTTTTTAATTCTTTCACTAATTGATAACCATTCAGTGCATCACATAGATTAATGAAACCTGGAGAACCATTAACAACTGTTAATGGTAATTTATTCAAAGTTGTAAATATTTGTGCTGGTTTCTGATGAGGATTCATTCCATATCTAAGAGTGAGTTGTGAAATACCAGCACTATATTGTTTACGAAAAAAATCTGAGATTGCGTTATCATACTCTGCAGTATGTGTAAATGCTTTCAATGCTAGTATTTGTCTACAATCGAATTAAAATGATTTATATATTAATCTGATTAAAAAAAATTTTTTAATCTATAAACAAAGTGTAGTAAACAATATACCTGGTTTGAATGGATGTGTCCTTGTCAGAAGATGTTTCTATTTCTTTAATCACTTTTTCATAATCATTTGGATCACAAACAACTGTAACTCTAGAATGATTTTTTGCTGCTGCACGTAATAAAGTAACACCTCCAATATCAATA
The DNA here is from genome assembly GCF_905475345.1 of Vespula vulgaris. NCBI lineage: Eukaryota > Metazoa > Arthropoda > Insecta > Hymenoptera > Vespidae > Vespula > Vespula vulgaris. The sequence goes on along the minus strand of NC_066595.1, from coordinate 5,048,736 downwards.
TTTTCTATAGCATCATCAATTTTTACATCAGGCTTTGATATAGTTTTTACAAATGGATATAAATTGCATACTACTATATGGATAAGATCATAATTTTGTTTTTCAAGATCTCTTTGGTCCGATTCGGTAAGCCTAGCCAATATACCTATATATTACATAATATAATAATTATATACAAAAATAAAATATGTACACAATTTATATTAATAATAAACATTATAAAGAAATATTCAAAATTTTCAAAATCTAAATTAAAAGTATGTAATTATTAAGTATAAATAATATACCAGCATGAACAGCTGGATGAAGAGTTTTTACACGGCCTTCAAGCATTTCAGGTGCTCCAGTTATATCCGAAACATCTTTAACGGGAAGTCCAGCTTCTCTCAATGATTTAGCAGTACCTCCAGATGCTATTAAAGTTAAGCCTATTTCATGTAATTTTTTACCAAGTGGAAGTAAGTTGGTCTTGTCTGAGACACTTAGAAGAGCTATGATTATATAAAAAATATTAATTGTATCATTGATCGATTATTGATCACAATCCATTGATGATTATTTAATAATTCTAAAAAATATTTATTTTATTTTAATATTCTTACCTAGTTTTCCTGTTGCCATTTTTTTCCTTCACTTTACCGAAGAAAATAATAAAATGAATTTTGATATATAGAACAATTTATTATAGCACGTTATAATAGCACGTTACTTTCGAATCGAACGAAAGACATTCAAGAAGTGTTCGTCAAGGCGGCAATTGTTATCATTATAACTCTATTACAGGGCCGTATATAGAAAAGAATAATTTCAGTATTTATCAGGGTACTACAAATGTGCGAAAATAATAGTAATACATAAGTAATAATAACATCAATATTTTATATATATTTCGTTGTGTTTTACTATGTGCAATTCTTTTGTGTACACTCATAGAATTATTTTAATTTGATTTCCTTCTTTTTATGCATTTGAATTGCTTTCTTTGTAATTAAAATTTAATAAGCTATATATTTTTTATTTAAACAAGTTTTGTCTTCTAAGTACTTAGTTCTTTCGTCTTAAATTCTTAGAGATTCAGAATCATAGAATAATGAGAATTTGAAAGCGACAGGTTCTTTAGCATTTACCGTCGTTACTGGATGGTAATAGCTATAAATAGTTTGAAATTACTTTATTGTGCCTCATTGATAGTGTATACTGTTTTACAATTTACGTCAAAATGTCTCGCAATTCGCGGGTGTCCGTGTCAAATGTTATCAATATTGAATAAGATAAAATTATTACAGTAGTACATAATCGAATTTTTAAATACTTATATTAACAAATTTATTTGAGCTAGAGATAGAATTAACAAACATGTTACTTATTAACGTTTCTTGCTTGATAAATATATTTATGTATAAATTATTTTGATCCTCTAATTGAATTTGTAAGTTTAATGTGCAATAACACAGTAGAAATAATAAAATATATTTTGTTGATAGCGAAACAGACAAGAAATTAGAAAAGAAATCATTCATCAAATTAAAGGAAGGAAGCTAAGGAAAAGTATCAGAAAATGTTAAGTATCGTTTTCTCTTATAATTTTCTTATTAATTTAGTTTTCAGAAAATAATGATCACATTTTATACGGATAGCTATATTTGGTGTAATTAGTTCACGATAGTTTTAAATGATAGTTTTAAAGTTACAGTTATATATTAAATAATTAGAAAAAACCATTTGGAATTTAGAAATTATCTTCTCGATTGGAAACTTTGAATCGAAAGAAATTATATTTTATGTGATCATCATATCTTTCATATAAGCAGTATAACATTTGAATAATTATAATAACTAAAGTTTTTTTAAAGAACAGATGCTCATGAAGAGATGCCTATGACCAAATAAAAAAGATGCATAGAAATAGAATAGGTTCAATAACATAATTTTATTAGGATAATAAAATAAATTGGAATCTAAATGAATATATTATATTCAAGGAAACATTATTAATAAAAACGCCAACGAATAACGAATTGTTTAAAACTTGTTCTCATTAATTTTCTCAATATATCGTTATACATAATAAATACGTTAATTATCTCGACAAATCAATTTATACGTATAGTTTATGTAAGAAAAATCCGAAATATTTTATGGATTTTATTACTTTATTACGTATTTGCAGCTGTGAAGCGTTACCTTAAAATATTTTATACGCGCGTCATTTGAAATTGGTAACATCTAGAAATAATATTAATTCGAATAAAATTCGTAAAAAAAAATAGAGTCATGAAAATTTTAATGCTAAAAATAAGAGAATATTATACTATAAGTATAAAGTTCAGAAAAATCAATAGATTTTAAATAAATTATAGATATAAATAAAGAAGAAAATTCTTTTTCAGTAAACATGAACAAGCATAGGTAAACGTTGATATAGTATAAGGTAATACGTTGATGATTTTTGGCGGGCAAATAGTTGGTTATTACGGCGCTTGGTCGCACGAGGGCGGTAGTAGTAACGTAACAACCATAGAGAGCGTGCTCATTCGTCCGTACGCCGTCCTACCGTACGGACGAGTCAGGATAATGGTTCGTTCGCGTTACGTTGGTTTGGCACCGTTGTCGCTGCCGTTGCCGCTGCCGTTGCCGTTGCCGTTGCCGCTCTTCGTGACAAACTTGACGGTCCTCGCGGTATGTGCGTGTGCGCTTCGTCGCTAGCTTCAAGATGGCCTACCGCTACTGGTTAACACTGCGCGCCACGGTGTAATCTTCATCAAATTTCCAGTGTCCGCTGGTGTACGCTCATACGACGCTCTCTTTACAAACTCTTGCAAAAGATAAATAGACTAACGAGAAAAAGAGGGATAAAGAGAAGAAGAAGGAGCGAAGGGGAAAGGAGGAAAAAGAAGCGTGAGGAAGCTCGATCTCTTGGACGAATTGTGTGTCCGGAAATGTGACGAGTCAATGCGAAACCGGTAAGCCGTATTTCATTTTCCTTTCAATTTTATTATTTTTCAGTTATAAATGTTTTTCTATTCTTTTTTTTTTCTAACGTTATTACATATATTTGTCGTTTCAACTTTGCAATCAACCTGCGTAGTTAACCACCCGATATCTTAAAAAAGAAAACGAGACGAGTTAGTGAGTCAGTGAGACGAAGATAGTGTGTACGAACAGAAAGATAGAGTCGTTGTCCGAAAAGGACGCGAGTAAAAGCGTAACGTACGTTAGAAAACCTCTTTTTTCTTTTTCTTTTTCTTTTTTTTTATTATTATTTTATTTATTCCTTCTTGAGGCGTTTTTATCGTGCAATTAAAATTTTCAAAAATAATAAAATACAAATGATAGAATAATAAATAAGTCGATGAAAAAGATGATCAATCACTCGTACGAAGCTTAAAGTTTTACGATATTATTACAACGGTGTATTTCTTTGTCTGTCTCTCTCTCTCTCTCTCTCTCTCTCTGTCTGTCTGTCTGTCTCTGTTTTTCTTTCTCTCTCTATCTGATTCTCTGTCTGTCTGTCTATCTATCTATCTATCTATCTATCTATGTGTCGTCGGACGCGTTCGCTAACCTTGTCTTTTAGTTTGCGAGGATGTTACGTATAGTAGCGAATAAGAAAATAGGCCGAGTAGTTTCTTGATCCAGTGAATATACTCGTTTCAATTCTTTCTAGATAAATAGTTGTGAAAATTTTTGCCGGCATCTAAACGAGACGTATAAATTGCTTTTATTTATTTTTTTCTTTTTTTCTTTTTCGAAGTGTCCAAAGTGTATCATTTTTTTGTTGAAGTTAGATAAACATGTTTTTCGTTGGCGATAGCAGTAAAGAAACATTGCTTTTTTTACAACGACAAGAAACTCAAAGAATTTACGATTTGGGAATTTTATTTCGAAACAATCCTACGGATCTGAAACGAACCGTGTATTTTCAATGAACGATTATTTATTATACAATGTCCATTATTCTCTATATATGTATATCCTTTTTCTTTGTATGTATATACTCGACATGAAATTATCAAAGCTTATCGATCGAACTATATGTGCTTATGTGTGTGTGTATATTTAATTATACATGTTTTATATTATATTTTCAATATCTTTGTAGCATGATTATAAGCCTTTTCAATTATGATTGAGATTAATATCAGATTTAAAAAATCATAAGATACTTTAATTGTATCTTATTTAATATATACAATTTTTTTCTTACGTTAAATAATCATTTACGTAGTTTAAGATCTAAAAATGTTTTCATAAAGTTTTCATAAAATGAAATTCCTTTCTTATATTCATCGTCGATATATACATATATATATGTACATTGTTAGAAATCAAATGACCTATCGAAGTTCAACAAACGGTCAAAGGTCGCGCGGGAAAAAAGGACTGGCCGATCGCAAAACGACATTTTTAAAAATATGAACTTGGATTTTTTTCTTCTCAACTATACCGAGGGTTATGATTCACGAAATTGTGTGCGTGTATATGTATGTATGTATATCAAATATCAGTCATATTTCACTTACGTCGTGAAAATCAAGTGAATTATCCATCATTTGTGAATGTTTCGTCGTGATATATACTTTAGTAAAATGATAAGCTCAAAGTATTTTTATTATTTTTTTGTTCATAGTCATCGGAATATACTAGATTTCTTGCTGAAAAAATTAAACTTACCTATCGAATTTACATTTACAATATGTATATTTATTCAATAGAACGAACTTCATTGCGTAAGTATGATGGAAAAAAAGGAAGAGAAAAAAAAAGATAAATTCGGTTTAGAACTTCACAAACTTTTTTAAATATCAAGATAAATGTAATCAATATAGAAACGAGGAAAATTTCATGGAAAGTTTTTATCAATTACTGTACGATGAGATTAGCGTGATTAAACGATGATCGACATCAATTACACATCATATTAACTGGATACCTCGATAAAACGTAATCGTAATTGCATTAAGATCTATAATCTGGATCGTTACTTCGTGGATTGATTTCATTATCTTTCGACTTCTCTTTTCATCGTCTTTTCATCGAGAACCGCGGTTCATTTGGACGAAAATATAAATTGTTACGGTTTTTCGGATTCCGTCGTTTGGCTCCAGGGAATTCATTTTTATCTACTAACTAACTAGTAACGGTGATGTGGTGCACAGCGCCGTGATCGTATAGTGTGCTAATGTCACGTAGGTGTGTATATGTGTGTGTGTGTGATATTAAATGATTTTGTGTGTGTGTATAAATGTGAGTTCCTGCGGTAAGGCTGAGGGTAAAAGGGAAAAGAGACGAAGAAAGAGAGTAGGGATGTCGTGATGACGAACGAAGAGAAAGAGAATGAGAAAGAAAGAAAGAAAGAAAAGGTGGGTGGCAAGGGACGAAGAAAGAAAAGAAAACAAAGCAAACGCAGCCGTCGAGGCAACAATGGTACATCGACCCGCCAAAACTTCTACCGATGCAGAGAGAACACGCGCCTCGTCGTCGTCGTTATGTCGTTGTGTTGTGTCGTGTCGTGTCGTGCCGTGTCGTCCTTGCTTAAAACAATTGAACGTGTTTTAATCACTCACTTTCTCTCACACTCTCTTTCTCTTTCTTCCTCATTCCTCCTCCA